>NC_135320.1:6931830-7256205 GCF_048772815.1 Callospermophilus lateralis | reverse complement strand
GGACTAGTCATTTTTCCCCAAGTGTGTATAACCAAGCTTCTGAAACCTGGACCCAAAAGTAACTCTCAAGTTCTCTCTGTGTTTTTTGGCATTAAACTTTCAAACAATTCTTCAGTGTATATTAATAGTCATATCTATGTATTCACCAGGCTGCTCACACTAGATAAGAAGTGGCTGCTATTCCTGTAAACTCCAGTCTAATGGAGAAAGCATAAAACCCATCTTGTCCCTTGCTGTGCTGACACTAAACATTGCATATGAATCCTCTGATTATTCATTCCCAATTACTGATCAGTAAATGTTATATCACAGCAAGCATTGCTACTTTAGGTAAACATTTTGTTCACATTGGAGAAAAGATCGTGGAAATTATGCAAGCTTAAGAAATTAATTAGTCACAGAATAGTATGGTTCATATTTGTGTTTTCAGACTCTTACCTGCCTGTTGGGTTTGATTTTGTCTTTTGATTTAATTCTATGTTTTGAACATGGTTTTTGTTTATGTCGCTCAAATATAAACCCATGTTAAAATACACTGAAAACTCACCTATATTTCATCCCCACTAATCTTTAACCTTTGCCCTTCATGAACAACTGATTTAATTGTTTCTAGTATATATTCTTACTGTTTCTTATTTTTTGGTAGGAGGCAATTACAATAATATGTTATTATGTAAATTTCTTTCTTACCCAAAAGGGAGTGCTCGTGTATATTCTTTCTTCCCCTTATTTTTTACTCAATGAAACAACCTGGAAAAAACTCCACATATGCAAAAATCTTAACTTTCCATGATGTAGATAGACGAAAGTTGGAACTAAATAATGATGGATATTCAGGCTATTTCTGAATTTCATTTCTTAACAATATTTCTGTATTTAATAGCTCTGGGAATCTCTTTTATATTCTTGCAAATGTACATTCAATGTTCAGTCCTGCAAGAAATATTGCTTTACCAATGGCTATTTTTTTTATACTTTCAAACAATAAAGCCCAATTAGCTGGAGGGTTGCAACATTTTTCTTTCTCCCAGCAGGTAGGTATACAAGTTCATGTTTTCTGTAGGTGCCCATATACAGAGGCCACATTTGGGATATTCTGTGCATTATCACAGTGTGTTTGTAATTTCTTTTTATTCTGAGAGAACTATTTCCAATTTCTTTTTTTTTTAAACATATGATTGATACCATGTCATGGTTACAGAAGAAAACATCAGTATCCTACCCTAAATAAACCCATGGCTTGGTGAGCATTCAATGCTGAAAACAATAATTTCTTCCCAGTACGAAGATCACCAAGGACACAATGCATTTTGGCATTTTGTGTCTTCCACCAAATTGATCTATGTAATCTAAGTCCTTATACCTATTGTTGAATGGATAAAGAAAATGTGGCATATATACACAATGGAATATTACTCAGCAATAAAATGGAATAAATCATGGCATTTGCAGGTAAGTGGATGGAGTTACAAAAGATAATGCTAAGTGAAGTTAGCCAATCCAAAAAACCAAATTCTGAATGTTAACTTTGATATAAGGAGGCTGATTC
Organism: Callospermophilus lateralis; assembly: GCF_048772815.1. NCBI lineage: Eukaryota > Metazoa > Chordata > Mammalia > Rodentia > Sciuridae > Callospermophilus > Callospermophilus lateralis. The sequence goes on along the minus strand of NC_135320.1, from coordinate 7,254,656 downwards.
ATAGTGGGATAGGGCAAAGGTGTATCGGATTAATAGGCAAACTCTAGAAAGGGCAGAGGGATTGGAGGGGAAGAGAGAGGGCATGGGGTTTTTAATGATGATGAAATGTGATGATCATTATTATTCAAAGTACAGGTATGAAGACAGGAATTGGTGTGAATACACTATATATAAAACCATAGATATGAAAAATTGTGCTCTAATATGTGTAATAAAAATGTAATATATTCTGCTGTCATTTATGAATAAAAAAGAAATAAAGAAATCCAAAATATGAAAAAAAACATTTTTTATATTCTAGGTGCATTACTTCAAATACTAAAAAAAACCCTTAAATAACTAAATACAATATAATAGAAAATAAATTGAGAAATACTATACTCCAAAAATACTTGCATAATAACTAAAAAGAATATCTTCTTTTACAATGTAAACATCATGAAAAAGTTAATAAAGTGAAAGTTATAACTTTTTTAACTTTTAATTTTATTTGTAAACATTATGGAATCCCACTACATTATTTTTGTATTTGTAAAATTATGTGTATCAAGCAAACTAGTGAGTAAGGAAAGACAGTTATTGAAAAATTAAAAGTAACATCTTTGTAGAGGCTGTCCTACAAACAGGAAAGCTTCTTACTCTGAGCCTAAAGATAAAATTCAGAGTAAAAGTGGTGCCTATAGCCAAATTCTGAAAACGTTCTGAATTTGTTTTGTTTTGGGATTGGCTAACTTCACTTAGCATTATCTTCTGTAATTTCATCTATTTATCAAATGAGAATGGTGCATGTGAAGAGTGATCTGGAAATCCAAAGATAGGGCAGGAAGTCTAAGGAGAGAACTGAGCAGCATAAGTAGAGGATTCATTTAAGTATTACAAGAAGATAGGGTCCCAATGAGTTTGGACGATAGTTATGACATAAAGTCATGCATGTCCATACTATAGTGCCATTGAAAACAGATTAGGTCCTATTTCTTTGGAAGCACTAGATCGAGGTTTGTATATACACAAACATGTAAAAAATGCTTATTTTCACTGAAAAAGGCTAAGAGAGGTGGATTTTGGTTCCATGAATAAAAGTGGATTGAATCACTCATCAAAAGAAATTAAAGAGTATTTTCTGGAGAGAATGAGGTACTGGGAATTCCAATTCAAAATGGAGAGTCCAACAAGAGAACTCCTGATCCTCTTGATTCAATGATTTCACAAGTCTATTGTCTCTTGTCCAAGATTCCTAATTTTTCATAGTGGTAACATGCAGTTTTAAATGTCTCTCACATACCTCTTTAGTTCATAGATATTTCTCACATTTCCCTGCTATTTTCTGAATGTACAATATACTAATGAAAAAGTATAACCTTAACAAACATACTGTTGCTGGGATTCTTAATATGAGTCAACACTATAAACATCCCTTCATTACTATCATTTTAATATCCACCCATAAATTTCTTCAGAACAGATTGAGGTATAAAAATGTATTTTTGCTGAACAAGGTGACATTCCAGTGCTTCTAGATACTTAGAGAATCTCTCTTGAAAAGAAGATCCATAGCACCAAGTGCTGGGTCTGCTCAAATTTCTGCTCTGCCTTTTTGGGATACCTAATCTGTTAGTTTCCTCACTTGTAAAATGAATGATAATTCCTGCCTACTGACATTTTCATGAAACTTAAATGGGATAATTTATGTAAAGTACACAACAACATTTATATCCCAGTTTAATTACCTTTTGAGATTTGCCATATATTAACTTGTATCATGAATATCTTTATGCATCTTATCCCTCATGGGGTAGCTTCATGATGTACTGTCCTGATTATACCAGTAACTCTCACAATATTTCCTTTCCCTAAAGTGACTTCAAAAGAGTTAAGTTGGATATTAAGAATAAAAAGCTGGGCTGGGTTTGTTGCTCAGAGCTAGAGCACTCACCTGGCACAGGTGGGACCCAGGTTCGATGCTCAGCCCACATTAAAAAAAAATAAAGGCATTGTGTTGTGTTCATCTACACCTAAAAAGTAAATAAATACAATATTTTTTTAATAAAAATAAACGGCTGGGCATAAAGGTTCATGTCTAATTCCAGCAGCTCTGGAAGTTGAGGCATGAGAATTGTGAGTTCAATGCCAGTCTTACAAAAGTGAGATGCTAAGCAAATCAGTGAGACCCTGACTCACAAAAATACAACAGAGGACTGGTTTTGTACACCTGAGTTCAATTCATAGTACCCATTCCCCAGAAATAATAATAATAATAATAATAATAATAATAATAATAATAATAATAATAATGATGTTAAAAACATCTAGGGGAATAGCCAAGTAGTAGAGTAGTTGCCTGATATGTGGGAGGCCCTATGTTCAATGTCCAGCACCATTAAATAAAATGAGAAGAAATTAATGTGACATGACATAAAATGAAATGAAGTACAAAGATTGAAAATAAGGAAAAGCATATATTTTCTTAAGAAAAGTAATATCATATGTTCATTTAAGTGTAAATTAATTAAAAACAAATATGGATGAAATCATAAAATCTAGCACCTAGTCTTTAATACTTCAAAATAAGAGTAAAACAGAAACCCATTCACAACAATCTGGATAGAGGAAAATAATATTTCAAATATTGATAAGGCACTTTTTGAACAAAAACTTCTGAATACTAATGATACATACAGTGAGGCTGGGTTTGTGACTCAGGGGCAGAACATTTGTCTAGCTCGTGTGAGGCACTGAGTTCAATCCTCAGCACCACAAATAAATAAATAAATAAATAAAATGAAGGTATTGTGTCCTTCTACAGCTAAAAATATTTTTTTAAAAAAAAGATGCATACAGGAGACGATGGTGTACACCTCTAATGACAAATACTTGGGAGGCTGAAGGATTACAAATTCAAGGCCAGCCTGAACAACATAGTGAGACTGCCTCAACATAAACAATAAAAAGAGGAGGTCATGCAACTCAGTGGTAAAGTGCCCATGAGTTCAATCCTCAGTACCAAAATATAGTTTAAATAGATTAATTGGAAGAATAATTCAAACTTCCTTTTAAACAAGTTAATTTTATTGCAATGCTTGCTACTTTGTTATTCCCATTTAAAGGCTGCTATATTACAGTAAAATTACAAAACAACAGTCCTGAAAGGTGTCTATGCAAGTTACAATGTAATAAAGCTATTGTCTAGACAGAATGCAGTGGCACCCACCTATAACCCCAGAGACTATGGGAGTTGAGGTAGGAGAATTACAAATTCAAGGTCATACTTGGCAACTTAGAGAGATCCTGTCTCTAATTTTTCAAATAAAATAAAGAGGATTGAAGATGTAGCTCAGTGGTAGAGTACTCCTGGGTTCAATCCCTAGTACCAAAATAAAACAAAAACAAAAAAAATAAAAATCTAGGAGTCTACAAAACACCAAGTATCCAGATTTGATCTCAATTCTCAAAACAGTCATCCAAAGTTAAAAAGGTAATTATCTTTCTTTAGTGGAGGTAATTATCCTCATTTTCAGAGGAAAACACTGAAGTTCATGGAAATTAACTACCCCAAGGACACATGGCTAATGAAGAGAGGTTAGAACACTGAACTCCCATCATGCCTGCTTATGCATAAACAGGATCAAAAGAAGACAGACCAGATACATCAGGAAAGTGTCAAGTACCAAAAAATGTAAGACAAGACTTCAACATATTCCTGGCATGCATGTGGCCCGGGTACGATCCTCAGCACCACATACAAACAAAGTTGTTGTGTTTTGTGCAAGCTGGTGCAAAATGACTTGCTACTGCAGGTCAAGGGCACAGGCTCCACAGTCTCCTTCAAGCACAATTGCCAAAAGCTGGCGGCCAGCTAAAGGTGCGCCCCTTTTCTGCACCTGCAATGCACAAACCCAAGAAGCAGGCAGCACCGCGCCACATGAATCCCTGACCCACCAAGGACCCACAGCCGACAAGCAAGCACCCGGAAGGCCGCTGCCACCGAGGACAAGGGCAGCAGCAGCAGCAACAGCAGCAAGGTCAAGAAGGCAGTGACTGGGAGCAAGAAGTTGAAGAAGGCAGCCAAGCCCAGTATCTCCAAGGTGCCCAAGGGCTGCAAGTGAGCGCCCAGGCCCCACACGTGACAACGTGGAGGGGGACCGTCCCCGCTGGGCAAGGACCTCACCTCCCCTACCCCATGTGCCGCTCTGGCCTCCCCTCCCCCAAGCACTACCGCTATAGGGTTTTTTATTTTGTGTTTCTATCATCATTTTCTTCAAGAATTTTTTAAAATTTCCATTCTATTTATTCATCAACTCTTGGCTATTTGAGAGCTTGTTGTTACATTTGCAGACACACAGGATATTTCTGAAGTTCCTCCTGTTGTAGGTTCCCAATTTTATTACATTGTGTTCAGAAAAAAAGTTATTTCAAATGATTTTTTTGCTTCTAAAATTTGTTAAGGTTTGTTTTATGACTTAACCTATTGTCTATTCTGGAGAATGTTGTTGGTACTGTTGCGAAGAATTTGTCTTCTTTTGGTTTTTGTTGGAAAGTTCTGTGAAGTCCATCTGCTCTGCAGTGTACTTTAAATCCTGTGTAAAGAAAGAAGAAGAGACAGAAGCAAGGTGCAGATGCAGAATGATAGAATGGCAGAAAGTCTCCTTGTCTAAGCTGCCAGGTTAACTTATAGTAGTAGATTACATTAGGTCACTGGCATCAGTAGTACATAATTGTTCATTGTGCCATTAGGCTACAGATTTAGCAACATTATGCAGCTTCTTTGATAGTTACCTACTAAGGTTGCAATGTGCAATGTTAGGAGATTTGTGTGGCTCTCAAGTAAGTCCATTGTTTAAAATTACTATTATGTGGACAGATTCAGGTGCAGGAGAGCTTGGCAAATTACTGTGGTTGTCTAAAAAGAGAGTCCCCACCCAGGAGCTAATTGCCTAAGGTCACGGTTGAGGCTGAAAAGATTTTAGCAAAGAGCTTCCTCATGCAAGGCATTACCACAACACCTAGTTATTACACATGTATTAGTTATCTTGCTAGTTTCTGAAAGAAACTGCAGAATATTCCAAACATAGGAAACAGGGTGCCTGTTACCTCCTGGGAGTTTGCTCACCATAGGAATGATGTCCTTATATTTGTATGGTCGAAACATTTACAATCCTGTGTCTCTTTTTTGATGTTTTTTAATGAATGATCCACCCATTTTTCAAACTCTGTTAATAGAAGTCCTCTATTAATATGCATTGAAGTCTCTCTCTCCCTTTAGATGAAGTAGTCTTTCTTATGTCTATGTGTTGTAGTATTATGTGATTTTTATATTTATACTTATGATAGTTTCTTGCTTAATAAAATGATTTGTCGTTATATAATGACTTTTGTCTATTTTTTACTTTTGGTATTAATGTCTATTTTTTGTGATATAAGAAAAGCTACTTCTAATTTTTATTTCCATTTTCTTGAGATATTTTTCCCTTATTCTTCACTTTTAACGTATGTGTTATTTTAGAGGTGAAATGAGATTCTCCTAGGCCAAATATAGATTTTTTTTGTATCTATTATACAACTTTATGACTTTTTACTGGAAATTTACCCGATTAAGGTGGTTCTTGACAGGTGAATATTTATTAGTGCCCTTTTGGTTATTGTTTACTACTTGTGCTGTGTGACCTTTCTTTCTCTCTTACTGTCTTCTATTTTTGATATCTTGTACTACATAGATTTGTTCCACAACTCTTTGAGAGTTGAAAATTAAATGAATATATAAATCTAATTGATATAGCATGTGCTGAATCAAATAATTCAAAGGTCTAAAAAGGTTTAGGTTTCTTACCTGTGAAAATGTTTACCCTCCTGAAAAATACTATTTACTCTTTTATCTTTGCTTTTTTATTATTAACATCATCATCATCATCATTATCTTCATCATTTCATTAATCTTTATTCATCTTTATACTATGCTTTAAAGAAACATGCATTTATTTAAAATATGTTATTAGTAAATAACAGTGGTTATTTAGGGATCATAACACTAACCAATAAATCAGTTGACTGATTTTAAAGTTTTATATATCAAAATAATAACATTAAAATTAGAAGAAATGAATGTTTTAGTTATTGGGGTAACTGGATATGATTAAATAGTTAAAAAAATTTGCATAATTTGATTGAATTCCAACTGCATTAAAAACTAAAGTCAGCTGAGTGTGGTGGAGCACACCTGTAATCACAGCACTTCAGGTGGCTAAGGCAGGGGAATCACTTGGTATTAAGGTGTAATTTTTGTGATATAAGAATAGCTACTTAATTTTTGTTTCTATTTGCTTGAGATAACTTGGTCTTATTCTTCACTTTTGTCCTATGTGTGTCTTTTGGAGGTGAACTGAGATTCTTCTAGGCAAAATATAGATGGTTTTTGTTCTATCAAAAATTAGTACCTTGTGGTGGTTGGTGCTTTTTGAAGTGCAAGGATCTCACATTAGATTTCTTGGTTCCTCTTAAGTAGAAGGACAAGGGAGACTTGACATCTCTTGGAAATCTAGCATGCAGAGCAGGAGCTCATGGCTACAGGGTGTGATGTTAACCCCCAACTTTCTGTCCAGCCAGCTCTCTCTGCACAGCGTTGACTTAGATGAGCCATTTTGAATGGGAGTCATACTGGGGTTGCTGGGATTTTGATTTCTCCACATGTAGCTTAAAATTTGTATAATGAGCACCAATCCTTAAAAAAAAATATTAAAGACTTTTGAGGGGAAAATCCACTAGGCGTTCATCTAGTTGTGGGGCCTGCAGTAGTGTGGAGAAGGGAGAAAGTACCTTTCCAGGCTGCCAGGTGCCAGGTGCTCGCTGGACCAGGTGGGTGACAGAAGGGAGCCTATCTGCTCACTCTCAGGAGAGACTAGGCAAAGCCAGTTGGCCTCAGGTGTTCTGGAGCCCTCTGGGGAAGGGGAGAAGGGCACATCTGTGGCCACAACCTGGCATATCAGCACCATCTAGTGGGTACATTAGGGACAGTCACCCATGATTCCTTTCTGGGAAAAGAAAAAATAAAAGCAGATTTTTTAAAAAACATGCCTTCTTGACCACTGAAATTTAGAAATGAGTTCTGGGCTTGGCAGTGAGCCAGTCAAGCATGGGGCATGAGGGCACTTGCTATGTGCTTTGAAGCTGGCGTGCAGCTGGTGGGCCCAGGAAAGGGCAGAGCCATCATGATTATTTAAAAGTCGCACATATTCTAGCTGGTCCGAGCCTGTGCCACCCATTAGGAACATTTTGAATGCCATCACTGTTCTTGTGTATTTCCTCTTTAAGCAAAAATAAAAAGGAAATATAGCATTATCATTTCCCATATGTGCCTTATGTGGCATTTGTGTAGGTGTGTTGTGTCTCGCCTTCACAATAACTGGTAACACAACATGAGGAGTCCATGTGACTTTTTTGCAGATGGGACAACCCAGGCAGATCTCCTGAAGTCACAGTGTCAGTAGAGAGTGAGTCAGATAGGAACTGATCAGCTTGTCTTAGTGTGAGCACAAACATCTCCCTGGTCCCCAGCTGTGGGGAAGGGCTCTCCCCCCAGGGCCAGCACAGAGACTGGCAAGGCCATTTGTTGGCAAGAACTCTTTGTCATTTCCAAACAGAAATAGAAAGCTTGTGGAATGCTTCTGGAAGCCACAGTGCCCATGCACAGCTCCCACAGCCATGGCTCCATGCCGTGATAAACAGCCTAGTTCACCTTCCAACAATCAAATGGGTCTTTTGATTTTTAAAAAAAGCACTGTCTCCACACTGCCTCTCCTGATGATTCACCACCTTAAAGGTGGTGTCAAGAAGAACCTGGAGTCCCTCACATAATCGCTCCTAAAGTTGTCACTCAGGCCTCATCACCCACAAAACTGAATGCTCCCAGGGTAGACGCCCTTGATGAATGTGCCACACGATGGCCGTTTTTTGGATGGGTTATAAATATTACTGTAGACACAGCCCTGAGGAACACGTCCTCGCATTTGTGCACAGGAATATTTATGACCCACTATAGCCATGTGCTGGAAAGATGCTCAGCTGGGCACCAGCGTGGCACCCGTGTGGCACCCATGTGGCACCCACTCTGCTGCAAGTGTGAACACCAGGTGCACAAGCTTGTGGCTCCACCAACAAGAGTGGTTACTTCTGGCCATGTGTAAAGTGAGCTCACTGAACACACATTGTCCTTGACAGTTTGAAATGGCTCCTTTTACCTGTGAGTGGGTGTGAGTGTGATGACGATATTAGATGAAAATAATAAAAACTAAATATTATTAACTGCATGCAATATGCAGGCCAGTGTACAAAGACTACCTGTAATGTATCAATCCTCAGGAAACTCCACTAAATGACTGGGGTCCTGAGCATGATCACACCTGACACCAGTGCCCTCCTTCCACAGCACTTTCCAACTGCAGATAGCTACACCATGAGGGCCGCTGAGTGAAGATTAGCCAGGTGGGAGTGCTCATGGCCACTAAGTGCACAGCATACAGTAGGATCATGGCCTTGTGTGGTGTCAAGACGATCAGCCTGCACCAGCATGGAGAAAACAGGACAATGAAATTGGTGACAGAGAGTGCACCTCACCCAAGCTGCAGGCAGCCACCAATGGGGGCAGCACCCAGCTCTATCCACTGGCCTCTGCTCCAATCACCAAGAAACTGATAGCCCCCTGAGGACAGTGGTAATGCTTAAAAAAGACTGTCCAGCTGACCTGCATCTTGACCACAGGCCACATGCTGTCTGTCACCCAGGCTTCATTCACAGCCATGAAGTTGTTGGCAGCTCTTCCCCCCAATTCTGCTGTATCCCCACCCTGGGACCTGACCCTTGAGTGACATCCCAATTAGCCAGGCACCTGAGTCTTGTGGCCCAATGAAAAACAATGTCACTACTGGTCAAAAAGTGTTGGAGTGCTTTTGGCAAAGTCCCATTTCCTGATGAGAAATGCTGAGAGTCAAGAACAATGTTCCCTAACAGCAACAGGACAACAGACCTCTCCTCACCCACCTCCCCACACATTATTACAAGGTGGTAAAATTAAAGTTCAAATACTCAAATCCATCAGCATCATTATCCAAGCAGCCATAGACTCTAACAATGAACATGGCTGGATTTTAAGGCAACTTTATGTACAACCAGGGACGAGGCTGGATTCAGCCTGTCCTCTGCACTTGACCAGCCCTGTTCTCCACTCTTGCTCTGGTCCCAGGCCCTGACAGGTAAACACATCTTGCTTCCCTAAAACTCTTGAAACTGGTGCCTTCCAAAGAAGAGAGCATGAAGCTCTCTGCTGAATTCCACCCTCATAAGTGTCAAGAGGCTTTAGCATCAATAGGGAATTGAGAGCTGGAGATGAAGCATGGGACAAAGGGCAAGGACTTGAGTGAAGATATTCCCCAACTGTGGCCCAAGCTTGGTTGAGCTGGAGAATCTGCAGGAGAGCTCCCAGGGTGAGGGACTGCAAGGCTTTCCTACCAAGTTGTGACCCCACCACACCAAAATGGGGATCACTGCTGACAGGATCACATAATTTTCAAAACCTAAGTGCCCTGAATCTTGGATTCAAGCACGAGGTCCATTCATTCATTCAACAACCATCAACTGTGTCAGGCCTTGCTATGGGTTTCACAGAAACAGGAGTGGATGAAACTGACCAGGATCCCATCTTTAGGGGAGAGAGTCAGTAGATGCCTCCAGCAATGGCCAGTGGTGACATTTGTGAGTATCATGAAGCAGGAAGACATGGAAAGAAACAGAAGAGCAGAGAGGGGCTGAGAGCTGCAGAAACCAGTGTGGTCAGGGAAGGTGCCTCTCTAACAGCCAATTCACAGGAAAGGAACCACCCCATAGAGAGGCAGGGAAGATGTGTTCCAGGCAAAGGGCACATGTTAGGTTCTCAAGATGCGGGGAGTAAAGGTAGATTAGTTAATGAATAGGGTTTTCATCTGTAATTGGCTCAACTCTGGTATCCAACTTGAGTGACAAATGATCCAAAGCAGCCACAAATTTCCCGAGAACAACTGTGTGAGGTCCCGGCAAGAAGTTCAAATCAGTGCAGAATGTACCTGATCATTTCCAGGACAGAAGAGCATGGAGTGCATGGCCTTCCCATAGACCCACAGCACCTTCCCTCTTTTTTATGAACAGGAATATCATCCATGACTCCATCCTCAAGTATAATCCTGGGCCTTAGTTGTGGACAGAGTTTCAACCAAACACGGGGAAAAAAACCCAAGCAACTTCTGACCCATGAAGCAAAACCACAGGCAGTTTAGTGGGCTTTGGAATCCTGTCTAAGTTAATCTGGGCAGTTGCCAACAAGATTCTTTTGGTCCACCTGCACTTCAAAGTTTGCAAATCGCAGCCCACCTGGGGTGTCACAAAGCAAAGCCAATTGATGAGGGTCTGGTAACTGGGCACACAGAACTCTGTCCCAACACACACCCTATCATACATTTCAATAAAACTATCTTCCCTCAGCACAACACTTGTTCCTGACATGCACAAAGATGGAGACAACAAAGGACGAGGGCTCCCCAGGAAACCATTCCACAGTCTCCAAAAATGAAAAGGGATTTACACAGTAGGCCTACATAGTTTCCAGGAGGAACTATGGAAAGCAGGTAAATGAAATGCAATTTTTTTTATTAGTTGATCAAAACATTACAAAGCTCTTGACATAACATATTTCATACATTTGATTCAAATTAGTTATGAACTCCCATTTTTACCCCGTATATAGATTGCAGAATCACATCGGTTACACATCCACGTTTTTAAACAGTGCCATACTAGTTGTGCTTGAAATGCAATTTAAGAATATTTTTCTTGTTTAAACAACATGTACCAAGTGCATGGGAGAGAACAGTTGACGTTCTGCTTTATGACATTAGAGTAATCAAAGTATTCAAAGAAAACTTCTCTGTACTTCTTCTCCTAAAGCCATAATTGCACACCATTTCAAGAGGGACGAGGCCCACAAAGGTCATCTGGCTGATAAAGATCTCAGAAATGACCAGCTCACTCATGAATTCCTTGATTGGGTACACCACTTGCCAGCTGATTTGATGGGTCCCAGCCAGACCACTGCTGTTGTCGATGCCAAAGTCCACTTGTAGGATCTCATAGACTGAGCAATTTGCTCTGGAAAACAAACACATATTAAAGTTCAGTTTGAAGCACATAACTCAGCATGATGTCAAGAACACAGTAAATGGCCCATTCCCCTTTGTCAATAAAGGAAACGATTGTCACCTTCGACCCACACATGGAAGTGTTCACAGAATCTGGCCCACAGTTGCCGGTCTGTGGCACAATCTCAAGATGAGCTTTCAGGATTCTCTGTGGACAGAAGACTGCTCCTCACTGAATGAGAAGCTGCAATGGATTCCTTCCCAGAACATGGTGCCAGTTCCCTCCCCTGTCCAGCCAAGGAGGGAGGTGCCAGTTTCTCAGTGAAGGCCACCTTATAGCCCACATCAACCACCTCTGCAAAGGCCCATTTACCAAAGATAGGCAAACAAGTTCTGGAGATGAGAATGTCGGCCTTTCTTTGGAGGGGCCACTGTTGCCTAGGTCCATGTGCTAGATGTCTGCTGGCACTGTAGGAGCTGCTGCTACTGAGCACTCCATCCAGTGGGACAGAGATCTGCAAGATGGGGACCCATGTAGGGACCCATTGACTAGCATCTTCAGAGCCTTGGCCAGTGGTCCAAGCACAGGCTTTGGAGTCAATGGCTTTGACCACAAACTGACTATGGTACCATGAGAGTTGCTGAATTGAGCCTCCACTCAAACAGCTGTCAAGTGGGAATAATGACAGGTGTCCACTTCAAGGACTCAGGTTTCTAATTTTTGAAATGTTGTTCCCCTGAAAGTCTTTAAAAATGATTCCTGGCTCCTGATATATATATGATTTTATATAAGTCTGTCTGTATACGTGTTTGTGTGTTTGTGATTTTAACAAAATCTTTTCATAAAATAAGGTATAGATGATGAAATGACACAAGACATTCCTGAGAGACAGACTAAACCTTCCATGTGTTCTATCACTTTTCAGTTAACCCATTAATAGAAGGAAAGGAGAAGCTAAGACCAAATGGCGATGAGGAGGGGCAGTTACACTGGCTAGCTGCAGAGGTGGCCTGGTGAGGACCGGCCGGCAGCTGCCTCCTTCTTTTCAGCTCAGGTGTGAAGTGTAAGCCCACTGGGTGACACAGCCTGATTCATGCCCCATGCCCCATGATGTGCTGGCTGTCTTAATCAGCATTGTATTTTGGTTTCATTGCCAATGGTTAAATATTAACAAAAAGCAACTGGGTTTGTCAAAATGATTGACAGGGTGAACCTCCCTGTTTCATTAGTGATTGCTTCCATTTAGATCTGGGTTGTCCCCAGAGGCCAATTGTTGATGGGGTTCCTAGTCCAGCTGTTGATGGGGTGGGGAAACTTTTGGGACTTTGCAGAAAGCTCTAGATCATGGGCCTTGAGGGAGGCTGCAGGAAGCCAGCTCTCTCCTCTTCTTTGTTCAGGGAAAGAGTTAGTGGACATTTTCTCTACCCCACGCTCCCTGCCGAAGGGTGCTAACTCACCACAAGCCCCCAAATCTGACCACAATCTAAATCCTGAAAAACTATATGCCAACAAACCCCTTCTCTCTGCAAGTTGATGTCTCAAGTGTTTGCTCCAGTAATGGAAGCAAGCGAACTGTCACCATGTTGTCTGGACTACAGTAGCAAAGAAAAATCCCAGAAGGGAGCTGAGGATGGATTCCAGATTTCCAAACATGGTCACATTTCCCAGCGCACGTTGCACCAGGGAAACAGCATGGGGAGGACGTCTCCCTGCAGAAAGCCTGGGCTTTGCTTCCCCTCTTCCCTGTGGACAACAGAGGCTCCCTCTGCCCCAACCACAGTGCTAAGAAGAGGAGGGATTTGAACTATGGGCCCAGGTGGCTCACCTCCTGTGGTCTAGGTCCAACAGCCAGACAAGGTAGGGAAACACTTGCCATCACTGGCCAAAGGCAGGTGGCTTCCATAAAGAGAGCCATGTCCTCTGTTGTTCCCTTGGCTTCAGCTTATCTGTTATGAACCTTTCCAATTTGCTTCTTTTTCTAATCTTTTCTCTTTTGGCAACACAACCCTTTGTCTTCTGGTTTCATCCTTATTACTCACATTCACTCAGGATGAGTATTCATTACAATATTTTAAATTAAGACCTGCACTGCCCTCCTAGCTGTGTGCATCAGGGCTCTCCACACAACATGTGTAATTCTTATCACAGGATTTCAGGCAGTTTGTACATTATATTCTATTAAAAACTCAGTTCCACTCAAGGTTGTCACAACCCAGGGATCACAGCTTCCTGCTAAATGATGTGCTGAGATACATTCACACAATCCTGTTAGCAGCAAGTTTCCTCCACAGGCCTGTGTTTCACATCTCATTTGATATAAAAATGGAACATAAGGCATAAAAAGAAGCAGTTATTTATTTACATTATGGAATGGATTCTAGGGGGATACAAGATAAGCATAAATTATCACACCACAGCCACAATCCCTGCCCTTCTTCAGCCCTGGGGAGGAGGGTGAGGCCAGGAGCTGTCAATCACACAGCTCTTTCTCAGTCACTTCTAAGAACTGCAGACTCTGCTCTTAGAAAACAACAGTGACAACCACCTCCAAGAACTTGTGTGGTGCTCTGCATTTGCAACATTACCATTTGACTAAATATTTTTTAAAAATTCCCTCTGAATGGAACCTGGACACCATCACCTACCCAGGGTCCCAGGATGAAGGGACAGATGGCACCCACAGCATGCTCTGGGGGTATCAGGAACCCTGACATTGTGGTGACTGTCTGCCTCACTCTCACTCAAGTCCCCATCAGAGTCCAAGGCCCACTTGAACCCCTCCACCTTCCATCCCAGGCCTTTAGCTGAGGTTGATGGGAACCCCTGACTTCAGGGCTGGGTATGGAAGTTGCTTAGGGTATCATATGTCATAGTTATATCCCCAGGGCCAGGGATGACCAGGACCTGTGCGGGGCCTGTCTGTGAAGAAAAGCTTCTATCAGAGTGACCAAATCAGCAGATGGATGAAGATGTAGTCATTTTCCACCATCCTCTTCCAGGATGGAGAGCACCTGAGAGGAATACAACCATGGGTAGATTGGTACAGGCTCTGAGGAGAAGGTTGGAGCCCCAATTCAATACTCCTGGTGCCTGTCCACCATGAACTCAAACTGCCTGATGACCTTCAATGTTACAGGACCAAATGGACAAAACCAGCTGATAAACCAAGCACCTGAGAGGAACTTTTCCACCAGTAATATGCACAGCAGTGCTGTGCATTATGGTTTGGGTCTGGAAAGTTCCCCCAAAGTCTCATGCATCTAAAGGCTTTGTCCCCAGTGCAGCAATGTCCAGAGGTGGGGATCATAGGAAATGACTCCAACCCCAGGTCCTGACTTACTCAGTGGAATAATGCAGCAGATGGATTGAAGATGGGAATGGCTAATTGGGAGGGGTACCCTGTTGTAGGAAGGTTATCACTAGGCATTTGGCCTGAGAAGGTTCATCTCATCCCCAGCTCCTGCCTTCTTCACTCCCAAGGTCTGGGGCTGAGCAGCTCTCCTCACCACACCCTCCAGCCATGATGTTCTGCTTCACCTCAGGAACAAAGCCAACTATTTGACAAGCCATGAATTGAAGCCTCTGATGTGGTCAGACAAAGTAAACTTTCTTTTTTCATAGCTGTAGGGGTCTGGTATCCTGGTCACAGTAATGAAAAGCTGCATCACACACTGTGCAAAACAGAATAAAGTCATAGACCTTGACAGACACCAACTCTGAAGAGAACTATTGGCTACTCTCCCCTCTTCATTCCATGATGGCAGAGGCCATCTCCCACTACAAATCCCAAAATATTACACAACAGGTACTTCCCAAGAGTACCTGCTTCTTGGGCAAAGGCATAGATCCCACAGCTTACTAATGAGCTCTGAAGGGAAGACTCCCTTGGAGACTGATTGTAGAACAAAACACTAGGACAAGTCTCGCTCAAGACTTGGGGTGCTCAGAATTTGGGTATGTTCAAGATTTGGGGATGCTCTGGAGTTGGGGTGGCCAGCATTTGGGGGTGCTCAGCAGATAGACATAGATTTCCAGGGACATTGTGGTCACTTGAAGCTGCTGGAATGAGTTTGAAGGGAGAGGTGCATAGATGACGCAGACAGTGGTTCCTAACAGGCTTGTAACCAGCACTCATCTGATCCCCTCTTGCCCCTTAAAGAGCAGGCAGAGGGAAACTGCAGCTGATGCTGTCAGGTTCACAAGGAAGAGGCAGCCACACCATGCCACTCCAGGGAACATGTTGCCCCCACCACCCACACACCCACCGAAGCTCCTGTGCCCATGGTCCCCAAAAAGTCTAATAGAGAAGAAAGGAAAGAGAAAAGACTATGACAATGCAGGGTGACAGAGCAGTTGCCCGAGGGGCTCGTGTGCCCAGATGAGGAGCTTGTGCCTCACCTAGGGTGAGGCCTGAACTGTGATGGTTTCTGCACAGCTGTCATCATCATTAACCTGAATAACCTCGCTCCACAAGATGAAGATGCTTGCTCCATATATGGGAGGGGGCAGGGGCTGAGACTTCAGGAAAGGAATCCTGTCACCCACCAGGTGTCCTGATACAACATCATCAGTGAGGATGTCTCTCTGCAGCACAGCTGAGCACAGTCCACATACCTGTGGCTCGAGCCCCAGCTGGAGAAGAGAGGCTGCCAGCCAGCAGCTCCAGGGACCTAGCTTAAGACCAAAGACATGCACTGGTCCTCACTTGTAACATCAGAGCAATGACTATTTAGGTGGTAAGGAACAATGACCAAAAGCCAGAGCTTCCCTCTGTCTGCCAGAAAATGTCCACTTTCCTCTCACCTCTTATGTCAGTTCTGCTTTCCCCACTACCTTCATCAACCCTTAGTTAAAAACAATAATAACAAGAATAATAAAGATGATCTGAAACTAGATATTAAAACCTGCACCGTAATAAATGTGAACTCAGTGGCTCTGGACAATATCCACCTCATTAGGCCTTTGTGCATGAAGAGCAGAAGGACCAAGCTCTGCCCCATGTGTTCTGCACCACAGATCTTCAGAAGCCAGGCTACTGGGCTGGGAAGAGCACATCTCCACATAGAGCTACATCAGTAGACGCCACATCCAGGCCTGTATTCCCACACAGTACCCAGTCCCTCGACTGCCTTGGGCCTTGGGCCTCTCAGCATTCACCTGCCCTGGGTGTCTGGTGGCCCATGCAGGCCAGGGTAGCCATCATCTGGGTGCTGCTGTGGTCCACTGCCCACTGGTCTCCATTGCTATTTCTCAAGGCTGTGTTCTTCACACCTGCTGCCACCTTAATTCTGTGAGGTAGGAAACAACATGTATAAGAACATGTGTAAGAAAACATGTATAAGAACATGTATAAGAAAACATCCCAGGTCGACTTTGCAGGTCAACATGACCCCATAGTGTGGGCATACTGTCCTCCCCCCAGGAGACAGGAAGAACACTGTGAATGGCAGATTAAATAAATATGAAAAATATTTCAACATCTCTAGCAATTAAAGAAACACAAATTAAATCTACACTGATAGTTCATCTTACTCCAGTCATTACATTAATTGTCACAAATACAAGTAATAATAAATGTTGGCAAGGATATGGGAAAAAGGCACACTCATACATTGCTGGTGGGACTGCAAATGGGTGTAATCACTCTGGAAAGAATTATGGAAATTCATAAGAAAACTTGGAATGCAACCACCATTGGACCTAGTCATCCCACTCCTCAGCTTATACACAAAGGACTTAAAATCAACACACTACAGTGACACAGTCACATCAATGTTTATAGCAGCTCAATTCACATTATCTCAGCTATGGAAACAACTAGGTACCCTTGACCAGACGAATGGATAAAGAAACTGTGTTGTATATACACAATGGAAGATTACTCAACCATAAAGAAGAATGAAATTATGGAATTTGCTGGTAAATGAATAGAACTATATACTATCATGCTGTGTGAAATAATCCACTCCCCCAAACAAAAGGCTGAATGTTCTCTCTGATATGAAGATACTAAAACAAAATAAGGCAGGGGGAGGGAAAAACAGACAAAATTTACATTAGACAAAGGGGATTAAAGCAAAGGGATGGTGATGAGAATAGGTAAGACAGTAAATTAGATGGACATGACCTTTTTATGTTCAAATATAAATACATGACTGGTGTATATCTAAATCACGTACAACCACGAAAATGGGAAGTTACACTCCATGTATATATAATATTCCAACATACATTCTACTGTAATTAGTAACTAAGGAAAAAAAACAAAAAAAATGTGATTAAAAAATATTAATAGCAATGACTTTCCCAGATAATAAGTGCACCTCTAGGTGGTGAGGGGCAAACACTTGTGCAGCATAGTCATTTAAATATTCAACAGTTATCTTTACCTTATTTGCATAGTAAAATGCACACCATAGCAGAAAACCTAAGGTGGAGACTTAAGGTGGAAATGAGATATGAGATATGGGGACACATGGAGAGGCATGATGAAGAAGGATGCAGAAAAACTGATGTTCCAACACTACAGTTGATGACATTAAGAGACATGCACATATATCTATATGCATACAGATATATTTTTTAAATGATATGAATTAATACTTGCATGGAGGTTTAGGAAAGGTTATAATCACCATGGAAGTTAATTGACTTTTACACATTTCATGGCAGGGGGTAGAAACAACGTAAGCAGACACATTTAAAGCTTCAACTCATACATAATATCTATTCACATTTCAAAACAAAGCATATGATCACTGCCATTCAGAGACACAGAAAGTCACATGACTAAGGGTCAGAATGCACAAGGATCCCATAGGGGAGAAAGTGGATATCTGGGAATAGAAATACAATCTACCAAACACAGTTATTCATGTCCTATAATTGAGAAGATATAGCACACTCTGTTTCTGTTTACCTTCAGAGATCATATCTATGGGCCATGCAAATGGAGAAAACACTTTGCCAGTGGACTTCCTAAGCAAATGAGATTACCATGGAACCTCAATCATGAAGGATGATTCTTGATCTCTAAAGTCATTACTGCTGAGATGCAGATAGTTGGTTGATCTCCATGTTCATTTCCTCCAATGTGTTTTGGTCCTTCACAATATCCTAGAAATTCAAATTTGTGTTTAGTTCCTTATTTTTAAAAAGATGGTTTCATTTAGTGTTCATAGCCATCTACCAATGACCTCACTATGAATTACAGTGCATCATGGGCTTTTCAGAAGCACTCTCAGATCTTTGAAGTCTTCTGATGTTGAAGATTATTTTTCTTGCCATTTGTGAGCAGTTTGGGGTATCAAAATTGGGAAAATCCTTGGCTTAATTTTATAACTATACTTAGAAATAGAGATATATGTGCAATAGGCATGTTTATTTTTCAAACCTAATACCCAGGCCTTGTCAAGTTAGAGTATAAGATGGCTTCGGATTCTTATCAACTCAGAAAAAGCAGAAGGTCAGAGACAGTTCTTTGTATTTCAGTGTACGCTGAATCATGAAGAACACTGAGGATTTCTGTAATATTATTATTGAGATAGCATGCTCCCTATGTAAACATATGTCAGAAAAACTAAATTCCAGCACTAGTAAACTCAATAGCTTCAGGAAATAGCTAGGAAAACCCTTATAACTAACCAATTTTAAAAGACCAAGAGGTTTTATCTGTTTGGTTCACATATAACCTGATCTTAGAACTTGAGCCAGTAGAAGACACTCTATATATGGATGCAGAAGGAAGGAGAACATAGAAGTTTGGAGAAAGTTGGGGAGGACTGAAATCACTCTCAGGGGGCATCCAGGGCAATGTGGGAGACCACAATGTGAGGATCCTGTTTGCAATCAGGTCTTAGCATTTCTGACTTAATATTTTCAAAGTACTCCTGCTCTTTTCCGTAATGTGCCTTGGTTTAATTGATTTCTGTTCTTTCCTGACTTTTTTCTTTGCATTACATATTCAGTTACATAAATATAGAACCTTGTTGGTTGTTAACTCCTGAAGTAATTGAATACTATTAATTTCCTTGGCAAGCTCACTGAGGCTTACCTGATATTGTTCTAGGAATGTACTAGTTTACTAGTGTATAGAAAATAGTATAATTTTCTTATACTATCTTTATAAAGTAATTATATAAGAGTATGTGTTCTCTCCCTGTGGTTGTGTAAACTTCTTTGTTGCTTCTAATGGGGGAACAATGGGATCAAAACTGCCTTCTTGCTTTGTTTCACATGATTGTGCTCATTATTTATTTGCAGGAAGCTTACATGACAAGGAAACTTTTCAGAAACTCTGTTCCTTGTCTTTTTTGAACAACTGAAAAGAAGAAACAAAAAGGTACAGAGTAGATGTAGATAAACTTGTGTTATTTATGTTAAAATATTTTTCTAGATCATGTGTAAAATATTATCAGTCAAAATCTTATCATAGTCAATGTTATTATTCCAGAAAACTTGAACTGCAAAAGTGTAAGTAAGACCCAGGATATAATGGAGGAGGATCTAATGAGTTTTATTATTACCATTCTGCAATTTGAAGGCTGATGTTTATTTTTAATAAATTTTGCTAATCTAAAGGAGAAACTGTCTTTCTCATAGTCACATAGGATGTAACTAAAGTGAGAAACATCATTACATTTTTAGTTAGCCTAAGACAGTCTTAGACTTCATTATTCTTCCTGCTAAACACAGAACTTACCCGGAGGTTTAACCATTATTCTAGGTGATAATTCAGAGTCACAGTATGTTTTCTATGAGCAGCACCTATTGAATGGTATCTGCATACTGCCGTTTTTCTATGACATGCACATACAATCTCATGGGTCTGGCATTTGGGTTCACTGATTTTTTTCCTTGGATTTAGATTTTTTTTTTCAGGTCTTCCTTATGTAACATATTCAGAGGACAAGGAGGAAAGAGCCCCTTTTCAGCAAGATGTAAAACAGGAGTCACACTTTTATGTGTTGCTATCTATGAGATATTCATTTGTTTCTCTATAGCAAGAGTTATTAACCTATATCCTTAGATGTTGTAGAATTCACTGAAATAATATTTAATTTTTTTGAGAGAACATATTTTTCTAGGAGTAAAGTCTACTTCAACATAGTCTCAAAGAGGGACTGTGAACAAAGTAAAGGATCATTGTGCTTCAAGTTAGGTAGATATATTTTCCTCTGTTTCCTGGTAAATCAAGGGGGAAGCTTTCTAGGAAACTGGCACTTTAGCTGCATGTTTGTTGATTAACAGAAGGTGGCAGGCAGGCAGGGGAGCGGGTTTCATGTACAGAGACATCATGTCTGATAGCTAGAGGATAGGAATGGAGGATGCTTAATTCCAGACTCATTTTATATTCTTGTTTAAACTAAGACTGGGTAACATTAAGAACTTCCACTTAACCATAATTTCCTTCAGTTTGTATGATAGTGTTACTTACAGAATTCATGCTTATAACATTTTTTTTTACTTAGTAAACAAGCTAAAAACTTTGATCCTTTAATTTAAGAAAGTTAATAAGAACTAAAGAACTAACTTATTAATATTGGAATTTATCAATACCTCTCTTTTTATTTTAAAAAAAAATTTAAAGATTTTTTTGTTACTAGGGATTGAACCCAGGGTGCTTAGCCATAGAGCCACAAACCCAGCCATTTTTATTTTTTATTTTAATGTAGTATTCCACTAAGTTGCTTAGAGCCTCACTAAGTTGCTGAGGTTGGCTTTGAAGGTGCCATTTTCTTGCCTCAGTTTCACAAAGCTGTTAGGATTTCAGGTATGCACTACAACACCCAGCAATGCCACTTTTTAAATGTGTCTTCCTAAAATTTTCAGATTTGCTTGAAAGATGCACCATTTCTAATGTTGTGAGTATATTGTACTCTGAGCAACATCCCAGTCCCAAGTTCTGTATTTTAAATCTTTTTTTTTTAATGGGCAGAAAGTCACTTGCATGTGAAACTTTTAAAATCAATTAAAGAGACAGGAGGAGGAAGACGCGCCAGGCGCCCAGCCAGACCCGAGGAGGAAGACGCCAGGAGCCCAGCCAGACTGGAGAAGGAAGTACGGCCCCGTCCCGAGTGCTAGTCTGGAGGAAGCCCATCAACCCTTAAAACCCATCAAAGGGGGTGGGGGTGTGGCTACCAGCAAGGTTGTGCGGCTGATCCAGGTACCCGGTTTCCAACTCCCCCACGCTTAGCTATGATAACTCAAAGTATTTCCCACAATCTCTTGGGGGTTGTAGCTACCAACACAAAACAACAACTGTACAGGCACCTGGTTCCTACCTCAGAGACTAGAGTAGGGAAGATACAGGTGGAAGCTCATTTCCTTTCACACTGGCTATACCCACCAACCTGAATACAGAGGCTCAAGCTAGGAATAGACAACGCCACCTACTGGAAGCAAGGAAAACAGTGTTCTGAGAGACTTTTTTTTTCCTCTCCCTTTCTCTTTTCTTCTCCCTCTTCCACAACTTCAGCATATGTGAAACCAAGAACTGTGCATGAACAACTGAATTACCAAAGTAATATAATACAGAGGAATTGCATATACCCCACCTCCCCCCCATTTTTTTCTTTATTTCTATCTTACTTCCCCTTCCCTTCTATTATTTCTTTCTTCCTTGTTATTTTTTTCTTTGTTTTAAAATTCGTATTCTCTCTATCCCACTTTCAATCTCCTAACTTTTGCTACCTATACATAGGGTAACTACCTAAATAGATAGGAGGTTGAGTCTATACATTCTTCCATAAATTACCAGTTTAGTGGTTAGAGTTCTCCAAAGGTGCTTAGTTAGTTTAACCTCATACCCTCACTCCTTTCGCTCTAAGTATAACATCTTTCGTCTGAAATTAAGTTTTCTATATGCCACCAGATATAGTATGACTTTTATGAAACTAAGGAATATATTCTTAAGTAAGACTTAAAACCAATATCTATAGTCATAGAATCTAACTATAAATGTATTAATAATGAAAACTTGTGCTTAGATAATGTACTGTTGATATTGGGATCTGTTAACATTGTCTTTCTCCGCAAAAGAGGGATTTTGGAGCTATACAAGTACAATACAAATATATAAGGGGAAAAACATTAGCACAACAGTTTCAAAAAGCTAGAAAGAATCATGAGCAGTATGAAAAGACAAGGAAAGAAAGGACCACAAACAATACAGGTCAATTCAACATTAGATGAGGTAATATCTGCAGCTGATGGAATTTCAGACAAAGAGTTCAGGATATACATGCTTCAGATGATCTGGAGTCTCAAGGAAGACATTATTCATCAAATTCAGACAATGAAAAATCACTTTGACAATGAATTACATAAACAAATCCAAGAAGCAAAAGATCAACTCTATAGGGAGATAGAGGATATAAAAAACAAACAAACAGAAATCCTGGAAATGCAGGAAACCATAAACCAAATTAAAAACTCAAATGAGAGTATAACCAGCAGAGTAGAACACTTGGAAGATAGAACTTCAGACAAAAAAGACAAAGTTTTTTCAACTTGGAAAGAACATAGACAGCTCAGCGAGAATGTTAAGAAATCATGAGCAGAACATCCAACAATTATGGGATAACACCAAGAAGCCAAACCTAAGAGTTATTGGGATACAAGAGGGTACAGAGGTCCAAACCAAAAGAATGAGCAATCTATTCAATGAAATAATACTAGAAAACTTCCCAGACTTAAAGAATGAAAAAGAAATCTAAATACTAGAAGCCTACAGGACACTGAATATACAAAATCATAAGAGATCCACACCAAGACACATAATAATGAAGATGCCCAACACACAGAATAAGAAGAGAATCTTAAAAGCCACAAGAGAGAGGAAGCAGATTACATTTAGGGGTAAACCAATCAGGATAACTGCTGATCTTTCAACACAGACTCTGAAAGCTAGAAGATCCTGGAACAACATATTTCAAACGCTGAAAGAAAAAGGGTTCCAACCAAGAATCATGTATCCAGTGAAATTAAGCTTCAGGATTGAAGATGAAATAAAAATCTTCCACAATAAACAAAAGTTAAAAGAATTTGCAGCTAAAAAACCAGCTCTTCAAAACATCCTTGGCAAAACATTACAGGAAGAGGAAATAAAAACCAACAGCGGGAGGTAGTACAGTAAAGGAAAAACTAAGCATAGAGGAAAAACAAATCATGTTAAGTATCGTACATTACCAAATATGGCTGGAAATACAAACCATATCTCAATCGTAACCCTAAATGTTAATGGCTTAAGTGCACCAATCAAAAGACATAGGCTAGTAGAATGGATTAAAAAAAAGATACAACAATATGCTGCCTACAGGAGACTCATCTGATAAGAAAAGACATACACAGACTGAAGGTGAAAGGTTGGGAAACATCATATGACTCATACGGACACCAGAAGCAAGCAGGGGTGTCCATACTTGTATCAAATAAAATAGACTTCAAGCCAAAGTTAATCAAAAAGGATAAACAAGGACACTACATACTGCTCAAGGGAACCATACACGAACAAGACTTGACGATCATTAATATATATGCCCCAAACAATGGTGCAGCTACATTCATCAAACAAACTCTTCTCAAGTTCAAGAGTCTAATAGACCACAACACAATAATCATGGGAGATTTTAACAAACCTCTCTCACCAATCTACAGATCTTCCAAACAAAAGTTGAATAAAAAAACCATAGAGCTCAATAATACAATTAATAACTTAGACTTAATTGATATATACAGAATATACCACCCAACATCAAGCGGATACACTTTCTTCTCAGCAGCACATGGATCCTTCTCAAAAATAGACCATATATTATGTCACAGGGCAAATCTTAGCAATTACAAAGGAGTTGACATACTACCATGCATTTTATCTGATCATAATGGAATGAAATTGGAAATAAATAATAAAATGAGAAAGGAAAAACCCTACATCACATGGAGATTAAACAATATGCTACTGAATGAAAAAAGGGTTAGAGAAGACATCAAAGAGGAAATTAAAAAATTCTTAGAGGTAAACGAAAACTCAGACACAACATATCAAAATCTTTGGGACACTATGAAAGCAGTACTAAGAGGAAAATTTATTTCATGGAGTTTATTCCTTAAAAGAAGGAAATGCCAACAAATAAATGACCTCATACTACACCTTGAAGCCTTAGAAAAAGAAGAACAAATAAGCAACAAATACAGTAGAAGGCAAGAAATAATTAAAATTACAGCTGAAATCAATGAAATTGAAACAAAAGAAACAATTGAAAAAATTGACAAAACTAAAATTGGTTCTTTGAAAAAATAAAAAAGATTGATAGACCACTAGCCATGCTAACAAAGAGAAGAAGAGAGAGAACCCAAATTACTAACTTACGGGATGAAAAGGCAACATCACAACAGACAATTCAGAAATATAGAAGATAATTAGAAATTATTTTAAAACCCTATACTCTAATAAAAATAGAAGATAGTGAAGGCATCAATAAATTCCTTGAGACATATGAACTACCCAGATTGAGTCAGGAAGATATAAACAACATAAACAGACCAATATCAAGTGGGGAAATAGAAGAAGCCATCAAAAGACTACCGAACCAAGAAAAGCCCAGGCCCGGATGGATATACAGCAGAGTTTTACAAGAACTTTAAAGAAGAACTAATACCTATACTCTATAATCTATTTCAGGAGATAGAAAAAGAGGGAGAACTTCCAAATTCATTCTATGAGGCCAATATGACCCTGATTCCCACACCAGAGAAGGACACCTCACAGAAAAAAAACTACAGACCAATATCCCTAATGATTTATGCAAAAATCCTCAATAAAATTCTGGCAAATCATATTCAAAAACATATCAAAAAGATCATGCACCATGATCAAGTAGAATTCATCCCTGGGATGCAAGGCTGGTTCAATATACGGAAATCAATAAACGTTATTCACCACATCAATAGACTTAAAGATAAGAACCATATGATCATTTCGATGGACGCAGAAAAAGCATTCGACAAAGTACAGCATTGCTTTATGTTCAAAACATTAGAAAAACTAGGGATAACAGGAACTTACCTCAAAATTGTAAAAGCTATATATGCTGAGCCTCAGGCTAGCATCATTTATATAAAAAAAAAAAACTGAAGGCATTCCCTCTAAAATCTGGAACAAGACAGGGATGCCCTCTCTCACCACTTCTATTCAATATAGTTCTCGAAATACTGGCCAGAGCAATTAGACAGACAAAAGAAATTAAAGGCATTAAGATAGGAAAAGAAGAACTTAAATTATCACTATTTGCGGATGATATGATCTTATACCTAGAAGACACAAAAGGGTCTACAAAGAAACTACTAGAGCTAATAAATGAATTCAGCAAAGTGGCAGGATATAAAATCAACACGCATAAATCAAAGGCATTCCTGTATATCAGTGACAAATCCTCTGAACTGGAAATGAGGAAAACCACCCCATTCACAATATCCTCAAAAAAAAAAAATAAAATACTTGGGAATCAACCTAACAAAAGAGGTGAAGATTTATACAATGAAAACTACAGAAAGGGGCTAAAAGCATGCAATGGAGGAAGGATAATATCTTCAAAAAATGGTGCTGGGAAAACTGGAAATCCATATGCAACAAAATGAAACTGAATCCCCTCCTCTTGTCATGCAAAAAAGTTAACTCAAAATGGATCAAGGAGCTTGATATCAAATCAGAGACACAGCATCTGATAGAAGAAAAGGTTGGCTTCGATCTACATATTGTGGGGTCGGGCTCCAAATTCCTCAATAGGACACCAATAGCACAAGAGTTAATAACAAGAATCAATAAATGGGACATACTTAAACTAAAAAGTTTTTTCTCAGCAAGAGAGACAATAAGAGAGGTAAATAGGGAGCCTACATCATGGGAACAAATTTTTCTCCTCACACTTCAGATACAGCCCTAATATCCAGAGTATACAAAGAACTCAAAAAATTAGACAATAAGATAACAAATAACCCAATCAGCACATGGACCATGGACCTGAACAGACACTTCTCATAGGAGGACATACAATCAATCAACAAGTACATGAAAAAATGCTCACCATCTCTAGCAGTCGGAGAATTGCAAATCAAAACCACCCTAAGATACCATCTCACTCCAGTAAGATTGGCAGACATTATGAAGTCAAACAACAATAAGTGCTGGCGAGGATGTGGGGAAAAGGGTACTCTTGTACATTGCTGGTGGGACTGCAAACTGGTGCAGCCAATTTGGAAAGCAGTATGGAGATTCCTGCGAAAGCTGGGAATGGAACCACCATTTGACCCAGCTATTGCCCTTCTCGGACTATTCCCTGAAGACCTTAAAAGAGCGTACGACAGGTATACTGCACATTGATGTTCATAGCAGCACAATTCACAATAGCTAGACTGTGGAACCAACCCCGATGCCCCTCAATAGATGAATGGATAAAAAAAATGTGGCATTTATACACAATGGAGTACTACGCAGCACTAAGAATTGACAAAATCATGGAATTTGCAGGGAAATGGATGGCATTAGAGCAGATTATGCTAGGTGAAGCTAGCCAATCCCTAAAAATGAATGCCAAATGTCTTCTTTGATATAATGAGAGCAACTAAGAACAGAGCAGGGAGGAAGACCAGGAGGAAAAGATTAACATTAAACAGAGTCATGAGGTGGGAGGGAAAGGGAGAGAAAAAGAAAATTGCATGATAATGGAAGGAGATCCTCATTGTTATACAAAATTACATATAAGAGTTTGTGAGGGGAATGGGAAAAAATAAGGAGAGAAATGAATTACAGTAGATTTGGTAGAGAGAGAAGATGGGAGGGGAGGGGAGGGGGAATAGTAGTTTATAGGAAAGGTAGCAGAATACAACAGTTAGTATTATGGTATTATGTAAAAATGTGGATGTGTAACCGATGTGATTCTGCAATCTTTGTAATGTTTTGAATAACCAATAAAAAATAAATTAAAAAAATTTAAAAACCAAAAAAATAAAAAATAAAATCAATTAAATTAAAAAAAAACTCTATAGCATAGAGCAGAGGCAATTTTAAGATTAGATCAGTACATACCTACATCAAAAAAGAAAACTACCAAGACTTTCACTTCAAGGAGGTAGAAAATCAAGAACAAGCCAGACTCAAAACCATTAGAAGAAAACATACTAAACATCAGAGAAGAGGTAAATAAAATAAAGACTAAAATATTATTTTAAAAATATCGACAACATATAGAATTTATTTATTTATTTATTTGTTTATTTATTTATCCCTAGCATTGAACTCAGAAGCAACCACTCACTGAGAGATGTCTCAAGCCCTAGTATGTTTTTTTATTGAGAGACAGAGTCCCATAGAGTAGATCAGTGCCTTACTTTTGCTGAGGCTGGCTTTGAAGTTGGCTTCCTCTTGCCTCATCCTGAGGATCTAAATTGTTCATGTCAATGGTTGAGAGCACAGCATTGCCATTTAATTCACTTAAGCTGTGAGAAGATTATGATTCTGCATAATATGAGGATTCCCAGACGTGAAACCTATGGACATCTTCGCATCAGCTTTGTTCACAGAAAGCATAAAACTCACCTTTCAGGACTCTGCTTGGTGCATGGTTTGGCTTCTTCTACTTTTGGGGGGAGGGTGTCTGCTGGAGACTGAACCAAGAGCATCATGCATGCTTAGCAAGTGATTCCCCAAGAAACTGTGCCCCCAGCCCTCCTTGGCCTTCCTTGGTGATCAGAGAAAGGGTCTGTGGAATTCCATTTTTATTGACTTACTGGAAAATTTTATGTCCTCTGATTCTGCCTCTTCTGCAGATCCAGTTGAAAGAGAAGGTGCTGTGGATGGCCATCCCCCTCTTCACTTTCTTAGTCTGCTGTCAGGTCAATCCAGTCTTCTGTGCTGGCATTGGGGCAGGGGAGAGAGGCGGGACACACGTGCCACTTTTTTTGTTTCTGCTTGTTTCCAGGTCCTCTGTTTTTTATTATGGCCTCAGATTCTGTGGACCCTTTCTACTGGATGTGAGGGATTCTGGCCCTCAGCAGAGGGAGGTTCAGGCTCACTCTGCCTCTTCTCTGCTAGACCATTACCATTTAGTTGAATGACAGCCTTTCTGTGGAGCTCAGAGAATGAGAGTGACAGTGGAGGGTCAACTCTAACCAGTCACCTGTAGGTCTGGAAATTATTTTCTTGTGTTTGTTGATGGTGCATTTAATGGACACAGTTTAAAAATGGGGTTCCAAAGAGGTTCTAGTCACTCAGAATCAGAGCCCATCTGAACCTGATAGAAAGGGAAAGTTGATTCCTACTAGATCCAATTGTGTCAGCTCCATAAGCAGACTCAGGAAATGATTGAAATGTTCTCCAGTATTATGAACTGATGAAGGATTGGCCTCTCTGACCTCTGTGCAGCCAGAATGGATCTATCCAGGGTATGGGAATGCCACAGGCTGTTGAGGGGTATGTGACTTTCCAAACAGAATGACACGGCAAGGTCTGGAAGGATTGACAGATGGATTCAGTTATATTCTAATCATTGGTTTGGGGAGGTTATTCTATAATTGCTGCCAGCAACCTGAAGCCCATCCAATGTGGAGAAGGGGTCTCATGCAATTCTATAGGTACATTTTGTTAAATAATGTCTTGCTTTCCTGAGCTAACAGGGGCTTTGTGACTGCCCCTTTCCTTAGGAACACTCATGGAACTGGGTATCTCTACAATTGTCACCTTGGGCCTCATCATGCAGCTCTTGGCTGGTGCCAAGATGATTGAAGTGGGTGACACCCCAAAAGACCAAGCTCTCATCAATGGAACCCAGAAGTGTAAGAAAGATTATAGGTACAGTTCTGGTGTCTAGTTGAGAATTTGAATTGGCTCTAAAATTGGGGACATTAAAACAGCCCCGTTTCACCTGTGTGCTTTGCTTGCCGACCCTGTAGGTGCTCCATGTCCTGTTAGTGAGAGAGCACTTCTGGGAGGTGTTGGGTATGGGGGAAAGCCAGGCAGGGCAGGGAGGGCAGGAATTCCCCAGAGGATGGACTTGAAGGATCAGGGCATGGAGGTCACCCCTTCACCAGCCATGATTTCCACACCTCACCAAAGAGGTGACGTCTACTTCAGAGCTGTCATAAGAATTCAATCAAATCCAGATGCTGTGGAGTATGCCTGTAATTGCAGCAGATCTAGAGGCTGAGGCAGGAGAATTGCCAGTTGGAGGCCAGCCTCAGCAACTTAGTGAGGCCCTAAGCAACTCAGTGAGACCCTGTCTCTAAATAAAATAAAAAACGTCTGGGGACGAGGCTCAGGGGTGAAGCACCTCTGCTCAGTCATCAGTACTAAAAAAAAAAAAAAAAATAAGAGGATTAAATTGAATAATCACTCTTACAGTGCCTAGTGCATGGTAGTTATTTAGCAAGTGCTATTTTTCTTCTGCATTTAAAAGGATTTAATGAGTGGAAAGGTGATCCTTTCAGTCCTGCTCTGCTGTTGATTAGTTTTGTGATGTGGAAGAAATTTTGATAATTTTTCTACAGTCTGTTTCTATGTGCTGTTAAACTAGGTTAAGAGTATTTGCCGTATCAAATGATAGGCAGCCCCAATAATGGCGAACAGCCTCAGAGTCAGCCAAGCCTAGCCTCTGTTATCTGGAATGTATTATTTAGAAAACAATATTTACAATTTTGTACTCTGCCATCTTCCATACAGCATACCTTAGAGATCTTAAGTTAGAAAGTTAAATAATTGAGAAACTCATCTAACTTAAATTTGTGAGTTTCAGACATAAATCAAGATTGTAGAATATATTTATCTATTAAAGCATTAATCATTAATGAATTAAGTAATGCATTATTAAACATTAAGTAATGCATTTATTATTCAATGCCTTAAATTAATGCATTATTATTCTAGAGCACTAATAAGTAGTTTTCTTTATAAATTTTTATTTTGGACATTTTAATATGTACTTGGCTTAGTGCAGTGGTGCACACCTCTAATCCCAGCAGCTCGGGAGGCTGAGGCAGGAGGATTTTTTGTTCAAAGCAAGCCTCAGCAACAGCAAGGCCCTAAGCAGCACAGTGAGACCCTGTCTCTAAATTAAACACAAAATAGGGCTGGGGATGGGGCTCAGTGGTTGAGTGCCCCTGAGTTCAGTCCCCAGTACCAAAAGCAAAACAAACAAACAAACAAAAAATTTGCATTATTTTTCTAAAGCCCAAATCAGGTGTTTTTTTTCCTCTTTCTCTCTGTTTTTAATATTAATTTTTTTCCATACCTGGAAATGGAACTCGGTGCCTCTACCACAAAGCTATAGTCCCAAAAGATTTCTCTTTCCCTTTGACAATTTTTAAAAATGTTTTTCCACCTTAAGAATTCAAGATTATTTTTTAAAAATAGGATGACTAGGCTGAGGTATAATAGAGCACTTGCCTATGGTTGCAAGGCCCTGGGTCCAATCCCTAAAGCCACAAAAATGACCAAAGTTGCTTTCACTAGAAAGCCTCTGAGTTCTCGTGCACTTTGACATGTGACAGTTGGACACTCTTCACCAAAGTCCCCTGGGACAGTGTCAGTATTTGTCATCTGTGTTCCTGCCACACTCTGCTCAGGGTATTCTTGGGATTCTAGTGTTCGGCATGATCATGACCATCGGCCAGTCCATCATGGATGTGATGACAGGCATGAACAGAAACCCCTCAGAAATGGGCGCTGGGATCTGCCTGCTGTTCACCAATCAGGTGAACCCCCACTCTCACCAAGCTTCCTGAGGAAGCCCAGAGCCAGCTGGCCACCTTGCCAAAACCTGAGGAGCAGGAACGAGAAGACCACACACCCTTCTGGTCACCAGGACACCTCTGTTCCAACCCACAGCTGGGGATTGCTGTCACTGCGGCCTCTGGTCTGTTCCTAGGAAAGATTGGGGCCTTGATCAGAGGAGGGGCCACGGTAAAACCTGCCCTTAGAAGTCATATCTGAAGACATGCAGTGACCTCCAAATACCCAGGACTCAAGTGATGCCAATTCCATGCACCAAGAAAGGGGGTGCGGCCCAGTGCACTCTGGTCTCTCACGGCCAGTTGGCTTCAATTATTTTGTGGGGGAATCAGGGAAGGAACCCAGGGTCACTCAACCCTGAGCCCCATCCCCAGTCTGAGTTGCTTAGGGCCTGGCTAAATAGTTGAGGCTGGCTTCCAATTGTGATCCTCCTGCCTCAGCCTCCAGAGCTGCTGGAATGATAGGCCAGCCCCTTCTTGGATCTTCTGACGACCATGTGAGGCCCTGAGTTCGATGCTCAGTGCCACGAGGGGGGAACTTAGAATTTTAGAACAGTTTTAGATTGGCAGAGCAGTGTGACGGTGGCAGTGCATTCCTGTGTGTCACCCTTCATCCTTTGTAGTTGGCACCCAGTCACTGCCTGCACCCATTGCCTTCTGTTTTACCTGATGCCACTTTTTCTGTTCTAAAATCCCAAACAGAGGCCTTGGTGTCCCATCTCTAGAGGCTTCTATGGGCTGTGACCTTTTCTTCGAAGGCCCTTGTTCTTGGTGACCTCAACAGTTTGCGGGAGAACTGGTCAGGTGCTCTGCTCATGTCCCTCACCTGAGCTCATAGCCTTACTGAAACTCTGGGTGTGGGGAGTCCACCGTACCCTTGTGTCTGCCAGGGCACTTGCTGTGGACATGTCCAGGTGGCATTGACCACCACCTCCTGGCTGCATCCAGGGGATGCTTCAGACCCATATGGTCCCTCCTCTCCTGTCCACCTATGGAGGGAAGAGTCATGGGCTTGGTGTCCTGGGCTGCACATTTACCTCATTAACTTGGAACCTGCAGGTGGCTGAGCCCAGCCCCCTGTGTTGAACAAGTTCCTCTGATGTCAGTGTGACTTACGTCACTGTGCACTGGGTGACAACCCAGAACGACTCTCTGGTTGCTCAGGCTGGCCCAGCTGGGCTGTTGAGAGCCTTCTGTTGGATCCTGGTCCCTTCAACCTATCCCCATCACTGACTACCTCAAGGTTAGAGGGCCACTGACTGAGTGGAAGGGGGCAGCTCTTGACAGCTGGACATTCCAGAAGGTTCCCTCCCCTATAGGCCGAGCACAGTGTGCATGAGCACACAGAGGTGTCCCCCATGTGGGGAGGACCTCAGCTGCCAGGATGTGGGGACATGGGATGGAGTGGTCAAGGAGATTGTGGGCAGAGGTGGAGGTAAAGCTCAAGATTCACCCTGGCCCCCACTATTTCCTACAACATGTGAGCTTGTCCCAGGGCCTGACCTGAGAGAAATCCCAACAGTGCACAGTGGTGGACATGAAGGTATCTTTCCTGGGGACAGTGCCCAGAACCCACACCTTTGGCTTCAAACCCAAGCCATGTTGGAAGAAATATATATATATTTAACAATAGCAGATAATTAAGATATGGCCAGCTGGGTATGGTGGCACACACCTGTCATCCCAGTGGCTTGGGAGGCTGAGACAGGAATATCACAGGTTGGAGGCCAGCCTCTGCAACTCAGCAAGGCCCTGAGAACTCAGTGAGACCCTGTCTCTGATTAAAAATGCCCTTGGGTTTAATCCCAGTTATTCATTGCCCCTATAAAAATGTTTAAAGAGGGAGAGAGAGGGAGGGAGAGAAAAAGGGAGATGGAGGGGGTAGGGGTGGTGTCATCCAAATAACATTTAAGATTTTATTTAAAAACACCTCAGGGGAGGGAGGATTCCACTAAAGCAATTCCAAAATTTATAGTTTAAAACAAAAAAAGATCTTCCGACAGAACCAACCACACCACAGAACTCACAGGAGAGGGGAGGCCTGGCCCAGGCCATGCACGCTGCCTTCGTGGTGACGCAGTCTTCTTGGAGTGCCACACGGGTCCCTTCATGGACTTGTCCTGATGGTCAGCCAGGATCTTGGTCGAGGATTTGGCATCATGAACAGCTCATTGGTCTTCTCCATGGACTCTTGCTTGATGCTGTCCTTCCCGGTGATCTTGGCCAGCAGGTTGGCTTGAGTCAGCAGTTGCACCAAGGATCTGCAGTGGACAGTTGGGCCAGGAGTCCAGCCGGGCCCAGAGGGAGTCCCCCCCCAGGTATTCAGGCGGCAGGACTCTGCCAACTGGGCCCCTTCCAGGCTCTGGCTGGTTGTTGTGGAATCAGCAAAGGACAGAGCTTCCATGACTGGCAACATCACAGTCACAACCCCATCAGGGAGGAAACCAGTGTGACATAAATTCTGGTTCTCACATCTTCACCCTAATCTAGAAATTCCCCAAGCTGGGCACAGTGTCTTCCCAAGGGCTCTGGAGGCTGAGGCAGGAGGATGGCAAGTTGGAGGCCAGTCTCCACAACTTAGCGAGGTCCTGAGCAACTCAGTGAGACCCTATCTCTAAATAAAATGCAAAAGAGGGCTGGAGCCGAGCCTCAGTGGTAGGGCGCCTGCCTAGCACTTGTGAGGCACTGGATTTGCTCCTCAGCCCCATGTCACAATATGTCAACAAAATCAAGGCCCCGTGTGTCTCCAGCTAAGAGAGGTTAAAAGTCAGTGAAGTCACCACCCTGCCAAGGCGGCTTCAGCTGTAGGCTCAGCTGGACACCAGGGACACATGGGCGACAAGGAAATGGGTCACAGGGCCTCACAGACTGTCAGGGACACCCTTCCTGGTCTGGAGAGCCCACTGTTCTCATGAATCTGAACAGGAGCCAGGGGCCAGGGGAGGGGGTTGGCTGGTGAGGCCCCCACAGAGCCCAGGATCTGGTTCTCTCCATCTCCTGTCCCAGAAGATGATGGCAGAGTTTGTGACCTCCTGCAGAGGGAGTGTCAGCTGCAGGACAAGGGTGACCTCTCTCGTCAATCTAACTTTCACAAGACACCTCAGATTCTCAGTAGTCTAAGTCATGGTGTCCCAGGACTTGTCACACCTGGAAGACCAGAGACAGCCTGAGCCCTGGGCAGCCTCCTCCTGGGCCCAGGAGGCCACCACCTCACCTCAGAGTGGTCTTGGTGCTGATCTCCCCCAGGTGGTTGAGCGCCTCCTCACTGATGTGGATATCCTCCACCTGGTCTCGGATCTTAATGATCCTTCAGAGGAGAAAAAAACATGATCCACAGTGACGGGGCCCCAGGCACAGTGGTGAAAGCTTGTGATCTCAGCTCAGGAGGCTGAGGCAGGAGGATTGCAAGGTGGAGGCCAGCCTCTGCAACTTAGTGAATCCCTGAGCAACTCAGTGAGAAGCTGTCTCTACATAAAATAGAAAAACTGCTTGGGGGGGACTCAGGAGTTAAGTGACCCTGGGTTCCATCCTTGGTACCAAAAAAAAAGTGACGGAGCCCAAATGTCCCCTTCATACTTTAAAATGACACTGCTTTAAAATGACACTGTACCACATCTCGTGTTGCTGGACTGGGGAGCAGGCGGCTGGCTGCACCCTCCAGGGGACCTGGGCCACCTGCATGGCCAATGTCTCTGTCCCTGCACCCAGGCCCCCAAGGCTCCAGCCTCCCTCCACAGCCTGGGACTGAGAGAAGTCATTTTTATTTGTGAGGCAAACGTGACAGTACAATAAATCAGAAGGTGTCCCTAGAATCTGGCAACGTGCACAGCATCAGCAGGGCTGTGTCATCTGTCATGGTGACACCTATCGCTGGTTCCATCTGGATGATAACGGCCGGGGGATGTAGTGGCATGTGCCACGATCGAGATCACCTGGACCTGGTGCCTCATCCACCATGGGGTTTTTTCACTCCAGCAGTTTTGTGAACAAAGTCTCAAGGATCCCTGGCTTCAATTAAAGCCATCAAAACACTTCAGGGGTGGAGGCGCAGGGACCAGGGACACCCAGTCCTCCCTGCAGCCTTTGCGAGAGGTGCTGGAACAGCCGTGTCCAAGCCCACCCACCGACTGTCCAGAGGGACAGAGGTAGGGATCCAGGGAGGCCAGGCATGCTGGGGCCTGCACACAGAAGAGAGCCTGTGAGACCAGCAGGGTGGGGTCCAGGTGACCAGGCCAGCATGCACCCTAGGAAGGAACCCCCTATGCAGGCCACCACTGCTGCAAGGTCCCCAGCAAAGCCCTTCAGCTGGGCTCAGAGAACAAGCCTGTCATCCCAACACTTGGGAGGCCAGGGCAGGAGGATCATGAGATCAAAGCCAGCCTCAGCAAAAGAGAGGCCCTGAGTAGCTCAGTGAGACCCTGTGTCTGAATCAAAGGCAGAACAGGGCTGGGGATGGGCTCCAAGTCAAAGGCCCTGGTTCAATTCCTGGTTTTTGTCAGGTCCCTGTTTTTTATTCTCTCCCTTAAACTTGACCAAAGGCGTTTAAATGTGAGAACAGGCAAGACACAGGAGAATGGAGGCTCTGGGACACTGGACAATGTCCTTGTAACCAACCCACCCTGCAGATGAGGGGACAGAGCCTCTGGTTAAGAGGAGCTTCCCAGGGTGGTGAGAGGCCCAAAGTGAAGGCGGGAGGAGACAGCGGCAGGGGTGCACCTGCTTCATCTCCTGCAGGGTAGCAGACCATGGTCTAGAGGGTCATCCCATGGTCCAGCAGGTCCAGGGGGATCCGGTGGAGAGAGGGGACATCCTCGGTGCCCCTGTGAAGGCCAAGAGGAGTCCCATCACCTATGCTTGTCTAAGACAAGACACTGGACACTGGGAACTGGGTTGGGGGAACTGACAGCCACAGAGAGCTAGGGGGTGACCCAAGGAAAGCAGAGCCTGGGACAGGTAATAAACTGACCCTCAGGTGGCCCCAGAGAACCCCTTTTTTGTTGATTTTGTTTGGTGCTGGGAGACTCCACCACAGAGCCACAGATCTAGCCCTTTTTAATTTTTGTTTAGAGACAGGATCTCATAGGGTTGCTTAGGGCCTTGCTGAGGCTGGCCTCCAACTCGTGATTCTCCTGCCTCATCCTCCTCAGCTTCCTCAGCCTCTGGAATTACAGGTGTGCACCACTGCTCCTGGCTCGACAATGATATCTTAAATATGAGGCCAAAAACACAAAGAAAAAGCAGATAAACTGTGTATGTGATGCTGGATGTGGAACCCAGGGACTTGCACATGCTGGGCAAGCACTCTACCACTTAGCCACATACACCTCCAGCACAATCAACTGGAGCTTTAGATCAAAATTTAAAACTCATTTATTTCAAAGACTCTGTTCAACATTGAAAACACTACTCAAAGAATAAAAAATACTCATCAATCAAATACGTGGAAAAGGTCTAGTATCCACAATATATAAAGAGCTCTTACAATTCAATAATAAAAAGACAACATAATAAAAAAGGGCCAAGGATACAAAGATATATTTCTACAATGATATACAAATAGCCAGTAAAACAAAAAATACAGACTCGCTGGCCCTTGGCAAATGCAAATGAAGTTAGAAGCCACCACACACCCACCAGGACATATACGGTGGACAGTAACAGATGTCAAGTGGTATGTGGAAAAACCAAGACCCTCAGATATTCCTGGTAGGAGTGTGGCAATAAAGCCATCCTACTGGCAGTTCCCTGGAAGGTCAGAAGTGCCTTGTGACACAGCATCACCTCTCCACACAGATACAAAAGAAAGAATC
Source organism: Callospermophilus lateralis (assembly GCF_048772815.1). Classification (NCBI taxonomy): domain Eukaryota; kingdom Metazoa; phylum Chordata; class Mammalia; order Rodentia; family Sciuridae; genus Callospermophilus; species Callospermophilus lateralis. Next base: position 7,217,910 of record NC_135320.1, on the reverse strand, counting down.
TGCAGTCCCCACACGTCTGTGGCAGTGTCAGTCCCACAGCCAAACCCCCCGACGGGCTTGGGCTGATGAGTGCACAGATCCATGAGCTGATGAAGGCCCCATGCATTGGGCGCTCCTCAGCCACGGGGAATACAAGAGCCTGGAGGACAGGGGTGAAGCCTGTCAGTCACACCCCACACACAGCCACAGAAGGCTAAGGGACAGAAAGCAGCCTCCTGCTGCCTGAGGTCGGGTGATGGACGGGGCGCAGCAGCAGAGGTGCTGTGGATGGCTGACGGGGGTGGCAGCATTCTAAAACCAACTGTGGTGGCAGTTTTGTGATTTTGTGGACACACTAAGTGCTGCTGGAGTTTTCCAGGGTGTAGGAGCTGCATCTCCAGAGGGCTGTTCAAAGCTCCACTGGGACTGGGCCACAGGCTACCACTGGGACCAGGCCACACCACTGCCTATGGCCTGATGCCTATGGCCTGATGCCTATGGCCTGGAGCTGGCCTGGCACAGGAGGCCCTTGGCTCCCTCCTGAGCCCCAGACAGAATGAAATGAGGAGGCCAAGACTGTCATCCAGACTCACCACCTAAGAATTTTTAAAAAGACTGGATGCTGCAGCGGCCCACGCCTGTCATCTCAGCAGCTTGGGAGGCTGAGGCAGGAGGATCGTAGCTGGAGGCCAGCCTCAGCAAAAGCAAGGTGCTAAATAAGCAGCTCAGCAAGACTCTGTCTCTAAATGCATTGGGTGGGGGATGGGCCTTGAAGCCAGGTGCTGCTGGGGTGAACACTTGCTGGCTTTGGCCTGGGCAGGTCCCCAAGTCAGGACAGCCCCACAGGCTCTCAGCATGTCAAGACGTCCCAGTGACCCAGAGGGCCCATGTGGGAAGCCAGGAGAAAAAGCCCTCAGCCAACACTGTCCCTTCTCCCCCTGTCCCTCATGAGTCCTGGGGTCAGACGTGGGTCTGCGGGGCAGGGAGCTGAAAGGTCCCCTTGGGAGCAGCCTGTGGGCAGCAGGTCAGGAGTCACCCACAGTGTGCCCATGTCCCAGATACTCCTCAGCCACCACCCCAAACTCATCTTGCCCAAAGCCCCGCCTCCTGGCTCAGTCCAGCCTTGGTCACAGCCCAGCCTGCCTCTGGGCTACACGCTCCCTGGACACAAGGTCACATCCCCTGCTCCTGGGCTCAGGGGGCAGTAGCCACATCTCTCAGTGCTGCTCAACCACGACCCCGGGACTAGGCACCAGAGTCCTGTTCTGGAGACCACGTGGCTCCATTCCCACAGGCACGTTCTCAGGTCAGAGCCACCTTCCCGTGGAGCTTTCTCTGGGGCTCAGTATGGACAGAGCAGCATCCTATAAAGACACCTGCTGGCCAGGCGAGGGACCATGGAGGGGGGGCTGTGATCAGGGCTCCCCAGCAGGGGGTGCCATTTGGAGGCCTCGGCCAGCCAGGTGGGACCAAATTAGGGGACCCAGAGAGGAGAATCAGTAAGGGGGACCCAGTACGGGGTCACAGTGAGGGAACCCAGTGAGGGGACCCAGCGAGGGGACTTTACAATATCAGGTGGTGGCTGCAGAGCCCCCATCCCCAATGCCACCCAGGGTGCCCTGAATTTCCCCAGCAGCTGGCCAGGCTGACACCAGCTGCCCCCAAGTATGCGGGAGGCACTTTTGCCCTGATCTTGGGCAGTCACGTCACAGGACTTGAGGGGACCACACAATGCTACCCATGAGCCTGGGTCATTTGCTCAGATCCCAAGGGCAAGGGAGCAGCCAGTGGCAGGGACCCATGGTTGGCCTGGTGCTGTGGTCCCCTGGCTCCTGAGATGGGGGTTCTCCATCGAGAGCCACTGAATTTCCCACTGTCTGTCACTCAGCAGCCAGTCTAGGAAAAAGGGGGATCACTTCTGGCTCTAGCCATCCTGAGACACTTGGACCACAGGGTTCTTTTCGAATTTCTACCCCAGCGTGCATTTTCGGGGACTCGTCACCATGGCCCTCGGCTGCTAAGGTGGAAAGGCCCTCCTGCCACCTGCGCTGAGCAGGCCCAAGCCCAGCTTCTGTTGAACCAGAAAGACAGAAAACCCCAAGGGCGCCACCTGCCCACTGTATCCACTGGGCCTGAGGGGAGGTAGAAGGCCTTTAGCGCAGGGGCCCAGGAAGGAATGTCCCCCAGCTTTGGCACAGATAGCAGGGCCACTGTACTAAAGATGTGTCCACGCCATTCTGCACCAGACTCCCTGTTCCTATGGCCTGGAGCAGCTATAATCAAAGGCAGGCTGAGGCCAAGCAGGGGCCAGAGGCCCCACTGTGTCTCCAGGAATGTCTTACTGTCCTTACTGGTTTTGTTTCTAGAGAGATCTGTGTTCTCCTCAGTGTTGGGAGCAGCTCAAGTCACAGTAGCCAAGCTACAGAAACAGCCTAGGTGCCCCAGAGCAGATGGATGGATAAAGAAACTGTGATCCCTATACACAGTGGAATATTACTCAGCCACAAAGAAGAATTAAATGATGGCATTTGAAGGTCAATAAATGGAGCTGGAGAGGATCGTGCTGAGTAAGTAAGCCAATTCCAAAAACCAGAGCTGAGTGTCCTCTCTGACATGCAGATGCTGACTCAAAATAGGGGAGAAGAGGATAAAATTTCATTGAATGAGACCTCCGCTATATACCCATCCCGTCCAGGGCTTTTTTTGGTTGGTAATTTTTTGATGGCTTCTTCTATTTCTTCCTTTGTTATTGGTCTGTTTAAATTGTGTGTGTCTTCCTGACTCAATCTGGGCAGATCGTATGACTTAAGAAATTTATCAATATTTTCACTATCTTCTATTTTATTGGAATAAAGGTTTTCAAAATACTTTCTAATTATCTTCTGAATTTCTGTAGTGTCTGTTGTGATATTGCCTTTTTCATCCCATATGTTAGTAATTTGAGTTCTCTCTCTTCTTCTATTTGTTAGCATGGCTAAGGGCCTGTCTATCTTATTTACTTTTTTGAAGAACCAACTTTTAGTTTTTTCAATTTTTTCAATGTTTTTTTTTGTTTCAATTTCGTTGATTTCTGCTCTAATTTTAATTATTTCTTGTCTTCTACTACATTTGCTATTCTTTTGCTCTTTCTTTTCTAAGTTTTTGAGGTGTAGTTTGAGTTCATTTATTTGTTGGTTTTTTCTTTTTTTTGAGGAAAGAACTCCAAGATATGAATTTCCCTCTTAAAACTGCTTTCATTGTGTCCCATAGATTCCGGTATGTTGTGTCTGTATTGTCATTTGTCTCTAAGAATTTTTTTATCTCCTCCTTTATGTCTTCTGTAACCCATTGATCATTCAGTAACATATTGTTCATTTTCCATGTGATGTAGGATTTTTCCTTCCTTCTTTTATCATTGATTTTCAGTTTTATTCCATTACGATCAGATATGGTGCATGGTATTATCTCCACACCTTAATATTTACTAAGAGTTGCCCTATGGCATAATATATGGTCTATCTTTGAGTAGGATTCATGTGCTGCTGAGAAGATCGTGTATCCACTTGATGATGGACACAGAAACCAATCCACAAAAGTACAACGTTCTTATATTTGATAAAGGGGCTAAAAGCATGCAATGGAGGAACGATAGCATCTTCAACAAATGGTGCTGGGAAAATTGGAAATCCATTTGCAACAAAATGAAACTGAATCCCTTTCTCTCGCCATGCACAAAAGTTAACTTGGAATGGATCAAGGAGCTAGATATCAAATCAGAGACACTGCATCTGATAGAAGAAAAAGTTGGCTAGGATCTACATACTGTGGGGTCGGTCTCCAAATTCCTTAATAGGATGCCCATAGCCCAAGAGTTAATAACAAGAATAAACAAATGGGACTTACTTAAACTAAAAAGTTGTTTCTCAGCCAGAGAAACAATAAGAGAGGTAAATAGAGAGCCTACATCCTGGGAAAATATTTTTACCCCTCACACTTCAGATAGAGCCCTAATATCAAGAATATACAAAGAACTTAAAAAATTAAACAATAAGATAACAAATAACCAAATCAACAAATGGGCCAAGAACCTGGACTGACACTTTACAGAGGAGGACATACAATCAATCAATAAGTACATGAAAAAATGGTCACCATCTAGCAGTCAGAGAAATGCAAATCAAAACCACCCTAAGATGCCATCTCACTCCAGTAAGATTGACAGCCATTATGAAGTCAAACAACAGTAAGTGTTGGCAAAGATGTGGGGAAAAGGATAAACTTGTACACTGCTGGTGAGACTGCAAATTGGTGAGGCCAATTTGGAAAGTAGTATGGAGATTCCTGGAAAAGCTGGGAATGGATCCACCATTTGACCCAGCTATCGCCCTTCTCAAACTATTCCCTGAGGATCTTAAAAGAGCGTACTATAGGGATACTGCCACATCAATGATCATTGCAGCACAATTCAAAATAGCTAGACTGTGGAACCAAACTAGATGCCCTTCAATAGATGAATGGATAAAAAAAAATGTAGCATCTATACACAGTGGAGTATTATGCTAAGCGAAGGGAGCCAATCCTTAAAAAACAAATGCCAAATATCTTCTTTGATATAAAGAGAGCAACTAAGAACAGAACAGGGAGGAAGAGCATGAGGGAAAGATTAACATTAAACAAAGACAAGTGGGGGCAGAGAAAGGGAGAGAGAAAGGAAGGCATATGGAAATGGTAGGAAACCCTCAATGTTTCACAAAATTACATATAAGAGGTTGTGAGGGTAAAGGGGGGGAAGGGAGAGAATTGAACAACAGCAGATGAGGTAGAGAGGGAAGATGGGAGGGGAGGGGTGGGGGGATAATAGGGGATAGGAAAGGTAGCAGTATACAACAGTCACTAATATGCCATTATGTAAAAACGTGAGTGTGTAACTGATGTGATTCTGCATTTTATATTTGGGGTAAAAATGGGAAGTCATAACCCAATTAAGTCAAATGTATGAAAAATGATATATCATGAGCTTTGTAATGTTTTGAACAACCAATAAAAAATAATATAATGATAAAAAAAGAAATATGAAAAAAATAAATAAAGTAGGTATGGAGTATGCTCCTAAACTTTATATATATGGGTTTCTGAATGGACTCAGGTAGCAATTCAGTTACAAAAAGTATTCATTTGTTGCAGGATAACCAAGTGTGAGTTACTTCTTCAAGCTAAAACATTCTTTAGCAATATTTACTTATCTAAACCATAAAGTGTAATGATTCATATATGAATACATTTATTACTTGATAGATAACTTTTACTTGAAGTATTTTGTGAAGCTTTTCAACTAAATGAAATGAGTGCAATTTCTCTTTGTCCAAAAAATTTATCTTTTTTTTAAAGTTTGACTAATTATTTGGTATTATATTAAATCTAAAGCAAAAGAAAACTCATTAGTATTGTGAAATAAATAATATCAAGGGTTTAATAATCACAGATAGTTGTCCAGATACCAGGAAAAATTAGTCATGACAAGTTCAGAATTACAGTAAGAAACTAAAATCAGACCTGGGAAATATATTTACCAAAAAAATTACTTTGTTACCTTTTAAGAGAAAATAAATCTCATAATATATGGCAAAATAGGACTGATGGAAAGAGAAGCTCAAGGATGAAGTATTTTGGGTAAAATTAAATTTCAGATACTCCAGTGTATTGGAAGAAGAAAAAGGAGTGGTAATATACGTGGTCTACATTTATCAAATCCCAAGTGTTCAGTTTGCCCCGGATCATGTATGAGAAAATAAATAAACAAATCTTGAAAAAGGCTAAGTAACTAATTAACCTTGGATAGTAAAATAAATTTTATTAAAATTAATATTACCAAATGTGTTATTAAAGTGCTGCATCTTCTGCTGTGCCATCTTAGGTCTTGTGATCCTGATTTACTTCCTTGGCAATGAATGAGGAATAATATACTTTTCTGAGGATTCTTAGAGGGATCTATTGACAGAACATTTGATATATTTGATAAACTGTGAATTCCCACTCAAATTTCAGAAATGCCAATTTTAACTCCAATGTTCATAGTAATGCAATTTTGAAATGCAGTAGAGACATAAAACCAGACCCCCTCCAAAAGTAAGGGAATATTCACAGAGGTGCTGAGGCATAGACACACTTTGAGTTAATAGACTTAGAAAGTGTCAAAACCATTTCTTTTTAAGCAATATTAACAAATGTATTAAGAGTGGCTGGGATTGTAGGTCAGTAGAAGAGTGTCTTGCACATGTGAGGCACTGGGTTCAATCCTCAGCACCACATAAAAAATAAACAAATGTATAATATGTCAAGATCATTGTATTGTCTTGAGCAAATAATAAAAATAAATAAATAAAATAAGGTTGTGTCTTTCTACAATTAAAAATATTTTAAAAATGTATTAACAAGAATAACAACAAAACAACCTGTGGATTTTTTTTAGCATTTATCACATTATTTCTTCTAAAAGCTCCAACAGATGCAAACTAATTTGTCTTTTCTAAAGATTTTAATCTCAAAGACTTTTTATTCTATATCCATTTGAGAGAAATACTTGTATGACTGGAATTAAACTAACTTATCTTTTCTCTTGTCTTATTTGATATTACAAGGTTGCGTATTTTAAATATTTACTTGCCACCGCATTTTAAACATTATTATCACCAGTACTCATAATAATATTAAATAACTTGAGTATAGCAATGTAAATCATTATTGTTATAGAATTAATTCAGATAATCAAATATATTCAGAACTACATGCATTTTTAAAACTAGGAGTTAATTATATTTCAAACAATAATGTCTATTTTTGTGGTATCTTTATAATGACATAGTTGTGTCATTTTAAACTAAATCTGTAATTTCTTATTGTTTTAGTAAATGCAATTGCTCTGTAATTTTGAAAATGTTTGTAATAAGTATATAAAAATGAGCAAAAGCTCATTTTTATGTAAACAGAGTAATTAGTAATCTCAAATACTCTTAACTTTTAAAATGTATATGCTTATAAAAAATTTTAGCTTACTGCTTTGAACAACTTTGAAAACATAGCATGTAAATGCGATTCAAGAAGGCATTATATAAGAAATGTTGAAGGATATGATATTGAATTCCTTTTTTTCTCTATGATAATAAAAAAGATAAATTATGACAATCTTCATTTGAATATAAATAAAGGTAATTGATATTAATACAAAAGAATAAAAATTTATGTAGTTGGTCACAATTCAAATCTATTTTTCCTTTCTCTTGGGGGAAGTGTCATTCTTATATATGCTCATTAATATTTAATTGGATTAAAAATGTATTTTTTATGGGCATCCCTTATAGTATTGAAAATATTAAGTATATCTCTAAATACCAAGCTATAGTCAATTACAAGTCCTACTTTTGTTCTGTAAACATTTTACTTTGGATATATCAAACTTTGAATATTACTATATTTTAGAAAATAATTTTAAATCCCAAAGATAGAATGTTAATGAAAAGAGCACAAATTTATCTTTTGTTTTATTCTATTTTCATTCTTTGGTACATTTGACATTTTCCAACATGGAAATTCACAATGTCTTGGTGCATTTTATTTATGTCTGTTTTATATTAATGTTTTATTTCTATACAGTTTCTCTACTTTCCATTATTTTTTCCTGCCATATTCTTTTTTTTAGGATTGATATTTTATTTTTGCCTTTTCTATTACATAGGATTGTATAAATCAGGTTTTAAAAGGTACAATATATTGTACAAGTGAGCACCACTTTCTGTAACTGAACAGGCAAAGAAATTACACTAAGCATCAGAATCTGGCAGTATTCTGTTGGGAAAAATGACTAAGATGGGTTTAAATTGATTAAAACTATTAAATCACATCTAATATTTGATACTACATGATTCAAGACAACTATAAAACACAATCATACAAAATGTATTAACATCAAAGAATACAACCAAAATTAAGATAGCAATTAAAACCTATACAACTTCTTTCTTTCTATCTATCTATCTATCTATCTATCTATCTATCTATCTATCTATCTATTTATCTATTTATTTATTTAGGTACAGGAGATTACTTTGAGGTATACACATAACTTTCCTTGAGGTAGATTTTCTTTAAAAAATGAGCAGTTATCAACCTCCAGAAAAATCACATATAGCATTACTAAGCATATCCTCCAAAAGTGTATAATATGCACACTTGTAAAGTGCAAATTTTTAAAAAATTGTAAGCAACGGTGAGATTCATATTTATTTTATTTTTATAAAAATTTTTATAGTAGAGGAACACAATACCTTTATTTTTAATGTGGTGCTGAGGTTCAAACCAATGCTTCACATGTGCTAGGAAAGAGCTCTACCAACTGAGCTATAAGCTCGAGCTTCATATTTAGAAGAATGTGAAAAGAAGTCCCATTTTAGCACTGTTGTTTAAAGAACTGTCTTCTGATGCAGAGTTCATGAATTGTCCTGCTGGGACCACACTGTACAAAAACACTGTTTAAAATTTATTTTTCCTTTTAATTTTTTTACATTATCAAAACCATTCTGTTATGTGTGTAGGATTCATTATTAAATTTCTTACTAGAAGTAATATACAAAGGAGAGGCATATTCATTCCAATTACACTCCTGGAAGATGCTGCCTGCAGTTGAGAAGGTATTCTCTCTTCTTTTCACTGGTTGTGATTGGCTTTCTCATATGCTAAAACTTGAGATTTAGGGTTAGGTGACTGAGCAAACTTCTTATGAAAGCCATGGAAGGGGCAACCATAGGGCCCATCTTTGTATGGATTCATAAATGTGTGAGCAACTTGAAGTCCAGTGAAAAGCATTTTCCGTAGCCATCGAATGTGCACTGAGGTCCACATGGTGACCCCTGCACTGGCCCTTCAGGGTCTTGATCTTCACCTGCTTCTACTTCCACTTTTGGTTGCCAGGTGTACAGGCTTCCAGCAGGTGCACTGTTCCCGCCACCTAGGTGACTCTTCTGGGGGCTGCTCATGTTGCCAAGGTGACCAGTGTCTCCTCTATGTAGTCCTTATGCTCGCCATCTGCACCAGAGTCACCACCTGGTGGTGCTGCACCAGGGTCAAGTCCTCGGTGACCAGGGGCTGCAGCACGATCACAGGCTGGCTTGTTGTTGGTGATGGTGGTGGCTTGCCCCTGGCAGCCCCGCCACTGTGGTCAAGGCTGCTGCTGTAGCCACCTTCATCCTCATTCTCTCCAACACGGTAGTTTCCATGGTCTCCACTTTTATCTTTATGTAGTTCCAGGATCTCAGCCAGCATCTCCGTGGCTCTGTAGAGGGTGTGGGAGGCAGGCCAAAGGGAAGGAAGTCAACAGTAGGAAAGGTATGGGGAGCAGTAGGAAGAGGGGAATGCATGTTAGCTGGGCTCCTGGCCACCCTGGGAAGGTGGCCCCAAGCTCACTAGGCCAAAGCTCCTCAGGCTCCTGCCTCTTTGCGCAAGGTTTTGGCCGCCCCACTCCTCTCCTCTTGCTGGGCATCCTCCTATCTTCCATTATTGATTGTCTTAGTATTTAGATATTGATTGTCATGTCCGTTTTCCATTTCTTTCTGAGTAAGAAGTGGTCCAAATTAAAATTGAAAATTCTGTTTATGGATACTCTTATATTCTCATACCTCTTGGTTTGGCTATGTAATGAACTTTAAATGTTCTGTTGTTGATGTGTGAATTTTTATTCTTTTTTCCTTGCTTACATTTTGGCCAGTTATCCTCAAATCTATCTGGTTTTCTATAATTCACAGGATCTAAAGGATCATGTCCAAAGCATAAAGCTTCAGTCCTCAGGCTAGACCAGGAAGAGAGCATGGAGTTGAGAATTATAAAATATAATGGAGATAAACACACACACATACACACATACATACACATACACACATATATATATTTAGCTAGTCCTAGATTTAGATTTTTAGATTTTTCATGTCCTTTCCATACTTGGTGCATCTGAAAAATCTTCAAATTTTCTCTAATGGTATTTCTTCTCTTAAATTCCTGCTAGTTCATTTATAATGCTAAAAACATTATATCAGTGATTTTATTGGAAGCACTGAGAACTGGTGTCTTTTTAAAAAATTTACCATCCTTTACCTGAAGCATCCTTTAATTTTAAAAGTGTGAAATATAATTTATTGTTAATGTTGTACTTAAAAAGGAGAAGTATCATTTCCAAGTCAGGATACTGGAGAAATCTTGGGCTAAATTCAGTATTAAAAATTTAATAATTTATTAATAATTAAAAAATTGTGTTAGCCCTATTGATAATTATGAAAATGGATAAGAGATTCTACTCCCAAAGACCAGCATTAACATTAAGGAGATTTGACAACTATTATAAAGTGATTAAAATGTAAGGAGGAGAGAAGGAAGTATTACTAGAAATGTGCCAATACAAATCCTAAGGTTTGAATATAGTAAGGTATATATTTCGAAAAATCCCAAAAGGGATTTTAGGGAGAAAACATTATTCAATGTGAATTTGTAAATGTTAGTACATTTACTGTCATTAATGGTTAATTATGGAAAAGGTTATGCATGAGAATGTCACCTGGCAAGAACATGATTAAAGCATGGGATGACAGTGTATGTGTTTGAGGTCTCTAACTTGGTTCATGGGGCTGAAGTATCAAATACATGTGGAGGTTAGGAGTTTTGGCTGGAAGAAATGCAGGTAAGGGCTTTTTTCCTGCTGGGTATTGTTATCCTCATTATATTTTCTTAGAAAGTTAAAACCTCAGGTAAAAAATGGTTTCTCAATTCACATGGATATGACCCTATTGAGCATAAATCCACCAAGGAATATCTGAAATTCTATTGAGTACATTGGGGAACTTCTCCTATAAATTCCTATTGATAAGAAAGAAAAATTCTTATTCATAAGAAAAAACAAATAACTATGAATATGATTATTCATCTAAGATACTAATAAGACACTAGTAATAAACAAATGATAAATTATTCACATATGTAGATATTGTTCCACCTACCCTTTATTCTTTCCATCCCTTTTCCATCTGGATTCCTCTTCCTTTGTAAGAATCTCATTAATAGGTATCACCCTTCTATTTTGTTTTCTTGTTATAGGAATAAACCATGGTATTTTAATGTATAATTTGATGGGGTTGCCATGGATTTGAATTATTGCTTAAATCAGACATAAAACCACTGTTTTGTGTTTAAATGGAATTTCCCTGAACTTAAACTTTCTTCCCAACTTCAAGAATAATAAATTAGTAAGTTTACAGAAAGTATTCCAAATCTGTTCAAAGACCTCTTTCTCAATTTTTAGAAATTTTTATTCCTTTTGTCCTTTCCTTAGGAAACCTTGTTGCATTATGTACACTGAAGGGATATTCATCCTAATCAATACTGAAGAATTTCCAAAAGACAGAAAAAAGTTTTACACATTTAAAACAGTAGCTCAGAAGGAAATGTTTAACTGTGAACTTGGCATATGAGAGTAGAAGCCTCACATCCATAAACACCAAGTGGCACACACAGATGAGATGACTCTATCAAATCAGCCTATGTGCTCTGAACATTTTTCTCTCTTTTTTTCATTTTTCCTCTTGTATCTTGTACTTTTTCCCTCTTGTACCACCTTAGTGTACTTCAGCATATCTTAGGGCAGTTATGTTCAATCTGTTAGTGTCTCCCTGCCTATTTAATTCCATTCAGGATAATTTTATTTTGATACCTTAAAAAAAGCCAAAGCAATATGAAATGCATGCTCATAAGAAAAATATTTAAATTGTTTTGGTTTTCTTTCATCTAGATCTGTGATGTCTGGAAAAATAATACACTATTACCTTGATTAAATATAATAATTCACATATTTCATCATAAAGAAATTAGAATATATACAATAATGAATATCTTTTTTTCTACTTTTCATAAAGATGAAATAATAAAATGCCTATATTGTTTAATGCAGTGATAAGGTTATACTATACGCATATTTGCACATTCCACATATTTAAATACATATTTGAAGTTTAATTCAAAAGTTTATAATTGATAAAAATGACAATAAATAGAAAATTTGAGACATAGTGTAATTTTTTGAAGCTCAGGAAATGTGATTCTTTCTTGCTTAAATTCATCATACACACATTATTTTAAATAATGAATCATTAAATTGTATTGAAAAATAGAATGATTCTGTTCATAAAGTTATATGATTAAGTCAACTAAAAACTCACTTGGATTTTTTTGGAAAGTAGAATTTAGGTGTTTTTCTGTAAACTGTCTTAAGTTACCCTGTACCTAAGTATGAGAGTCTGTTTTATTACCTAACTGTTAACTACTTGAACTTTTGACACATTACTAGGTTATTTTGAGCATGTTGTTCAAAAATTAGCCTGAATACTTTCCCAAAAGTTCAAGGATATTATGTGATAATTCAAGCTAATGCCATATAATTTCTAGCCTTGCTGTATCAGTGTGGAAATGCCAGGACCTAAAATCAATCTTATAAATATTTCAACCTGATTTCTCCAGTTAAAGAAATACATAACAACATTGGAAGCTGGTATTTTTCCTTATAGAAGTAATTCTAGTAAACTTGTTTGATTAGTTAACAGACAAAGTCTAACAGATCTGTTATTTAAAGAGATTCACCCCAACAAGATTATAGGATTTTTTCATTACTGTGCAAACAGAATCTCAGAACATATAGGAAGTCCATTAAAAATTAATAATCTCCATTCATATGAGTTTTATTTATACTTCGTGTATATACAATGGAAAAGTACCATTTATGTGTAAAGCTAATAGAAATAACAAGGGTAGAAAACTAAATTGTATTAATCCCTAATTAGATAATTTGATTAATCAATAAAGCATGTTAAGAGGAGTTAAATTGTTACAGGTCACATGCAATTTAAATTGAGGATAAAAAATAATTGAAAGCAAACACATTAATACAATTCCTGGATATTGTAAAGATTAAGAAAATATTTCATATAATGATCAGATAAGAATATTAATCAAGATTACAAATTCTAAGACAACATGAAAACATTCTAAGTGTAGATTTAATTTTTAGTAAACTAGTTTTTGCATACACCCTAATTCAATGCATCTCAACAAAGTACAATTTTATAGCACATTATGCAGAGTAGTCTTGATACTTATAAAGCAGAATTAATTTTGGAAATTCTTAAAATAACAACAGCTTTAATTTCACACAGACTACCACCATTGAAATGTGAAATATTTTTGATAAGGTATCTAAAGCTTAACTAAAATATCTAAAATATAACTCCTCTTTGTTAAAATATATTTTTTTCAATTTAGTTGGACACAATACCTTTATTTGATACAATTTTATGTGGTGCTGAGGCTCGAATGCAGCACCTTGCACATGCTAGGCAATCACTCTACTGCTGAGTCACAAACCTAGCCCCATAAAATATAACTCTAGTAAAAAGACCTTATGTGATAAGGACAACCTGACCTTAAATAAGTTACATATTTTAAGTTTCATATACATGTATAATATACACATGTAATTCTTAGAAAGTTGAAATCTATGTGTAGCCAGACATCTAGATCATAATAAAGATCTAACTTTGATTTTAATAATTAGGTAAGCTTTACTGTTTTGGTTTATTTTCCTTCTATGATTTAGATGATACATAGTTTTATGTTGATTCCACTGTTTGAATGATTCTGTCTTCTGAATATTCATGTTTCCCCATACTGATATTCTTCCTCTACAATGACTCCTCACTCAAATAAAAATGTCATGGTAACCCTAAGCTTATTCAATTACCTCAGTTGAATTTCACAGAAGAGCATATATAGAGTGAATGTTGTGGTAGAGGTGTATAGGGGATTACGATCCTGTTGAGAGGCTCTAAGATAGATGCCAGACTGATCCCTAGGGTATATGAAGGCAGCTCTGTGGGTCCCAAGAGGACACCTTCTAGGATAAAGAACATGGCAGAATGAGAGGATGACTCTGAATCAAGCTCTGTCTTCTCAATCAGGAAAGATGGACAGAACCAGGCCTGTATGGATACCTGACCTTGGGTATGTTTTTCTGACTCTTTCAACTTTTAAAAAAAGTCATGGGAAGGTGGGTGCAGCCTTCTCCTCATAATGCACTTGAAAACACTTGATTGGTGAAAGTGGTTGCTAAGGAAGTGACCTCATCTCACTTTCTTCAGTTGAGTGACCTCACCTCACTTCCTTGGTGATGGAACTTTCTGAACTAAGAGTAAAGGTGGGTAGGAACTCAGAGGCAGACAGAGTCCCAATCTGCTTACTTGTTTGGCCTCACCAAATACAGAGTCCTACTTTCTTGGTATCTACTGCTCCATGGATGGCCAACTATAATTAAAGCACTGAGGAGGAGGCTTTGCTGACAATGAAGGCACAGAATCATGACAGAGTCCTGAAAACTCTGATGAATTTGCCCAAGGACACTAGAGCTGAGCATATAGAGACTATTACATGTGAACATGGTTTAACATACAAGTCAGATGACACTGTGCATGGACACAGGCCCTTTTCAGGTGTGTGTGTGTGTGTGTGTGTGTGTGTGTGTGTGTGTGTGTGTGTGAGTGTCTGGACGTGTTTTTGATTTCTGACTTTGTCTTTCATTGCCTGAGAATATGGAGGGGAAAGCATTTGTTCCATTGTTATTTTCCTGTATAATAATGTGTCCTTTTCCTGGAGGCTACCATTTTGGTGTTGATCTATCTGTCTAGGATAAAGAGCATGCCCTAGGAAGAAGAAAAAAGCATGCAACAGTGGAGGTGTATGCCCAGTGAAAATCTTCCCAGTGTTCATCCCTGCAAATTAGTGAATGGACAGCTGCTTGCCTTGTGGATGTGGAAGACTCACTACTTTTATTTGTTCAAGTATTGCTCCTGAAATTCAGCCACCACAGAGTAGATGATGGTGTATTTGACTCAAAGAGGTTTACCACCTCCAAGCCCTCTGAAATGGCCATCGATGGGCTTCATGAAGAGACTCATGAACATCACTGTGAGACTCAGAAATCACTCTGGAAGGTAAGGTTTTCAGAGGAGAACCCTAGCTGGATACATAGATATCCAAGCAGGATGAACAATAGAAGAAATTCACTGTCCTAGTGTTGGTCCTGTAAGAAAACTCTGTCCAGAGCTTTTTTTATCTGCTATTGTTCTGCTCTCCTCAGGTGAAAAAGTTCTTTGCCTCAGGGCTCTCTTTGGTGAAGCCTCAGGAGAAGAACTTTAGAAATTTGCTTGAATGGGCTGCATCTTTTATTAAGTGTTAAAGCACTTGCCACACCTGAGTAAGGCACTCATTGAGAGCCTCCTCACAGCTTTAAATTATTAATCATATTTTTTCTCTGTCCAAATGTAATAGTATACCAAAAACAAATTGGGTGGAGACTCTCCATTGCATCACAAGAGATTCCAGACATTCATGAAATTAGAACAGTGACCCTTTAGGCCCAATGTGTTATTCTTTGCCCTTAAGTAGCTACGACTTAGGTGATTGAGTTTCTTCTAGCTCAAATTTACATAAGGGAAAAAACCCCTATCATTGGCAGACTGGAAACATGTGTTTTTGAGTTGAGCAGTATTAACTCTGGGCTCATTTCAACTTCCCTGGATCTGGGGATGTTATATAGCCCACCATGAATTTAGGCAATTGAGGGGCCTGGGTACTAAACATTCTCAGCTTTTCCTTAATATTTTTGCATTTTCTATTTATCCTTAAGACTATTGTCATAGCTTTATATTTGCTTTCTTTTTAAAATGATTTCTGATTAGTTTTACTGGATAAAGAGTCCATGGACTTGAATACTTTCATACCTGCTGTCACATTTTTTACATTACATATTTATAATCCCCAAGTTAATTGGTAGTCTTAATTGATATGTGTGAGACTCTGTATATCAAATAAGACACTCAAATTATGTCAGAGATTAGATATTCATGGTAGTTGGATACAACTATTTGTAAAAAATTAGGCATATAATATATGTGGAAATATTATTCTTGCCTATATATTTACAAATTAATTCATTTTGCCTATGTTTTCCAAATTAATTTATTTTATGTTCTAATGATTAAAACATGATTAATTATGAAAATTGAACTGCATGCTACAGAATTGGGTTGTTCAGTTAGATGCTAGTATTGCTACCACTAAGTACAGATGACAATTTAAGACACTTTTTCAATTACATTAGTGAATTACTTCATAGGACTTTAAATTGGTTTAGAAAGAGACAGCCCACTAGTACTTTTCTGGTCAATTCAAATATAATTTTTGGAGTTTAGTTTCCTAGATCATACCTTTAATCCTATAATTTGTTGTTTCATTTCCCAAAGGTCAAGAAGATAGTGTACATATGCAAAGTATACATAGAACAAGAATATATATATATACAGTATTTTCATTGCACAGCATATTCTTTCAAACATCAAAGTATAACTCACATAATAATTTGAAAACTGCAGACTTTTCTAATCCATTCAACAAATACTTTTTGAGATTGATTTCTTAGTATTTTTTTTTCTTTTTGTAAGAGTAATAAACATATTAAAATTCCTAATGTAGTACACAATTTGCAAAAAATCCTGAGTTCATATTCAAGCACTATTATAGTAAACTCCTTGGGTTTTCTCTAGCTGTTAATATTAAAATACAAAACTTTCAGCTATTTACAATTTCGTGAACTATGTAGATGATAGAATAAATCATTAACTTTGAATTAAGGTAAACATTAAGTCTAAAGTGAATTTAGATGATTACTAAAATATAGATCATTCTGTTACTTATGATTGCTAACAACATTTACAATTTTATTTGACTTCATACTAATAGGAAGCAAAGTAAATATTTTTTAGCAATGAAAAACTATTAGATGTGACTTGATAGAAATTATTTCCCCACTTTTAGTGTATTTTAGAGAAAATTATTAAAATTCTAGAACCCTCATTTTGACCTCTGTCACAAAATCTCAACAGGTTATTTTGATCAGTAAATAGGATGACATACAAATTTTTAATACAAAAACCATATACAAAGAGATTATGTTTTATTAGTCATAATACTCAGCATAACAATTTATGTGTGTTTTTTGGTTAATATCTATTGAATTTCCTACTGCAAAATATTCATCTAGGCAGCACTGTGAGGAAGAAAAGAAGTTGTCACATTGTCCTGAGCAAGAATGGCAGGAACATAGTACTGGAAAATTTTGATCATGAAAGGATCTCATATAATCATAGCCATGGATAAAACTAGGTTTTTTGTATCAACTCTAAGCAGCTAGCTAGTTATGTTTCAGGAGTGAGCTGCTCAGGACCTGCACTTTAGCACATCTAGTTTTACCCTATGGTGATGCAGAGTGATAGCAGAAGAGAGGTGATAGCACTTACCTAGGTGATATTCACTGATTCATCAGAGTTAGTTCATAGTAACATTGCATGGGAATTAAAAGCCTCTATATTTTCTACTAAGTACATGATTTACAAATGTTCTAATCAGTAATATGAAATAAAATTGAACTGGAGATGGATAAAAATATAATTTTTTATGTGAAGGTATCAAATCACTGTTCTGAGAATAGAAGTGGAGATAAAAAATATATAGAAGGGGAAAAAGAAAAAAATAGATTTTAGCAAAAAATAAAATGTGGGAAAGGTAAAAAAAGATAGATACAACATGACATTTATTTATTATTAAAAAAGTCAATTTTTAAAAGTAATAGCCTATTTAGATCATAGAATCTGGCTGATATTCTAGTCCTTCTCCTACTGGAGTACATCCAAGGTAGGAAAGGACAGACAAATGGTCACAGCAAGTTCACCTTGCTAATGCACTGAAGAAAAGAATCAAGACTGAAACAAAAGAATTATCTTCAGGAAATTTCACAATTAGATGGAATGACTGCCAATCTGAATAATAAGAGAACTCATTGCTAAACTTCTGAAGTTTGTATTTACTTCTTATTTTAAATAGCATATTATTAAAATGTATTCGTTACATAGTCACTAAAAATCAACCAATGGAATTTAAGTGCTTATGTGTATCAACTCTAGTATAACTCTCTTGTATTATATATAACTTTTGTTTTAATAGTATAAAAATATCAGTGTGCATAGGTGTAAGAAACTGGTTTAATTCAAGGGCAGTGTATCTTCTGTTTAGTTTACCATGAAAAATGAAATTACAGAAATTCCCTTTCATAAACATAATATGGATACTTTTAGTGCCATTTCAAGTTAGAAATGTCTTCAGTTATAACAGAAAAAGCTAAGAATATTTGTAAATTTAATATTTGGTATAAGTAAAAGTTGAGTTTGTAGATACTTCCAAAGGTACAAGCTGTCCTCCATTGTATATTTTTTAGAATTCAAGTTAGTCCATATCAACTTGAGGAAACTCTCGTAATAACTGTGCTCACTACTAAAAAAAAAAAAAAAAAAATCTCCCAAGTAATTGAAAGAAGAAAGCAATATCTAATTTTTTTTAATAACAGGGCACAGTATATCCACTAGCAATATATCTCAGGGATGCTTTCTTAGGGTCTAAAGTATGTTTGATTTTAGTCTTTCTGATTTTTCCACATTAAAAGAGCATCGTACAATTATATTTTAATCTTTTCTGTCTATAAATATTACTATTATTTTATGTATAAAAAGTATGAAAGAAGAAAGTTTTTTCACAAACTGTATCATATATAAAAAATTTATCTGTGTCAATAAAATATGAGGGTCATTCCATCTTTAAGGACTTTTTGCATCAGAGGTCATTCTATAACTTCTTGGCATATACCACACTGTGTGTTGTAAATGCTAGAGAAATATAAGAGAAGATAAAATTGTTAGACTCTATTAATATAAATGCAGCAATTACTTAGGACACAATGCCTTTATTTATTTTTATGTGGTACTGAGGATCAAACCCATTGTATAACACATGCTAGGCAAGCCCTCTAGCACTGAGCTACAACTCTGACACAAGTTTCTTAGATTTTTTAAGAAAAAGAATGATCTAGATAAACAACAGATTTTCTTTTCAGACTAGTTAAATAATTCCCCTCTTTTTATAGCTATTGCTAGGTTATACCAAGATAAATACTATACTTTTAAAAATATTCAAAATATTTTAATATTTTGTAAAATATTCAAAAACCCTACGATTTTAAGGAAAGTACACTTACCTAGCTTTTTCAACTTAGGTTATTTCCCATGGAAACAGCAGCTGGCACCCAGAAACAGAATGTTTATAACTTTGATATTTCAGCTTTGCTTGTCAGGAAAATGATGGAAATGTCATTGTCCAAAGAAGCACCTGCAAGCTTTTGGGTTCCAACAGATGTGCAGAATATGATATTTTAGCTTCTGAAAACTTTTATTTCATAATGTTTCTATGTAAATTATAATTATACCTGCTTTTCAAGGAAGCTTAATTGGTCTAGGTCTATTTTAGAAAATGGCATTTTAAAAATAAATATAAATAAATTATATTTAAATAAAATAAATATAATGGTCTACAGCATTCCAAGAATCACATTGAGAAAAATTATCACAAAATTTTGCTTTAGGTCAGACATCTCTTAGCAATAATTTTCATCCAGATACCCTTATGTATAGATACAGCATCTCAATTCTAGAAACTCATTTCTCTGTGGCTATGAACTTGGAATTATAGATTTCATTATCAGTGGTAAAACAAACCTAGATAAAGGGCTGGTCACCACTTTCTCAGCTATTAATCAACAAATATCAAAACCTGCTTTATAATGACTGTTATCTGTTTTGTTTAACATATTTATGTTGAGATAATAAAGTGTTAATCCTCTGCTGTTTTAAATACAAAAATGGACTTATTAAAGTGGCATTGAGGTTTAGATATGCAGTGTCTCACCAAAGCTCCTTTATTAATGCAGAAATGATCAGAGGTGAAATGATTAGACAATGAAAGCTGTATCCTAATCAGTGCATTAATCTCTTTGATGAATTAATACTTCAGAAAGACAGTTGTACTGGATGGTAACTGAGGCAAGTGGAGCAGGCAAGTGGAGATGTATATTTCTATTTAGCAACTAAGGGAAAATTGAGAAGAAGGATTCTGTTTTTTTTAAATTTTTGCACACCTAATAATAGCTTATTGTTTAGTATATATTAATATCATAATAAAACTTTATAAAAAATGATTTTTAAAAGTTATTAACAATACAAAAAAACTAAATACTACATTCCAAACAACAATATATCGTAACCTCCTTGAAAAAATTCTAAAATTCTAGTTTCTAAATTTAAAATTCGAGTCCCCACATATTCATATTAAGAACATGGTGTCCTGCTATGACTTTATGTTCTTTAGTTTCATATGCAATAAATTAACACAATTAATTAAAGTTGTTTTTTTCTATGGAATTATCTGAAAATGGATTAATGTAGAAATAAAAATTCTGTGATAACATTAAAGATAAAAATAAACCGGTTTATTTCTTGCCAAACTTGTTAATGTATTTTATTCTCTATAATTTTAACATTAATATATATTGATAATTTTCACTACAGATGTAATGTGTTTGTTTTCTATGCCTTGAATGTATAAAATATGGATTTGTCTTATCTCATAGGTTATCAAAATCATTGTGAATACAGACACAGGGCATCTGGCTCAGTATAAATTACCTTGATCATGGAGTTGAAATACTTGAATTCTATCTAGTTTTATTTCTGTTCCTTGAATGTTGGCATTATGGAGTAACTCAAAATGCTTTAAATGATCAGCATCTCGATCCATGAATGAGTATAAAATACTATTGTAATGATATTTTGTAGATATGCTTTAGAATGTGGAAATTGGAATGCAAATAATTTATTTTTAAATACTAATGAGTGTACAACTAACACATGTTAACTAAAAAGAGTACTTATTAAGGGATAAAAAAATCAATATTTTTCTTTAAAATATAGGCTTGAATTTTTATGGGCTTTTAAAATTGTTTTTAGATATCCATGGCAGTACAGTGTATTTTGACATATTATACACACATGGAGTATAAGTTATTCTAATTAGAATCCCATTCTTGTGGTTGTATATGTTGTACAACTTCACTCGTTGTGCATTCATATATGAGCATAGAAAATTTCAAATGAGAAGTCTATCTGTATTCTTTATAATCTTCTTTAGATGACTTTTTGATACATCTTTATCTATATTAATCTCCTGAATTGTCTTGCTCACTTTATACATTCACCATAATGGTTTTATAATGATATTTTACTTGCTTTTAGTATCCGAAGATGTAATACACCTGAACATGAATACTATTTTATTTGAATTATTCATGAATTTTGATTTTGCTTATCCATCAAGAAACTTAATTTTCTTTTGATGTTGTAACATTACAAATTAGAAATATATTTATGTGATAAATTTATTTTATATTAAATTATATCATTCTTGGAATTGAAGTATTCTACTCATTTTCTCTAAAATGTTACTAATACATTCTAATGAAACATAATACTTTAAATTGCCTTTGTAAACATTGTTATACACAGGCTTAGGCATTTCTGAATATCTACAACCATCTGTTAAAAACTCTCAGGTTGACGTTTATATAAATGTTAATGTATATGTGTAATAGCTATTTTGTTTTTCTCTAGGAAGCTTGTTTTCACCCTTCTTTTTAAATTTGTTTTAGATATATAATACATTTAAGTTCTTATAGTCATTAATATACAAGGTTCTTGATTTATTTGCAAATTAGCACAAAAATATGGTAAAATAAAAGTGCTGTTTGATTTGAGGCATTACATTGTACTTGTGACCAATTTCTCATTAATGAACTTCCTAAACTTGATCTTAAATAACACTTGAAGTATTTTTCTCATGGGATATATTGACAGTTGAAATACTTATTAAATTATGGATTATTGAAATTTTATATTGAATTTGTTCTCATTAAATATGTCTTGAATAATTGGTCATCTCTTGTATCTGTATCTTATATTATTCAAAGTTTTTAACTGCAGTTCTTTTCACTCATTTAAAATCCAAGAAACAATTTTTATTTACTTTTTTGTTGATTTTTCACAGGATATTTATCTCATTTACTTAATTTTTTCAGTTGTAGCACTAATGAGATTGACAGCTTAATTCAAAATGTGCCTTTTATGAATCGGATACAAAAACACATCAAAAAAATTGTGCACCATGATCAAGTAGGATTCATCCCTGGGATGCAAGGATGGTTTAATATACGGAAATCAATAAATGTTATTCACCCCATCAATAGACTTAAAGATAAGAACCGTATGGTCATCTCGATAGACACAGAAAAAGCATTCGACAAAGTACAGCATCCCTTTATGTTCAAAATATTAGAAAAACTAGGGATAACAGGAACTTACCTCAACATTGTAAAAGCTATCTATGCTAAGCCTCTGGCTAGCATCATTCTGAATGGAGAAAAATTGAAGGCATTCCCTCTAAAATCTGGAACAAGACAGGGATGCCCTCTCTCACCACTTCTATTCAATATAGTTCGCGAAACACTGGCCAGAGCAATTAGACGAAAGAAATTAAAGGCATAAAAATACAAAAAGAAGAACTTAAATTATAACTATTTGCGGACGACATGATTCTATACCTAGAAGACCCAAAAGGGTCTACAAAAAAACTACTAGAACTAATAAATGAATTCAGCAAAGTGGCAGGATATAAAATCAAAACAAATAAATCAAAGGAATTTCTGTATATCAGCGACAAACTTCTGAAACGGAAATGAGGAAAACACTCCATTCACAATATCCTCAAAAAAAAAATAAAATACTTGGGAATCAACCTAACAAAAGAAGTGAAAGATTTATACAATGAAAACTACAGAACCCTAAAGAGAGAAGTAGAAGAAGATCTTAGAAGATGGAAAAATATACCCTATTCATGGATAGGCAGAACTAACATCATCAAAATGGCGATATTACCAAAAGTTCTCTATAGGTTCAATGAAATGCCAATCAAAATCCCAACAGCATTTCTCGTAGAAACAGATAAAGCAATTATAAAATTCATGTGGAAAAATAAAAGACCCAGAATAGAAAAAGCAATTCTAAGCAGGAAGTGTGAATCAGGCAGTATAGCGATACCGGATTTCAAACTATATTACAGAGCAATAGTAACAAAAACAGCATAGTACTGGTACCAAAACAGGCAGGGGGACCAATGGTACAGAATAGAGGACACAGAGACTAATCCACAAAATTACAACTATCTTATATTTGATAAAGAAGCTAAAAGCATGCAATGGTGGAAGGATAGCATTTTCCACAAATGGTGTTGGGAAAACTGGAAATCCATATGCAACAAAATGAAACTGAATCCCTTTCTCTCACCATGCACAAAAGTTAACTCAAAATGGATCAAGGAGCTTGATATCAAATCAGAGACTGTGCATCTGATAGAAGAAAAAGTTGACTCCTATATACATATTGTGGGGTAGGGCTCCAAATTCCTTCAAAGGACACCAACAGCACAAGAGTTAATAACAAGAATCTACAAATGGGACTTACTCAAACTAAAAAGGTTTTTCTCAGCAAGAGAAACAATAAGAGAGGTAAATAGGGAGCCTACATCATGGGAACAAATTTTTACTCCTCACACTTCAGATAGAGCCCTAGTATCCAGAGTATACAAAGAACTCAAAAAATTAAGCAACAAGAAAACAAATAACCCAATCAACATATGGGCCAAGGACCTGAACAGACACTTCTCAGAGGAGGACATACAATCAATCAACAAGTACATGAAAAAATGCTCACCATCTCTAGCAGTCAGAGAATTGCAAATCAAAACCACCCTAAGATACCATCTCACTCCAGTAAGATTGGCAGCCATTCTGAAGTCAAACAACAACAAGTGCTGGCGAGGATGTGGGAAAAAGAGTACTCTTGTACATTGTTGGTGGGACTGAAAATTGGTGCGGCCAATTTGGAAAGCAGTATGGAGATTCCTGGGAAAGCTGGGAATGGAACCACCATTTGAAACAGCTATTGCCCTTCTCAGACTATTCCCTGAAGACCTTAAAAGAGCGCACTACAGAGATACTGCCACATCGATGTTCATAGCAGCACAATTCAAAATTGCTAGACTGTGGAACCAACCCAGATGCCCTTCATTAGATGAATGGATAAATAAAAAATGTTGCATTAAACACCATGGAGTATTACGCAGCACCAAAAAATGACAAAATCATAGAATTTGCAGGGAAATGGATGGCACTAGAGCAGATTATGCTAAGCGAATCTAGCCAATACCTAAAAAACAAATGCCAAATGTCTTCATTGATATAATGAGAGCAACTAAGAACAGAGCAGGAAGGAAGAGCCGGAGGATAAGATTAACATTAAACAGAGACATGAGGTGGTAGGGTAAGGGAGAGAAAAGGGAAATTGCATGGAAATGGAAGGAAACCCTCATTGTTATACAAAATTACAATAAGATGTTGTGAGGGGAATGGGGAAATAAACAAGGAGGGAAATGAATACAGTAGATGGGGGTAGAGAGAGAAGATGGGAGGGGAGGGGAGGGGGATAGTTGAGGATAGGAAAGGTAGCAGAATACAACAGTCACTAATATGGCATTATGTAAAAATGTGGATGTGTAACTGATGTGATTCTGCAAACTGTATTTGGGGTAAAAATGGAAGTTCATAACCCTCTTGAATCTAATGTATGAAATATGATATGTCAAGAGCTCTGTAATGTTTTGAACAACCAATAAAAAATAAATAAAAAATGTGCCTTTAGGAAAAATAGGAATATGTTAAAACACCAGACACTGTCTTTAAGAATTTCATAGGTTCATAAATGCCCAGGTCTAGCAAAGAAAACAAAAAGCAGAAGTAGAATGAGCATTATCTCAAGGGGTGGTTGATGCTTATTAAATTGGCTGAGAGGCAATTAATTAACAGATGGGGGTTGAGTGTTCAGCCCACCATGCAGCTGACATTTGTTCAGCCTTTTCTGTAACTATTTCCCTTCCTCATATGATGCTGCCTCCTGTGTCTATGACTGCAGTGCTCTCATGACTGGCCTCTTCCTTATGTATTTTTGGCACTGCCACAGATAATCCTGCAGTACTGCTGAGTGCTCAAATGTATTTAGGAACTGCCAATTCCTACTAAATAAAGTTCAACTTACTCTATCTTGGACACAAGATACAATGTAGACTCGGACCTATTTATTATTTATTTTCACCATCCTACAATTTCATTGTATTTAGCAAAACTGAATTTGTTTTCATTATATATGTCTTGAATAATTGATCATCTTTTGTATCTGTATATTAAGGTATAAGTTTATTGCACATCATTGAAAAGAAATACTCTCACAGCCTCCTTATTTCTGCCCCAAACACTCTTATTGCATATGTACTTTTAAATCTTAGTGGAAATTTTGACTTCTTCAAGATGCCATTCATATTTTGTCTCCTTGATCAACCCAAGCTAATGTAGACTCTGTTGGCTCTAATTCTTGGCTGGCATCTTGCAAATTGTCTTTCACCTATAACTCCATATACTGTGTTTTGTATCTGTTTGCTTCTTTATACTCTATCAAGTCCTATGAATCAAGAAAAGGACAGTCATTTTCATTTCCTTAAATTTGCATGCAAAGTGTTTATCCACTAAAAACAACAGCATTAAGACATGTAAAAGAGAATGCTAATGGTTGAATAAAATTTAGGTTGAAATTTTATTGCCACCACAGTGCTATTTAAAGGTTGGGCTTAATAGGAGGTGTTTAGTGATGGCATGAAGCCTTATGAATGCATTAATGCCTTTCCCTCAGATGCTGCCACAAGATATCAGCCCCATTTTTTCTGCACACACCCAACTGCCCTTCTGTTTTCTGCCATGAAGCCCTTACCTGAGATGAACAGATGCTGGAGCCATGCTCTTGATCTTCCAGATCCATGAGCCAAAATAAAGTTCTTTCCCTTATGAATTTCCCAGTCTCAATTATTTTGTTGTCACAGCAGAAAACAAATTAAAATAGAAAACAAGTCAGGGCTATCAATTATAAACTGAGAGAGGTGCGCCATGGCAATTAGCAAACTTCTTGGTTAAGGATAGTTGATGCATAGATTCTTTGGAACGATTTAAGCTTCCGTGAATATGTAAAGTAGGCAGAGGTGATTAATAAAAGACATCTAGTCACTGATCACCCACTGAGTGCATTATTCTACTAATTGTCACATCATTTGATTAATACATAATTTATAACAACAACAACAAAAATAGTGAAATCAGTGGAAAAATGAGGGGTTTTGAACTCAAAGATAGACAATAGTTCAGCATCCCAAAATTGGACAATGCCTTTTCAAAATCCATAGCAGCTTAAACTCCAGAGCTTTTAACCATCTTTATGAAAATATTGCTTATGGATGTAATATCATATGAGAAGAACATATCTGCAATTAACTGAATGGAAATAAGAGAAGAATTAATAAATAAATGAAGGGACATTTAGAAGGGAATGTAAAGTCATGTATCATCAGGATATTAAGAAAAGGAATGAATTCAAAACATGTATACTAGTACATTTCTGATTTGTAGATTTGGGGTAATGTTTTTTTTGTGTTTGCTCTGAAATCACAGTAAGTCTTTATCATGCATGTAATTTGAGTTTTAATAGTTAAAATAATTGGCATTTTATATTAGGTTAAGCAGAGTTGAACAACTTCAAGTTATCTAAGGACCAATTGTATTTCAATTTGGAGGAACCCATGTAGCAATAAAAAATAATAAGCAATAACAATGTGGGGAGTTGAGTTTTTGAATCACCAAAATCAACTAGTCACTCACAAAACAAGTATTGTTAAACTGATTTAAAATAATCATGTAGGTCTGTAAGCATTAAGAAGTAAGAGTTTATAAAATCCACAAGCTCATGAGTGTCTGAGATCCAGAATCCCTGTCATATTTCTTATATAGTTAACTTTCTGATTATTCATTATTTTATGTGAAAAATGAGAAAATAATAACATCACAAAGGATTATAATTTAATATGGATTTTAAGTAATACTATTTTTTTAACCAGAGATGGAACTCAGGGGCACTTAACCACTGAGCCTCATTACCATCACTTTTTAAGTTTTAAATTTATTTATCTACTTATTTTTATTTCACGAAAGGTTCTCACTAGGTTGCTTAAGGCCTCACTTAGTTGCTGAGACTAGCTTTGAATTTGTGATCCTTCTGTCTCATCCTTCTGAGTTGCTGGGATTACGGCAGTGTGCCATCATGCCTGGCTTAAGTAATGCTGTCTTATTAACACTTTCACATATAAACTATTATTTTAAAGAACTGTTTTTGATATTGTCACAATGAATAGCTATTAAGAAAGCTTACTAAATTATTTCAGTTATTTTTCCTCTAACTGTAAATTTTCAGACACTTTGAAATAGTTCTCATGTGAAATACTGGTTATTAGGGTAACAGAGTGGTCACAGAGCCCCCCATCCCATGTAGGATTTGGGGGCTGTTGACAGTCACAGAGATTAAAGAAAAGAGCTTCATTTTGAATATTAGCTCTGTCTGTCACTGGATGTATGAGGTACTGTATCTCAATAATAAAACAAGTAATCAACTCTTCCTCTAAATTACCTTCCCATTAAATTCAAGAAAAAGATTATCTTTGTCCATTTTAGTTCCTATAAGAAAATAACAAATACTGGATGGCTTATAAACAATTGGAATCTATTTCTTTCAATATTGAAAACTGAGAAGTCTAACACTAAGGTATCAGCAGATTTAATATTTTGGGAGAGCCCACTTCTTCATACATAGACATCTTCTCACCTCAACTTCACATAGTGGGAGTGGTGAGAGGTCTCCCTCTCTCTTCACAAAGGCTCTGCCTTTCTGATGTAATCATCCCAAAGGTCTTAGCTCCTATACCATCATTTTGGGGGTTATGAGTTTAACATTTAAATAGAACACAATCACTCAGACCATAGTTATCGTGCAAATACAAAACATACAAGAAGATACTGTTTTGACACACACTGGAAAAATGTTTTATTTAATAAAAGAATGCTATGTCTATAAATAAAACTTTTTTCTTGTACTTAATTGAATTAGAAGAATTTGCTCCATTTCCACTTTTTTTCTACTTAACCTAATGGAATTCTACTTACTTACCAAACTAAGATTTCCATACTTCCAAAACTGTAGGTCAAAGTGAATAAAGAGAGGCACTGCTTTTTAACTGATCTATTTTTCATAAGGTAATTCTAGGGCTGGGGTTGTGGCTCAGCATTAGAGCACTCATCTAGCATGTGTGAGGCCCCAGGTGTGATCCTCAGCACCACATAAGAATAAGTAAGTATAGTTAGTGTTCAACTACAACTAAAATAAATATTAAAAAGAAGGTAATTCTGTAATTGACTTTTGCACCATTAGTACTTTAGTTATTACCATCCTGGGCATAAAAGAAGAAATTCGTGTGTTGACATAAGATGAATAAAATTTGTTTATATATAGCATTCAAATGTAGAGAGAAAAAATTGAAATAAAATATGTAATTCATTAAAGTTAAACTGAAACAAATACAAATTTATTAAGTTATATCATCAATTTTTTGTTAATAACCACATTTCCTAATTAAAGAGATGAATATATGAAAAAGCTTAATACTTGTCCACAGAAATAACATATTTCCAGTGTGTTACAAATTCACAATGTCCCTTAATATTGTATTTGCCTTTTGAAGTATGAACCAAGATGTGAAAAATCACACATAGGCAGAGAGCTCTCTATAGACAGACATTTGAAGAGGTGCCTGTGTATCATCAATCTGGCAAGTACATGAACTAACTTACACTACCCAAGAACAAAATAACTACTTTTAACATTCAATGGAATACATGACATGCATAAAAGATGTGCACAACTGAAACACTTCTGAGAAATAAACAAAACTGACATAATTCAAAAGGTATATTGGATAGAAAATGTTCTCGTTGCAATCCTTCACAAATTAATATTTTCTGGATGAAATATTAGTGGTTTCCAAAGAACTAGCACCTTCCTTTGCTTTGAAGCATATTTACCCTACCTACAGTTGCTGCATGTCTTATGCATATAATTTCTTATCCTGGATGATTAAAATATTGAGCATGCTTCTAAAGAATAAGCTTAGTTTTAAGATTGTAGAAAAACAATGCATAGTCAATTTGTAAGCAAATTTCTTTAATGACAAAAAATTAGTGCCTAGATATATATTGGAATTTGTAAAAAATATTGATATATTAAGCAACTGAAAAAGGAAAAGAAGCTTATTATGATATTTCTAGAATTGGAAAAAGATGGATAAAGTATATGAACTAAAATATATTTATTTATCAAAAGTACATGTACACCAGTTTTGACCAAAGTACATTGAGAAATATAACCTTTGTCCTCAGAAATTTTCCTTTCAAGACACATCTTGAAATGAATCATAGAAGAGTAAAAACTGTTTAGTAAAAAATCATCAACCTCATATTTAGAATGAGAAGTGGTAAATTATTCACTATGTGGGAGTCTTCTACTTGGACTAACTTTGGAAGTAAATTGTTTTATCACAAGTTGATTAATCTGAGGTGAGAAAATGATGTCAAGAATAATGTCATAATTAAAGGAAAACCTTTAGGAATATGATGAAGCATAATATACAACATGTGGGGAAAAATCATACAATCATAAAAGAACAAAATTATAAGTATGGAAAAAATAAAGATGTTTCTGGGAACCAGTGCTGAAATTAAAAGAGAGCAGTTGCATAATTATATAATTTTGTTCAGAATAGTATGTACTTTGCAAGTGGCCAACTGACTACCAAGGTCTGGATTATCATCTGTTAGCAAGCAAACCTAGTTAAAAAATGAAATGATGTAGTATGAGGAACTCACGGATATCATTTACCTGTTAGTACTACTTTGGTTGATAGCACTTGCCATAATGCTGAGTCACAAAATGTTCCCCTTAAAATTTTTCACGTATGTATTGTACATTTTGTACTATAATATGAAAATTACCTGTGTAAAGATAAAGAATCTCTTCACCAACTCCTTGTATTATGGAAAGGGATTAAGACTTAGGAAATTTTTGACATAATCTCAGAAAGAAGGTGATGAATACTGTCCCCTCATAAGAAACTTAATCATAGAGCAAAAATGGGGCAGAACAACTTGTGTACAAGCAGGAGTAAAATCACAGAGACAAATGGATCACATAGATTATAAAATACTGAGAGGCAAATTCTCAAATGTGTCTTTGAAAAAAGGTCATAAATTAAAAGTATTTTAGGTTTATAAGGCATATTTATAGATTTGGGGAGGCAATATATGAGTACTAATGTTCAGGAAGTTTAACACCAATAGGGATATGGTTCACATCTCTTCCTTGGAACAGAGATAATTAACCTCCTATCAGTGAATAATTGATTTCTTAGGATTCTAGTATTGCTCTTTTCATTTTAATTGTCGGTAATATTTTAAAAATTTCTTGTAAATAGAGAAATAAAAGATGTTTAATAAAGTAATGTAGGATATAAGTAAATATCACAAAGTGGTCCAAGGAATTGCATGAAATGAGAGACATGGACAGCAAGAAGGTGATTTTAAAAAGCACTCATACAGAAAAACAGGAACTGTAATTTGGACAAAGTTTTGTTTTATATGTCGTGAAAATTTCTGATTATACCCAGTAACACTAAGAAAAAAAAATAAAAACAAGAATTTCTACAGGACGCATTGATGAAGCACAGTATGGGGTACACAGAGTAGAATCTTTTATGCTGTCTGCCATGTAGCTTCAGTGAAAATTAAGCCATGAATGAGATTTTAAAAGGGAACCCTACGTGACAGGAGGTTGGCAATCTGCTCCATAAACCATCAGAGGGAATCATCAGAGAGTCTTTCTAATTTTCTTTCAAGAGTAGGCAATTTTTAATTTTCTAACATATAATTAATATTAGTGACAAGAAAATATCTGGGAAAATTAACATAAATTAATCCTGCACTACGGAATTTTGGATACAAAATATTAACTATGGTGTACCTCCATGGGGTGACTAGTCGATGCATAGCTTTTTTTTATAAAACTTGCCAGATGTTTTATATTAGTATGGAATGTTTTCCTTCAACTTAGTGACTTTTTTTTTGGGGGGGGGCATGATTTTATGATCTATTCTCTGTCCTCTCTTCTTCAGGGACTCTAAATACAAAAATCTTAAACTGCTTGATATTATTTTATAGTGTACTTAGTATCCATTTGTTTTTAAAACTTTGTATATTGAAATATTGTTATTATATCTATTAACATGCTTCCAAATATTATATAAAATTCCTATACACATTTTATCTAGCTTCTTTTTGTGGCTTTGGGGATTAAATCCAGGGCTTTTTGCATGCCAGGGAAGCACTCTACCAACTGAGCTATATCCCCAGCCCTCCAGCTTTTCTAAATGGCATTAATTGGAAGACTATAATTCAATTGTCAAAATCAGGTAATTGCAGTTATTATAGTATTGTCAATAAAATACAAACATTATTACAACTCACCAAATATTTTCTCTTAATGTCATTTCTTCATTTAGGAGAAATGGAATTACATTTCTGTGCATCCTCTGTTTCCTCTTTTCCCTGCTTTCTCTATACACAGATATATACACACAGACAGAACAACGAGAAGTAAAAAAGTTTTGGGTATTTATTTTATTCTATGGGATAATTCAATATTGTTTTCGTTTTTTATCTCAAACTGCCCCAAATTCTACTGAGCACTTGATTATTATTCTTCATCATAAAATATTCTGGGCTCACATGTATTTTCTCTGTCCTAGCCCTATTATCAAACTCTTACTTAAGGAGCCACTATTTCTCAGAAGCTACTGTATGCTCAACCCCCTGGAATGTCACTGTGAATACACTGCCAAACATTTGTCTTAGAACTGTGAAAACTTAGTTGTTGTTCTTCTCCATTTTCATGAAGCTATTTCTTTTCCGTTACCTGGACATTTTAGCAACCTCAAATTCTATGTTTTTTTAAAATAAGAGACAATTATGCTTCACTTGGGCTTAAAAGCAAAGTTCTGAATTTTACAAATTACCCTGACAGAAGATCTCAGAGAAAAGGACAAACTTCTGTGTTCTCTTTCTTAAGGATCACATTCTCAGTCTACCATTTTCCAGTGCTTAACAAAAGTTCCTCAACATATATTTTGTCCATTTTCATA
Source organism: Callospermophilus lateralis (assembly GCF_048772815.1). NCBI lineage: Eukaryota > Metazoa > Chordata > Mammalia > Rodentia > Sciuridae > Callospermophilus > Callospermophilus lateralis. The sequence continues at coordinate 7,185,651 of NC_135320.1, read as the reverse complement.
GATTTTTGGATCAAGAGGGTCAGTATGGTAGAAGTTAGTCTGTTGTGAACAAAAGGATAAGGTTTACACTTTGTCTAAGGTCAATAAGTATCTTTGTAACCTAAAATGATCACTTGCAATTTTTCAAAATTGAAGCTTAAATTTGAGAAAAATATTTTGATAGCAAAATTAAAATAGCAGTTTCCAGTTAAAATGATTATTAAAAATGACTGTTCTTCCAATATACTATAATTAAACTCCAAAGATCTCTTCTCAAAAACCAAGATGTATTATGTCACTCAGAGCCTGCAATATTTCTTACAAATATTGAAGACATTTTTTAAATATTTATTTTTTAATCATAGTTGGACACAATACCTTAATTTTACTCATTTATTTTTATGTGGTGCTGAGGATCAAACCCAGGTCTCGTACAAGCAAGGCGATCATGCTACCTCTGAGCCACAACCCCAGCCCCCCTGAGGAAATTTTATTAGAGTCCAATAGTATACTATTTATATCTCCTCTCAAACACCTTTTCTCCAGTTCATAATTAGGAATGACCCTTTAAATGTGCTGAAAATTTACATTCACTCTCTCAGCAAAAGCTTATTCCTAAATGACTTATTGTCCAACTCCTAGACTCACTCAAATGGGTTCTTCAAAGCCCTACAGAGGGCAGCCCAGAGGTGCTTGGGTTTTCTCATGACTCCAATTCACATAAAGAATCAAAACCCCACAGTCAGTAGGCCTCACATTGGAGAAGCAGAGCAGTATTAATAGCAGGCCTATTTGATCACTCTTGGTTCACAGGAAGGGTGCCCAGGCCACCCTGACATTAGGCAAATTAGGGGAAAGGGAGCTTTGTGTACACTGTCTTGCTCTGCTCCCCTCATGAAAACCTCCAGCTAGAGGTTATGATGAGTGTCTATATGAAAGAAGATGAGGGCCATGTGGGAGAGTTTTTGTTTTAAATGTGGTCATTTGTGTGGTGGTTGAAAGAGATGACTGGGCCCACCTGGGCTTGAACTCTGGTGTGATTCCCTTTAGAAACAGAGTTTTGGAAATGACCTTAGAGAAGTATTGCGATGAATTGTGTTGGAATTTTAGGATGCCACGCAAGAGAGTCGCCCACGAATGACAGTCGGCCTCAAATTGGAGAAGCAGAACGTTTTTTCCAAATCCTTTAGTCACTCTTCTTTCTAATCCTACCGACTATCTTTGTAATCCTAGATAAATACCATGATATATTTTAAATTCCAATGACCAGGTGGCACTGGAGAATCTTTGGATGTCCTGTTACTGATCGTGAGTGTACCAGACAGTGCCTTGATTAACTGGGTTTCATGAAAATGGTGTAGAACAAAGATGCCAGTAACTTGGAGCCTGCTGAGCAGTGGGCCTAGAGCAGTGGTGTGCAGGTGTGTGATAGAACATCTGTGGTGGGGTCATGTGGATCTTCCATTGGCTTCAAATGGCTTGAAACTGACATAGTGTAGATGGCACACCATTATATGTAATGGCATCTTTGTATATGGAGAGATTTAAGGGCAATATTATGAATCAGATTGCTATGGTCAAGGGGACAAGCTTTGTGGGAGAGAAGACTTGTTGGTGCATTCTCCTGCAGACTGTGACCCACCACACCTGACAGAACTCCCTCTAGCACTCTGTCCCAGTTGAACTCAATGTATTTTTTGAAATAAATGTCATACTCCCAGTGCAGCAGGAAGAAACACCACAAAAAGTGGAGGATGACCAAATGGCTTCACAGTCCACATGGGGAGACACTTAGCCCCCAGTGGCCACAGTTTACCTACAAAGAGAAAATTCAGCACTGCTTCCTCATGTTTATTAAAAAATAGGAAACCATGTCCTTCAAGTCACATATATGCAGACCCAGCTTTGATGGTCTCACTACAAAGGAAGCTAAAGCTCCTGACAACAATATATATTTCAAGGGCCCAACCTCAGAGGCCATTTCTCAAGAAGTCTTTAGGCCAGCAGAGCTCCATGTTTGTGGAGTGTTTACCCTGACTCATACTTTTGGAAACTCCTCTACCACCTCCATGTTTGTGAACTCCTGAGCATGTTCCATTGCAGATATGCATTCACAGATTTTCTAACTCTTCTCCTCTAATTGTGTCTTACTTGGGGCGAAGGTAATGTCAAGGCATTGTTCTGGATGAGAGTGGGAACATTTTTGTGTGGCACATATTTACATACACATTGGATTCATTTTCCTATTTTCCAATCAAAATACTGAAACCATGACACTAACGCATACCCTACTAGACTCTGACTACTAATCCTAATATGATGTAGAGAAAAATAACCCAAACAGAATAGGAATACAAGCAGTTCACTGGAGGCATGGTGTATATTTGGACATGCCTTTGGCATGATAAAGGGTATTTGTTTTAAATCTAGTCAATTTTTGGTTAATATAATTCTCCATGTGTTTTTAAAATTAACAAATGTGTGAATTCCTGTCTGACTTTCTCTATAGACTATTCAGCACATGTATATTGATATTCACATATAGAATTCTACCTGGTATCACAGGTTAATTTTTGTGTGTTGTCTGACTTGGCAGATACAAATTGTGAGAAAAGATCACTCCTCCTAACCGCTGTTGAAACTGAAAATTCAACCTATGGATAAGCTTCCTAGTAGAAACACATTGTATATGAATCCATGTTCAGTAAAATAAATAATTTTGCATATTTGGATGATATATATTTCATGATGAATTTCGATTAGCATATGTATTGCTACTTTTTAATGTGTGTGTGTGTTTTGTGTGTGAGTGTGTGTATATATATATATATACACACACTCTCCAGAATTCTCAAAATATAAAATATATGTGTCTTCTATACACTCCCTAAATTCATTCATGTTCTCGTATTTAGATTTAGGATTCAGTTTGCCAGCCCATCAGATTTTGCCAGCTACTCAGTTTTGTTCATTGTCCCGAACTCTGTTGAGTTTACTGTCTATCTTTATTGTCTAACCCATCAGGTTTTGCCAGTTACTCAGTTCTAATCTTTGTCTTGGACTCATGTTAAATGTTTACTCTTTGTCTTTGTCTCTGTCGCGTTTGTGTCTTCACTGTCCCTGTTTGAGTAACTCTCATTATGGGACAAAGCACTTCCACGACTCTGTCCCTGACCACTCATCATTGGACTGATGTTCGCTCAAGGGCCCAGAATCTATCTTTTTCAGTAAAACGCCTGACCAGGCAGACTTTCTGTGTTTCAGAATCGCCCATCCTCAGAGTCGGGTGGCCCCAAGAAGGATCCTTCTACTTCCCTGTAATCTGAAAATTCAGAGATATTCTCTTTCAGTCGGGGCCACGTGGCCACCCAGATTAACAGCCATATACCCCTTCCCCCAGATCCTATCATTCAAACTTTCCGCCCCTCCCCCTCTTCCCTCCATTCTCCCAGAGTCACAAGACTGGACACTCCTCCCCCTCCTTATCCTCTACCCTCGCTCCCCAAGCCCCAACACATTCCTGATGATCCTCCTGCCGCTGACTCAGCCTCTTCGCTGCTAGAGGCAATTGGGCCTAACTCAAGCCTTCCAGGGGACTTCCCTGCAGCAGCAACAGACCCTCCTCCCCTGGAGGAAGCTGGGCCACCTAAAGGAACCCGCCCGCTGGCGACGGATAATAGAAAACTCGGAAGCCCCTGTGATGCTCCCTCTCCGTCCCTATGGACCAATGAACCGACCCAACTGGGACCCCAACAACTTTGAAGGTATTTAGCATCTGTCCACTTATCACTGGACTCTAATAGCGTGTCTCTGAGTGGCCACCAGAGGGCCAACTAATTTGGCCAAGGTAAGAGAGATTATCCAAGGGCCTAAAGAGTCTCCCGTATGTTTCTGGAGGGAATTATGGAAGCATATAGGAAATATACTCCTTTTGATCCTCAGGCAGAGGACCAAAAGGCATCTGTTGCAATGGCCTTTATTGCGAAGGCTGCCCTAGATATTAAGAGAAAGTTACAACGTCTAGATGGATTACAAGATATGACCTAAAGAGACTTAGTCAGAGAAGTTGAGAAAGTATATTATAAGAGAGAAACTGAGGAGGAGAGGGAACAGAGGAGAAAGAAAAAAAGGGAACAAAAGGAGGATGAAAGGAGCAAATGGCAGAGTAAAGCATTGCCTATGGTTCTGGTCACAGCAGCAAATAGGCCAGAAGTCAAAAAGCAGGGAGACAGAAAGGGATACCTGGGCTCAGGCCAAAGGCTGCCCCTGGCCTCAGATCAATGTGCCTACTGTAAAGAAAAAGGACACTGGGCCAAAGAGTGCCCCAAAAAGAAGCAAAGATGCCAGCCTACCATGCTGACTCTAGAAGAGGACTAGGAAAGTCGGGGCTCAGATCCCCTCCCCGAACTCATGGTAACATTTGAAGTAGAGGGGACCCCAGTGAATTTTGAAGTGGATACAGGAGCAGTATACTCAGCCTTTAAGACCCCACTGGGCCCCCTATCAAATTAATGGTCCCTTGTTCAAGGGGCTAATCTCAGTAAATATCGGGCTTGGACAACTAGGAGGACTATGGGCCTAGGAAATGGAAATGTCCACCACTCTTTCCTAGTAATCCCAGAATGCCCAGCCCCATTGATGGGCAGGGATCTGCTTACCAAACTCAGTGCTAGAATAACCATTAACCCTGATGGTCCCCAAGTGGAGTGTCTAAAGCCTTCAGTAAAAACTCCCATAGTCACGGCTTTGACTATGTCCATAGAAGATGAACATCAACTCTTTGCGCACCCTAGGACTGATCAAACAGGCAAACTACCCCAGAAATGGATAAAAGATTATCCTAATGCCTGGGCAAAAACTGCTGGGTTAGGTCTAGATGTAAAACAACCTCCAATAGTAGTAGAATTAAAAGCCTCTGCCTCTCCAATCAGTGTTAAACAATATCCTCTAAGCAAAGAACCTAAGGATGAGATAAGGCCCCATATTCAGAAATATCTGGCTCTTGGGGTCCTAAGTCCCCCCAAGAGCCAGATAAGTCCATCTGGCTCTTGGGGGGGACTTAGGACCCCAAATGTCAATCGGCCTAGAATACCCTCCTGCTCTCAGTAAGAAAGCCAGGAACTGGGGACTATCGTCCTGTTCAAGCCCTAATAGAGATCAACAACAGAGTGCAGGACATTCACCCCATGGTACCCAATCTTTATAATTTGCTTAACACTCTGAATCTGGAGCGGGAATGGTACACTGTGCTGGACTTAAAAGATGCTTACTTCTGCTTGCCCCTACATTATTACAGTCAGTTTCTGTTTGCCTTTGAGTGGATAGACCCAGAAACAGGAACATCTGGCCAACTAACCTGAACTAGACTCCCACAGGGGTTCAAAAACTCACCCACTCTCTTTGATGAAGCACTCCACAGGGACCTCAATGACTTCAGAACTGCACACCCCGAAGTCACTCTACTCCAATATGTGGATGATCTGCTACTGGCAGCCGACACCAAGGAGAACTATGAGTCTGGGACCCAAACATTATTATCCAAGCTTGCTCGGCTTGAATATAGGGCTTCTGCCAAAATGGTCCAAATTTGTCAGCAAGAAGTAATCTTCGTGGGTTATTCTCTTAGGGGTGGCAAATGATGGCTCACTGAGCCCAGAAAACGAAACTTTGTGTATATACCACACCCATCATATAAGAGAGAACTCAGAGAGTTTCTTGGACTGCCGGCTTTTGCAGGTTATGGATTCCTGGGATCGCGTCTCTGGCTGCCCCTTTATACCTGATGATAAAGGGGGATTCCCATTTCCAATGGACCCCTGAGCACCAACAAGCTTCTGATAATGTCAAAAAAAGGCGCTGCTATCTGCACCGGCCTTAGCACTCCCAGATGTAGAAAAACCCTTCACTCTCTACATCGAGGAAAAGAAAGGAATAGCACAGGTTGTGCTCACTCAGACTTTGGGACCTTGGAAAAGGCCGGTAGCATTCTTATCAAATAAACTGGACCCAGTGGCTAGCAGGTGGCACCATTGCTTAAGAGCTATAGCAGCGGAAGCCCTTCTAATAAAAGATTCTCATAAATGAACGTTGGGACAGAAGCTAACCATTATAGCCCCCCATGCCCTGGAGAGCATCATCTGTCAGCCTCCAGCGAGCTGGCTATCAAACTCCAGAATTACCCACTACCAGATCCTCTTGCTAGACAAAGACAGAATAACGCTGGGGCCCCCTGCTCCACTCAACCTGGCTACACTGCTGCCAGAAGAATCATCAGGACCCATCGCTCATGAGTGTCAACACATACTGGCAGAAGAAACCAGTATACAACGAGACTTGAAGGATCAGCCTCTGCCTCGCCCTGAAGTCGTATGGTTTATGAACGGCAGCAGCTTCCTCCAAGATGGTAAGTGGCGGTTGGAGTAGCAGTAGTCAGCAAAACTAATGTCATCTGGTCCTCTGGTCTCCCAGAAGGGACATCAGTCCAAAAACCAGAACTAATTGCCCTTACGAAAGCATTGGAACTAGTAACAGGCAAAAGGGCCACCATATACACTGATAGCCGCTATGTATTTGCCACTGCAAATGTGCACGGAACTATTTCCCAGCAAAGGGGGCTATTAACCTCCACTGAGAAAGAATTAAAGAACAAATATGAGATCCTCCACCTTCTCTCAGCCGTGTAGGGCCCTAAGGAACTAGCAATAGTGCACTGTCCAGGGCACCAGAAGGGAAACGACCCCGTGGTGGTTGGAAACAGAAGGGCAGAGGAGGAAGGTTAATTGGCAGCCCTAAATGGAGTGACTCTGTTAACTTTTTCCACACCGGGGGGAACAACAATCAAGAGATTTTGCTGCACCGGAACATTCAGGCAACTTATCATCTGGGGAGACAGATACAGAACTCTGGGGCCCTACAGAGCCAAGTTTACAATTTCAAAAAGCCCACCTTTATGTCAAAGTCGTACACTAGCTCACCCACTTAGGCTCAAAGAAGTTATAGGCACTCTTAAAGGACCGAAAAAAGGACTTATTATTGACTGACTCACAGAGGAAAGAAATAGCTGAGCCGGTGACTAGAGCTTGTCACGTCTGCCAATTAGTTAATACTTACCCATCCAAGCTTCCTGCAGGAAAGCACTTACGAGGAACCAGACCAGGACAATTCTGGGAAGTGGACTTTACTGAAATTAAGCCAGCAAGGTATGGACTTAAATATCTCCTAGTCTTTTTCAAATACTTTTTCAGGATGGGTCGAAGCCTTCCCCATGAAGAAAGAAACGGCTCAGATGGTGGTCAAAAAATTCCTAGAAGACATTTTCCAAGGTTCAGCCTGCCTAAAGTAATAGGGTCCGATAATGGACCGGCATTCATGGCCCAGGTAACTCAGGGATTCGCCAGGAACCTGGGGATTAATTGGAAGTTACATTGTGCTTATTGACTCCAGAGCTTAGGACAGGTAGAAAGAATGAATAGAACCACCAAAGAGACGTTAACGAAATTAAGCTTGGAAACCGGCATAAAAAATTGGACTATTCTCCTACCTTATGCACTGTTTTGTGCAAGAAATACCCCCTCCGCCTCTTTGTGTAACCTCAACCCTTATGAAATTCTCTATGTTGCCCCTCCTCCAGTAAGGGACCTAACGCCAACTCTGAGACTTAATGATTCCTTTCACACCCCTTTGCTTGACAGACTTAAAGCCCTTGAACAATCCCAGCACCCAGCGATGCCTGTGGAAACAGTTGGCCTCTGCTTATCAGCCTGGAGACGAGAGAACCCCACATTGATATCAAGTGGGAGACTTCATCTACGTGAGACGGCATCAGGTGTCATCCCTGGAACCCCGCTGGAAAGGACCATAACATGTGCTGCTTTTACAACCCACAGTGGTGAAAGTGGATGGGATCGCTTCCTGGATCAATGCCACCCATCTCATGCCTGCGCCCTGTCCAGACTCTGGCTGGAAACTGGAACAGACTGGTAACCATCTCAAGTTGTGTGTCCATCGTGAGGGTAAGTCTATGGATTCTTCCCCTGACCACCAGCAGTCCTAATCCCCATCAGCCTGTTCAGCAACAATGGCAAGTTATTAATCCTACTGGGGAAGTAGTGTGGTCTATTTCACATACAGCCCCCTTATGAACTCGGTGGCCATCTCTCCACCCGGACATTTGTCAGCTTGTCATAGGCCTCTCTGACTGGGATCTCCCTGACATAGAGGACCCCACACAGATACCACTCAAACCCAAACCAGGGCGACATAGACCACCTTACCCCATAAATTATGGATGTCATCTCCCGCAGCTCAGGTGTAAACTAGCCAGTCTTGAATATTATGTGTGCCCAGCTGATTTCCGAAGTCGCAAACAGGCCTAAACCTGTGGAGGACCCAGTGATTTTATTGTAGATCTTGGGGTTGTGAACAAACGGGAGCTGCATGGTGGAACCCAAACTTCCCAGACAGTATGATTCAGGTAGGACCAAATGACACCTGGATTGATTCCAAGAAATGTGCCGCTAGCCAAGTGGTGTCAAAAACTTGCTGTGGAAAGAATAGTCTATGTTACCCCCTCAATATAACTTTCACTTCCAAAGGAAGGGGCTACCTCAGAACAACATGGCCTATGGGAAATGCTTGGGGAATGCGATTCTATATTTATGGCCCTGATAATGACTTTGGTCTCTGGTTCAACATCCGGCTTAAAAAGGAAGAAAATTCCACAGCAATAGGGCCCAATCCTCTCAAGCCAGGAGTTAAGCCTACTAAACCTCACATGCCTAGATCTACCAGAACCCCTCTACCATCTCATACTTCCCGGTTTCCATCTTTGCCTACTTCCCCAGTCCAGAGTACAGCTGGCTCCTCCCCCTGGGAACTAATTAAAGGAACCTTTATGGTACTGAACTCCACACAGTCAGAACTCCATGCATTTCAGTTCAGGTATTGCACAGCTCTGTAAATTATTGTATAATGGTACAGATACCCCCCAGGGTGCTCTATGATGATGCAGAATCATTTGAAGGTCTACTAGGGGGACAAACAACCCGATTTCGCAGGGAGCCAGTGTCCCTTACTCTAGCCATTCTATTAGGGATAGGAGCTGCTGCAGGAGTGGGTATGGGAACAGCTGCTATGATCCGTGGGTCACAACAAATGGCCAAATTAGAAACAGCAATAGATCAAGACTTGAAGATGTTAGAGACCTCCATCACATCTTTGCAGGAATCCTTAACCTCTCTCTCTGAAGTTGTTTTACAGAACAGGCGAGGATTAGACCTCCTCCTCATGAGGGAGGGGGGCCTCTGTGCTGCACTGAGAGAAGAATGTTGTTTTTATGCTCACCATACTGGAGTTTCAAAATAATCCATGAGTAAATTAACAAAATGCCTTGAAGTGCACCAGAGAGAAAGGGAGATTCAACAAGGGTCGTTTGAGTCGTGGTTTACCCAATCCCTCTGGTTAACTACACTCTTATCAGCCTTAGATGGACCCCTGATCATCCTTATGCTGGTACTAACTGTGGGACCTTGTTTGCTTAACCTAATAGTTTCCTTTCTCCAGGCTCAGATTGGGCAGATAAAACTCATGGTAATCAGACAGAAATACGCTCCACTTGCAGAAATAGAATGTGAGAACCCGCAATAATTATGATTCATTACTTTTAAGATTAAAAGTAGTCAGAAAAAGGAGTGGAAAATGAAAGAATAAAAGAAATTGAAATTGAAACGTAAAGAACCAGGTTTTGTAAAGTTTCCAAGCTGCACTCAGAAACTGAAATTCCTGTGGCAGTTAAGACAATTCCCGGAAGTTCCCATTAGATGTGAGTTGATATCTTCCCTGACCACCTAGTTACTTAACAACCCCTTCCCCGAAACCGTGCAGCTCAGCACGTATACACCTCAGGGCTTCAAACAATCAGTTTAAATGTATACTTCTTCTCAGGGCTGACCAATCACCCGCTGCCCGACCTGTTCCTGCCAATGAATGTGCCTATCATCTTTTAGAGTTGTTATTTGATTTTCACGTGGTATACGATGATTTGCTAAAGGAGGATATGATGTATGTAAAGTCCCTGCCCCCTCTAAAGAATGAATATAAACTCGGCTCAAGTTGTTCTTGGGGCTCTTTGTTCTTTGCTTCTCTAGAGTGAGCTCTGAGTCCCAGCATGCTGGACCCCCCAATAAACCCTTTGCTGTGGCATGAGACAGTCTCTTGGTGATCTTTTCCTCCGACGTTTGCCCAAACTTTTCAGTTTCTGACTTCCATCAAGTGAGAATAGGGAACCTTTGGGTCAAATGAGTTCTTCAAAGCCCTTCAGAGGATAGCCCATAGGTGCTTGTTTTTTCTCATGACTCCAAATCACATAAATAATCTATACCTGACAGTCAGTAGGCCTCAAATTGGAGAAGCAGAGCTGTATTAATGGCAGGGTTATTTGATCACTCCTGGTTCAAAGGAAGGGTGTACAGGCCACCCTGACTTTAGGCAAATGAGGAGCAAGGGAGCTGTTTTGGAAAATGTCTTGTGCTTTGTCCCTCATGGAAACTTCCAGCCAGAGTTTATGATGAGTGCCTATATGGAAGAAGATGAGGCCCATGTGGGAGTGCTTTTATTTTAATTGTGGTCATTTGTGTGCCAGTTGGAAGAGATGACTGGGTCCTCCTGGGCCTGAACTCTGGTGTGATTTCCCTTAGAGACTGAGTTCTGAAACTGACCTCAGAGAAGTATTGCCATGAATTGTGTTTAGATTTTAGGAGGCCACGCATGAGAGTTGCCCTTGAAAAATTTGATCAGGGTCGCTTTCCACAGAGACTGGAAATCTCAGCCAGGATATCACATGATTTTATTCTGAAAAACTTGGCAACCATAATTGAGAGTCAAAACACACATGGACCTCACATGTAGACCTCAACGGGCCAGGCTTCATGTGACCTTTTGGCCACTCTTTTGGAAGCCTTGCCTATAAGAGTTCTCCAGATGTTTCATTGAAATGAGCTTCCTCTCCATTTATGGTTCCTCAATGAATTGAAACTCACAGTGTCTCCAACTTCATCTTAAAAAATGGCTAGTTAAATAGTACGAAATTTTTGAAATTCTCATGACCAGGTGGCACTGGACAACTTTTGGATGTCCTGTTGCTGATCATCAGTATACCAGACAGTGCCTTGATTGACTGGGTTTCATGAAAATGGTGTAGAGCAGAGATTCCAATAAGTTGGAGGCTGCTGAGTAGTTGTCCTAGAACAGTGGTGGGCAGGTGTGTGATAAAATTTCTGTGGTGGGGCAATGTGGATCTGGCATTGGCTTCCAAATGGCTTGTTACTGACATGGTGCAGCCAGCTGACCTTGCTATGAAAATGCATCTTGATATATGGAGTGGTTTCCAGGCAATGTTCAGAATCAGCTTGCTATGTTCAAGGGGGCAAACTAAGTGGGATAGAAACCTGGTTGCTGCATTCTCCTACAGACCGTGACCCACCATACGTGACAGTGACAGAACTCCCACCAGTACTGTGTCCCAGTTGAACTCCATGTATTTTGTGAAGCAAATACCAAACTCCGAGTGCAGCAGCAAGAAACACAATGAAGAGTGGAGGAGGGACTAATGACTATACAGTCCACACGGGGAGACACTTAGCCCACAGTGGCCACAGTATACCTATGAAGAGTGATTTCAGCACTGTTCCCTCATGTTCATTGAAATATTACAATCTATGTCCTACAGGACACATAGATGCTGACAAAACTTTGATCGTCTCACTAGAAAAGAAGCAAAAGCTCCTGACAACAACATATATTTCAAGTGCCTAGACTCAGAGGCAGTTTCTCAAGAAGTATGTAGGCCACCTGAGCTCCATGTTTGTGGAGTATTAACCCTTTCCCTTATTTTTGGAAACTTCTCTAGCACCTCCATGGTTGTGAATTTCTGATCATATTCCATTCCAGGTATGTATTCACAAATTTTTAAACTCTTCTCCTCTAATTGTGTCTTACTTGGGGTGAAGGTAATGTTAAGGCATTGTTCTGGATGAGAATGGGGAGATTTTTGTGTTTCACATATTTGCATACACATTAGATACATTTTCCAATTTTCCATTTGAAATACTGAATCTCTGACACTAACACATAAGCTACTAGACTCTGACTACTAATCCTAATATGTTGGAGAAAATAACCCAAACAGAATAGAAATACAAGCAGTTCAGAGGAGGCATGGTGTATAGTTGAACTTGCCTTTTGCATTATATAGGTTAGAAGTTATAAATCTTGTCAATTTTTTTGAAATAGTTCTCCATGTGTTTTTATATTTAAGAAATATGTGAATTCCTGTCTCTGAGGACTATTCAGGACATGTATTTTTATATGCACATATAGAATCCTAACTGGTAACACACTTCCATTCTTGTGAGATGGCTGAATTGGCAGATACAAATTGTGACAACAGATCACTCATCCTAAACGCTGTTGGAACTGAAAATTCAACCTATGGGTGAGCTTCCTAGTTGAACAACATTATACATAAATTGATGTTCAGTAAAATGAATATTTTTGTAACTTTGGGTTATGTATATTTCATTGTGAATTTCAATTGGCATATATATTGCTATTTTTAATGTCTCAGTGTGTGTGTGTGTGTGTGTGTGTGTGTGTGTGTGTGTGTGTGTGTATATATATATATATATATACTCTCCATTGTTTTCAAAATATGAAATATATGTGTCTTATTATACACTCCCTAAATTCATTCATATTCATGTATGTGGATTTATAATCAACTTTTCACAAGATTATTCTCAGAAATATTCATCCACGTGAAATACATATTTGTTTTCTAGTACTGAAAACTAACTTCAGTGAATGGTGCATACAAATCCTAATATTTCTACAGTAACTGAACCAGTTGAACATCAATTCAAGTAGATTCCTATGGGACGTTATGTGTATTTTATCATTCATTTTTATTCAACACTGGTACATTAATATTTCTTCAATTTTTGCAGATCATAGGATATATATTTTTCATCCACAAGTTGGCAAATATATAGGCATTTGTTTCACTTTCAATCACTTTCTGCTTCAGAACACATGTATACCTCCAGGTTTCTTGACTGGTCTTTTCATGAGACTTCTTTCCAAATACATTATTTTCAATTTCCATAATCACTTTTGAAGCAAAACTCACACACTCTTCATGATAATCCATAACCCTAATATTACCATTAGATGTATAACGGGTAAGTTTAAATGTATTATATCAATATAATATTTCCTGTATATTTTCAGATATCAATTCCATCCATTAGTTAAAGTTGGAACCAGTTATATTATTTATTCACAGTATAATCTATTCATGCATTATCTCTATATTCATAGACTCATGGTACACCTCTTTCTACCCCCAATACTAATTCATACATCTTAAATATATTGCTCCCAGATATGGTGAAGGAAATACTCACATCACCTGATCTACATATACATTTTACTACAGCAATATTCTGGAAACACAAAGCAAAGTTCACACTTATGATTGTACCAATGTAAAGGTCAGGAGAGCATCGGAGGAAGAGACCATGAAGAGACCGTCTCATCCATCAGCAAAGGGTTTATTGGGGTCCAGCATGCTGGGGCTCAGAGCTCACTTGAATAGAGAATAGAGCCCTGAAAACAGCTTAAGCAGAGCTTATGTACTTTACTTGGTGTGGGCAGGGAAGGAAATTTATTGATGGTTCAGGTCGAGTGAGTGGTTTGGGTGCCAATGGGAGAGGTAGTACATTCAACAGTTTGGCAGTTGGGGACATCACATTATGGGAATAAGATTAGCAAACAGATCTCAAGATTTCAACAGTGTTTTGTTAAGCATACAGAAAAACAGGAAGTGACCAGTACCTATTTTATTAACCTTTCATTCCACACTTCTTATTCTGGTTACTTTTAATCATAAAAGTGATCATTGGGGGGTCTCACATTTTATGTCTGGTAGTGAGGTATATTGTTGTCTAATTACCATAAGTTTAAATTATCCACTTTGAGCTTGTAGAAAGGAAACTACACGGTTGAGCAAATAGGGTCCTACAATTAGCAATAATATGAGGATTATTAATGGACTGGCCAGGGCTGATAAAAGCATAGTTAACCAGGGGGACTGTGTGAAGAAACACTCAAACAACCATTTTTGTGCCTCTCTCTTTTGTTGACACTCTTCAAGGCGTCTTCTTAATTTACTCAGATTTTTTTACAACTCCAGTATGGTCGGCATAAAAACAACATTCTTCCCTCAATGCAGCACAAAGCCCCCCTTCTCTCATGAAGATGAGGTCCAACCCTCGCCTGTTCTGTAAATCAAATTCAGAGAGGTTAAAGATTCCTATAAAGCTGTGATGGAGGTTTTTAATATCATTAAGTTTTGGTCTATTGCTGTTTCTAATTGGGTCATTTGTTGTGTCCCATGGACTAGGTCAGTGGTTCCTGTGCCCACCCCTGCAGCAACTCCTTTTCCTAATAGGACGGCTAAAGTGAGGGATACAGGTTCCCAGCGGAACTGGGTTGTATGCCCCCCTATTTGATATTTAAATGAACCTTCATCATGAAAGCGCACTCTGGGAAACATCTGCAACATTACATAATTAATCACATCTTTTGACCATTTTATGATAACATAAACAATATTTAAGTATATAGAATTATACTGTTGTAGGGACGGACAAGGCAAAGCATCTAAGATAGCATCGAAGACAGGGAAAAAGACCTATTGTTTGCAACTGGATTTAGAGGGCATTGCTTCTGTTGTAATGAATTAATCACCTGAACCCCAAATTTAGGTAGTTTCAGAATTTTGTACCCAACATGTAAGGGAAGGGGCTCAGAAGTTCACTGTCTGCAGAAGTTCACAAAAAAAAAAAAAGTTTTCGTTTCTGTTTTTTTTTTTTTTCCTCTGTTCTGGGCAAGTTAACATTTTAAGGACACCTGGAGTGGGAGAGCTTTTTTCTTGTCTTTTTTTTCTCCCTGCTAGCTGTAACCATGGAGCCCAGTTGGTAACTTCTTAATCTTAGAACTGTAGCCCTCTCTGTGAAGCCCAGCTCAAAGCCAGAGGCCTTGTTCACATGTTTTGTGAAAAACTAGTAAGTGGGTGTCTAGCTTAGGAGTGCTGATTTTTTGAGCCAGGTGCCCAGTAGAACAGCGCAACATGAAAAAGGGAAGTTTATCTACATTGAACTCTTTTATAGGGACTCTTTGTCTGAAAGTCCTAAAGTCATTCATGGTGAAGACTTCTGGAGAAGGCCAGTTAAGACTTTTGTGTGGGCCTGGCACAGAGGGGGAAGACTGGGAAGGCGGGTCTGAGAGCAGCTACTTGGGTCTGAGAATGAGGAAGGAGAGATGTAAAAGAATAATGTGAAAGGGGTTTGGCATTTTCCAGGCAACAAAAAAGTTGAGAACTAGAACAGGTAGGGCAGAGGGGAAGATGGGAGTGAGTATCCCAAAAAGCCTCTGAGAAAATTTTAATTTTAGTAACCTGTTTTCAGTGATGACAAAGCAACTTTAAAGGCCATTTTCATTACATCTTGGATAGGGGTCTGAGGGCTCTCCTTAGCTGGTTTGAGATTTGGGTTAGCTGGTAAGAGGACCTGGTGGGACCCGGTGTGGGCACTAACAGGAGAAGAGAGGAGTGAGTGGGTGGATGGGTACCTATGTACCTGCTACCTCAGCAAGGGGGCAATTGTCTGAGAACCGGCAGAGGTTTGGGTGTTTGATCTAGTAATTGGAGGGGAGAAATCAGGTTGCTGATGTGGGAGTGACAGCAGAGAGTCTGGAGCAGAAAGCTGTGGGTGAGGATCGATTAGAGAAGCATAGTTCAGGATGTGAGCAAAGGAGGGAAAAGGCCTCCACATAGGGGAATTTCCTTCCACCCTTTTGAGCACTTGCCGAAGTTAAAAAGGTCATGCAGAATTTGAGGATCTAGAGACCTATTTGGGGGCCATCGGTTTTGGTTGTCTAATTGGTAATATGCCCAATGCTGTGTAGTAAATTTGATGAGGAGTTTGGGTTCCACCAGGCAGCCCCTATATGCTCACATCCCGATGACTTACAGAAGAAGTTGGCTTTTCCCCCACACAGCTCTGGCTGTTTGTGCCTTTGATAGTCCACTAGGCAATCATAGTAATCTAGGCTAGTCAACCTGCATCTGGCTCACGTGTCCCTATATCCATAATGTTTGTTTCCATTACCTATGGTACGGAAGGTATTTAATGGAATTTTAGTGGGATCCTCTTCATCAGGGATATCCCAATAGGAAAGACCTAGAGCCAGCTGACAAATATCTGGGTGGAGAGATGGCCACCAGGTCCCTAAGGGGCTATATGCAATATAGACCAAACTTCTTTTCCAGTATGATTTGGGATCAGCCATCGCTGCTGAACAGGCTGATGGGGTTTCAGACAACTATTGGCCAAGGGGAGAGTCTATAGCCTTATCCACATGGCGAATACACAATTTCAAAGGGTTACCAGTCTTTTCCAGTTTCCAGCCAGAGTCTGGACAGGACGCAGGCTTGAGATGAGAGGCATGGATCCCGGAAGTGATTCCGTATACCTTTACCACTGTAGGTGTTATAAGTAGCACCTGGTATGGTCCTTTCAAGCGGGGTTCAAGGAATGACACCTGATGTCGACTTATGTAGACGAAGTATCTTACTTGATATCGATGTGGAGTCCCCTCATCCAAAGGTTGGTATGCAGTGGCCAGCTTTTTCCAAAGGTATCACTGAGTTCTTTCAAGAGATTTAAGTCAGTCAAGCAATGGGATGTGGAAGGGATCGTTAGGTCTTAGAGTTGGGGTTAGGTCCCTTACTGCAGTAGGGACCATAGAGAATTTCATAGCATGTGAGGTTACACAAAGAATCAGAGGGAGTATTAGAATTTCTTGCATGAAACAGTGCATAAGGCAGGAGCATAGTCCAATCTTTATGCCGATTTCTAAGTTTAATTTCCTTAAGGTCTCTTTAATGGTTCTATTTACTTTTTTTTACCTGTCCTGAGCTCTGGGGTCTATAAGCACAATGTAACTTCCAATTAATCCCCAGGGTCCTGGCTAATCCTTGACTTACCTGGTCCATGAATGCCGGTCCATTATCATACCCTATTAACTTAGGCACTCTGTATCTTGGAAAAAAATATCTTTCATAATCTTCTTGACCACCATTTGTGTCGTTTTTTATTTTTTATTTTTGGTTCCTGTTGTTGTTGTTGTTGTTGTTGTTGTTTTGTGGGGAATGCTTCAATCCATCCTGAAAATGTATCTTCAAAGACTTGGAGATATTTAAGACCATTCCTTGCTGGCTTAGTTTCAGAAATGTCCACTTCCAAGAATTGTCCTGGTCTGGTTCCTTGTAGGTGATTTCCTGCAGGAAACTTGGAAGGGTAAGCATGAACGAATTGACAGACCCGACAGGTTTTCTTTACCCCTTTAGTTATTTCCTTTCACTCTGAGACGGTTAGTGGAAAACTCTGTTCTTGATCCTTCAGGAATGCCTGCAGTTTCTTCGAACCAAGGTGAGTGAGTTGATGTACATTTTTAACGTAGTTTAGGGCTTTCTGAAAATGCAGGCTTGGCTCAGTGAAGTTGAGGATTTCAGTGTCAGTGTCCTTAGATGTTATCAAAAGCTTGCTGGTGCTCAGGGGTCCATTGGAATTGGGCATCTCCCTTTAACAGCGGGTATAAAGGAGCAGCTAAGGACGCAAACCCAGGTATCCATAACCTGCAAAAGCCAGCAGTCCCAAGAAACTCTCTGAGTTGTCTGCTGTAAGATGGGGGTGATATCTGCTCAACGGTTTGTTTTCTAGGATCAGTGAGCCATTGTTTACCGCCCCTAAGGGAATAGCCCGGGAAGATTACTTCTTGCTGGCAAATTTGGGCCATTTTGGAAGAAGCTCTATACCCGAGTTGAGCAAGCTCAGATAATCGTGCTTGGGTCCCAGTTCACAGTTTTCCTTGGTGTTGGCTGCCAGTAGCAGGTCATCCACATATTGAAGCAGGTGACTCTCTGGGGAGGGATTCATCAAAGAGTGTGGGGGAGTTTTTGAACCTCTGTGGGAGTCTAGTCCAAGTTAGTTGACCAGACGTTCCAGGTTCTGGGTCTAGCCATTCGAAAACAAATAGCAACTGACTATCTTTATGCAGAGGCAAGCAAAAGAAATCATCTTTTAAGTCCAGAACAGTATTCCATTTCCGCTCAGGGTTCAGAGTGATAAGCAGATTGTACAGATTATGTACTGTGGGGTGAATGTCCTGCACTCTGTTGTGGATCTCTCTTAGGTCTTGAATGGAGTGATAGTTCCCGGTTCCTGGATTTTTTTACTGGTAGAAGGGGAGTGTTCCAGTTCGAATGACACGGCCTTAGGACCCCTAAGGCCAGATATTTCTGAATATGGGGCCTAATCCCATCTTTAGCTTTTTTGCTCAGAGGATATTTTTTGACATTGATTTAGGGGGCTGAAGTTTTTAACTCCACTGCTATTGAAGGTTGTTTCACAGCTAGTCCTAATCCAGCAGTTTTTTCCCAGGCTTCTACGTAATCTGTTATCCATTTCTGGGGCAGCTTACCTGTTTGATCAGTCTTGGGGGGTGTGACGAGTTGATGTTCATCTTCTACTGACATAGTTAAAGCCGTGACTATAGGAGTTTTTACTGAAGGATTTAGAAATTTCACTTGGGGGCCTTCAGGGTTAAAAATTATTCTGGCCTGGAGCTTATTGAACAGATCTCTGCCCATCAATGGGGACAGGCATTTTGGGATTACTAGGAAGGAGTGATGGATTTTTCCTTTCCCCAGGTCCATGGTCCTCATAGTTGTCTAAGCCCCATATTTACTGACATTAGCCCCTTGAACTAGAGTCCTTTTTTTTGATTGACGACCCAATGGGGCCTTAAGGGGTGAGTATACTGCCCCTGTATCCACTTCAAAGTTTACTCCCTGCCGGTGAGTTCTTTGAGTTTTTTTGGCCGGGCCAGCTTCCTCCAGTGAAGGAGGGGCTGTGTGTGTTGCGGGTTAGTCATCTGGAGGGCGCTGGGCTGGCCTAGATTTCTCCAATGCGGAGTCTGAGTCAGCAGCAGGGCAATCACTTAGAGGGTATTGGAGGTTGTGGGACGAGGGCAGGGCATAAGGAGGGGGTGGAGAGTCCAGTAGAGTCTTGAGACTCAAGGAGAACAGAGGGTTTAGGAGGAGGAGCAGAGGGTTTGAGAGATAGAATCGTGGGGGAAGCAGTAGGAGTGGGGGCAAGGACAATAAAGGCTTCACCCATGGAGGAGGAGATTTGCAGAGGTCCTGCCAAGTTAAGATATATGGCTGTTGATCGGATGGCTATGTGGCCCCAGCTGACAGACAATATCTCTGACTTTTCGAAATAGTGGGAACTAGAAAGTTCCTACTGGGGGCCATCCTACTCCAAAGGTGGGTCATGCTGAGGCACAGAAAGTTTGCCAGGTCCGGCATTATGCTGAAAAAGAAAGTTTCTGAGCTCTTACACAGACTTCGGTCCAGTGATCAAGGGTCAGGAACAGAGGCGTTGAGGTGCTCTGTCCCATAGGAAAGATACACAAACAGTGAAAGCAATGACACACGACACAGACAACACAAGACAATAAAGTCAGCCAATGGACATCCAATACTGACACCAGGACTGAGTAGCCGGCAAAACCTAAAGGGCTGGCAATACTGAATGCAAAACAAAATATCACTGAGTTGAGGAGACTATTGTTTCTCGATTTCCTGAGTCCTCTGGGGTGTCCCCCAGGGACGTGGCCTGTGGCTTTGTGACACATCTGTCAGCCACCGTTGGAGAGACATTACGCTCATCACCGATAGCCATTTTGCCCATCCCTAACCTGAAACCTGAAACCAGAAAGAGGCGCCTTACTTACCCTGAAAGGAGCCCATTGGGGGTCTTTCATCGACCGCTGGTGGATCTCGCTGGGGCCCTCAGAAGTAAAGTTTGGGCGAGTGTCAGAGGAAGAGACCACCAAGAGACTGTCTCATGCAACAGCAAAGGTTCCAGAATTCTGGAGCTCAGAGCACACTTGAATAGAGCAGAGAGCCCTGAGAACAGTTTATGCAGAGCTTATATACTTTCCTTGGAGAGGGCAGGGAGGGAAGTTTATTGATGGGTCAGGGTGAGTGGGCGGTTTGCGTGTAAAGGGGTGAGGGATTAATTCTACAGTTTGCCAGTTGGGGACAGCACATTCTGGGAACAAGATTAGCAAAAAGTTTTCAAGATTTCAACAGTATTTTGTTAAGCATACAGAAATACAGAAAGTGACAACTACCTATTTTATTTAATTTCACCAAAGCCTGAATGGAAAGTGAGCATGGATTACTTAAAACATTCATGTCCAGGTTGCCTAATGCTCTCAAATGTCAATTCAATTGGTGACTACATATTTGTTTCTTCCTAAGATTATATATTCAACCTCAACCCTGGTGAAAATGCCTAATCCTATGACTCACTTATTACTTTGCCTGATTTCCTATTGTCTCTATTGATATCTGCTTTCCTACATATTTTCCCCAGTTCATCATTGAGACTGACTCTTCACATGGACTGTCATTAACATTCACTCTCTAACCAAAACCCTATTGGTAAAGAACTTTGCTCCAAATCTTATATTTACTCTTCTTTCTAAACCTACCGACTCTCTTCCTAATCCGAATGACTATCCCTTTTTGACTGGAGGTTCTCTTTGAGATTCAATCATCCAAGGTACAACGTCCTATTCCATTGTATATCGATTTATCTGAGACATCTGTGCAGAAAGTATTTCAACGCTAAGTACCCCAATCAAGGTCCCAATGCCCTTCTGGGCTTCAAATCTTACCTAGATTTCTGTTTTCATACTTATATCTCACGTCTATATTCTTATAAATATCACAGATTCCCAATACCATTATTCATCCCGCAGAATGATTCCTAACCCAAATCGAACCTGTTATTAACCCTAACCACACAGTGTTCCCTCAATCTACCTTTAGAGAAGAGCATGGACAGAGTTGGTCTTAAAATACAGGAATGTAGGGAATCTTCAACCTGCTGAGAACCTCAAAGGTCCATGCAGAAATAATCCCTGAAGAAGATGTAGGCAGCGATGAAGGACCTGAGAGAGAAAAGTCATCTTCCATGGCAAAAAAAACCTGATCAGGATGAAGGGATGTGTCTGAATCAGCGTCTCTCTTCTTCATGTAGAGAAGATGGACCAAACCAGGCCTTTATGGAGAGCTGTTCCTTGGTGCCTATGATTGATATATCATTCTAACTTGTGAAAGTGTCACAGGAAGTAGGGATAGCCTCTATTTCATGGAACACTAGGAAGCAACTGTTAGGAAACAGTGGTTGCCAAGGCAGGCACCTCGTTCAGTTCCTGAAGGAAGTGACCTTCCTCACTTCCTTGGTGATGGAAATCCCTAAACTTGAGATCCAGGAAGCCAGGTACCCAGAGCCAATCTCAGTCCCAGTCCCAGTGGGCTCACTTGTTTGTTGTTACTAAAGACAGAGTCAGTCTTTCTTGGTACCTACTGATGTGAGGATGGCCAAAAGCCAGTAGAGCTTGGAAGAGGGGACTTTCCTGAAAAAGCAGGTAGTGGCTCACCACAGGCACCTCACAACTTCACAGAGTTTGCCAAGGAAACCAGATCTGAGAATGGATAGGCCATTTCGGGGAAACATATTATGACCCACCAGTCAGAGGACACTCAGGATGGTTACAGACCTACTTGAGGAAAGGAGGTGACTTTGTGGGTGTGGGAGTGAGTTAGTGGTTTTTTCTCATGTTCTGAGAATAGGTAGGAAAGGCAGTTTGGTTGGTTTGGAGTGGACTTTTTCTAGTAAGTTGTTTGACAAGGCAAGTGTTTCTATGTCTGTGTATTCCACTGTGTCCGTGGTTGTAGACATTAGAATAGAGAATGCATCAATGGGTGTTTTCTGTCTAGTACAAAGCTTCCCAGCATTTATCCTGCCCAAATTATGAATGGACTGTGACTTGCCTTATGGATGGGCAACACGTACTATCTTACTATGTTCCTGTTTTCTTCCTGAATTCTGGGCACTCTTCAGAATAGGATAATGGTTTTGTGTCCAAGATATGTACCACCTCCAAGCTCTGTGACATGGCCATGTACATGATTACTGAAGTGAATGGGAGGATCTCAGAGAACTCAGTTATCTATGTGACCAGTAAAGTCTCAGTGGAGAAACCTTGCTTTGTGCCATTTGCTTACCTATTCGTCGTTTGCCCTGAATGTCAGAAAGGTCTTTGCCTCAGTCCACCCCTTTTTGAAGTCTAAAGAAAAGAGTTTTCAAATGAAAATGAATGGGCTTCACCTGTGGCTCTTTGCTTAATTGCTTAGGAAAGGGATGTGTCTGAATCTGCCTCTTGGTTCTGTGTGGGGTTGTGGCTTAGATTCTCAGCTCTTGATGGATCTAAAGAAAGATTCCATGTGTGCTACCAAAACCAAAATGGACAAAGAAGCAGTCATTGTGGATGAAGTCTCTCGCCATCTTCTGTAAGGTTCCTGACCTTCATCAGTGAGAATAGGGATCCTTTGGGACAAATGAATTATTCAATGGCCTGCAGAGGCTAGACCATAGATGCTTGGGTCTTCTCATGACTCCAATTCGCATAAAGAATTTATACCTGGCAGCCAGTAGGCCTCAAATTGAAAAAGTGGAGCAGTAATAATGGAAGGCCTATTTGATCACTCCTGGTTCACAGGAAGGGTGTTCAGGCCACACTGACTTTAGACAAAATAGGTCAAGGGAGCATATTTTGAACACTGTCTTGGACTGCACCTCTTATGGAAACCTCCAGTCAGAGGATTTGATGAGCGTCTATATGGAAGATGATTAGGGCCATGTGGGAGAGTTTTGGTTTTAATTGTGGTCATTTGTGTGGCAGTTGTAAGACATGACTGTGTCCACCAGGGCTTGAACTCTGGTGTGATTCCCCTTAGAGACTGAGTTCTGGAACTGACCTCAGAGAAGTATTGCAATGAATTGTGTTGGGATTTAGGAGGCCACGCGTGAGAGTTGCCTTTGGAAACTGAGCTCTAGGCCCAGGGTGGCTCTCCACAGAACACTGGGAATCTCAGCTAGGATATCACATGATTTTATTCTGAAAGAATTGACAACCATAGTTGAGAGTCAAAATACACATGGACCTTGCATTGTATACCTCAATGGGCCTTGCTACATGTGACATTTTGGCCACTTTATGGGAAGCCTTGCCTGTGAGAGTTCTCCAGAGCTTTCATTGAAATGAGCTTCGTAACCATTTAATGTTTCCTGAATGAATTGAAACCCACTGTGTCTCCAACTTCATCCTGAAAAATGGCTAGATAAATACCATGAAATTTTTGAAATTCTTATTACCAGATGTCACTGGATAACCTTTGGATATCCTGTTGCTGATCATGAGTGTACCAGACAGTGCCTTGATTGACTGGGTTTCATGAAAATGGTGTAGAACAAAGATTCCTGTATGTTGGAACCTGCTGAGTAGTGCCCCAGAGCTGTGGTGTGCAGGTGTGTGATAAAACATCTCTGGTGGGGCCATGTGGATCTGCCATTGACTTCCAAATGGCTTGTGGCTGACATTGTGCAGCCAGTAATCCTTTATATGTCTGACCTCTCCTTATAAGGCATCTTGTTATATGGAGAGGTTCCAGGGCAATGTTAAGAATCAGGTTGCAATGGTCAAGTGGTCAAGCTATGTGGGATAGAAGCCTGATTGCTGTATTCTCCTGCAGACCCTGAACCACAACACGTGCGAGAAATCCCTCCAGCACTGAATCTCTGATGATCTCCTTATATTTCATGAAGCAAATACTAAACTATTAGTGCAGCAGAAAGAAACAACATGAGAAGTGGAAGATCAGCAAATGGCTTCACAGTCCACACGGGGAGACACTTAGCCTTCAGTGGCCACAGTTTCCCTACAAAGAAAGAATTCAGCACTGCTGCCTCATGTTCATTAGAAAATAAGAAACCATGTCCTCCAGGTCACATAGATGCAGACCCAGCTTTGATAGTCTCACTACAAAGAAGCTAAAGCTCCTGACAACAACATATATTTCAAGTGCCCAAGGTCAGGAGCAGTTTCTCAAGAAGTTTTAGGCCAGCAGAGCTCCATGTTTTTGGAGTGTTTACCTGTTAGACCAGGACACGAGAAAAGACCACTGACTCCAATTAAAATCAAATTAAAGCAAGCTTATTATTTCCACTGGCCAGGCTGCCTCTCCCTCTCAAAATGGGAGAAACAAGACAGCAACCCCACCTTTCCTACAGCCAAGCTTTATAGCCCAAAAAGTTACACAAAAGTGGATTTACAGATAACAAAAGTCGGAGAAGCATCACACTAATGCTAGTTTACATTTTTTTTGCTGGCCCCATCATCAGAATTTATGAGGACCATTAGAGCCTCAGGGAGGGTCATTTTCTGGCCAGGGAAGGCCAAGATTTATGAGGTGTCAATAAAGTTTCAGAGAGAACTGTTATCTGGTCAGAGAGCCAGGCATGGGTGAGTTCAAGGCACGGGCAGGTATTCCAAGCAGGTTCAGAATTTGCAGTAATTTATAGTAAAGCCAAAATAATCTTTTCATGGTTTTGTGGCAAGATGGCTCCCAATTTTAATAAGTGATCAGGTTGGATCTATCATTCCCTCTTTTTTAATGGGTCCCTTCCAAATCTTTGATAGAGTAGGGGAAGAGCAATGAGGGAATTTTAATCCCTCAGGTAACAGTCTCCAAATTTTTAGAACTCACCCAAACCTGGATTCGTGATTTTACCTGACATAATTAATTACTTGTATTTATAGTCTATTTATTTTTGGCTCCATTGTTGTAAGATGAGAGACGTCACTCATTTTGGCTTCTTCTGAGCTGGGAGAGGGTGATGTGAGTGGACACAGTGTAAGGGACATGAGTTGCCTTTTAGAAGTCAGTTGAGGGACATGAGTTGCCTTTTAGAAATAAGTTCAGTTTGGAGTCTGGTTGGGGAAGAACAGGTTGTAAAGTCATCTGTGAATCGGTTTTTCTAGGTGAGAAACAAAAACCATGAGTACTGAAAAAATGTTGCAGCAGCTGGAACATGTCACTGTATAGAAGTTCCCTCAGCAGGATTTAATATCCCCAGTTATCAGGATTGTCAACTTAATATTTAACATTTAGTGTTACAGTTGTCCCTCCCCATAAGATACAGTTTAATAATTTAATGACATCTGATCTTGCAAAATCCTTTTACTAGTATGGCCTCTGTGCCTAATAGAGAAACCTTCAATTCTGTTACTCAGGGCTGGATAAACGTACTAGCAAACACCAAGCCTACCTGTGTAGGTTAGGCATATCTGTAGGCCTTAAACTAAAAATTTCTGCCTCTTGCAGCTCCTCTTGATAGTCTCTTTTTATAATTATCAGGCATTCCTGTCTGAGAATCCTTCTTTGTAGCCTCCAGTCTTACTTATTTTGGGAGGCTAACATAAAGGGTATACCTTAAAATATTATTATTATTATTATTATTATTATTATTATTATTATTATTATTTAAAATGCCCAGGAAAGGCTGTATTTTGGTTTTAACTGTCTTTGCTAAGTGTTTAAGATGAAGCAGTCAAACTGACTTTTGTTTCTATCTATTGTTAACAGTCATCTGAGCTTTCATGGGAGTCAGTCCTGGGAAAACTTGAGAGCAGCTTTTCAGTTCTGCTAGTGCCATTTGCGCTTGGTGGGTCCAGGTCTTGCTTGAACATGTGGCTTCCCTCGAAAGCATCAGGGATGTCTCCCTTCTCTGTTGACTCTCCACTTTGTAGCAAATGCACTGATTGGCTTTCTGTTCTCCAGTGGTCTCATTAATCTCCCTGATTTGGAGGTTATGAGGCCCAGAGTTGCAAAGCTCTTAGAGAAGTCCCCTATTCCCTAGATTCAGACTGACTCAGAGGGCAAGAGCCAAATATTGTTTTTCTTGGCCCTTTTCATGTAACTTTAATTTTAAATCTTAATCTTAATCATTCAGAAAATAAATTTTAGCAGCCTTATATTAAGAGTACTGGGCTTTAATGTCTATTAATTTATAATTATTTAACTTTTTATTAATTGGGATCTGTATTATTCTGTCTATTTTGTAGGTGATGACTTATTATCTTAAATTAACCCATGTTGTGTTCTTAAAGCAACACTTCTGTAAAACACTAACAGGGAATCTTTAGATAACTTATAAGGAAATTACAAAATAAAAATTTTTAACAAGAGTTAAAATACTTAGTTTGTGTAATAGCTACCCTGAATTTTTTAGCTGAGTTATATATTATATCCCCTAGTAATCTTGACAGAAAAAAAAGTCTTTTAAAAATAACTTTAAATGAAATAAAATCTGACCTACTGGTTTCGTAGTCATTGTCACATGTAGTAAGATGGGACACAGAGCCTTATCTCAGGTAAGGCAGGGCTTTTTATGAATCTTAAGTGTTTTAGTTCTAAAGATAATCTTTGTTTTTTTAAATTTCATTTTACAAAGTTTACATAAATTGTTTGAGGTCACATGAACATTAGCTAACATTATATTATATCACATTTAAAACATGAATTTAAGAAAGGCTGAAAGTTTTTAATATTTACATAGATTAGGCTCTCATTAACATAAAAATACATTTAAATTGTTCCCCAATGTAAAAAGTAATATAAAACTTTTCATATCTTTTTGAAAACAGGTAAATGAATGCCCAATATATATATATATATATATATATATATATATATATATATATATATATATATTTGCCATACAACTTCATAACACCAGCTTGATATAATGCTCTTTTAAAGTTTCTACATTACAGACTAGTATACCTGAAAGATATGAGCACATTGATGGCATCACAATTACATTGATGTTTCTACATTAACTGTTTAGCTTTTAAATAAATGGCAGTACAGTGCTCTAAAATAACAGTTCTTATTTAGTCAGTTGTTTAATTTTTATGGTTGCTTGCTCTAGAAAAAATAAAACTTAATAAACACAATGTTATGGGTAAACTTATGTTTTAAGAAATTTTTGTCTCTTTAACACATGACTGATTTTTACAATTTTATACAGACTTTAGTACAAACTTGTACAGACCTTAGTAAATCAATCAGATGTCTAACAAAATTGCTCATGAGTGAGTAATTCCATATGAAATTTACTTTACTTATTTATCAAAATATTAGACAAATGTATTGAACAGTGTAAACCATTTTTTTGTTGAAGAAAAAGTCCTAGAATGAAGGCATATTAGAACTTTTGTCGACACTAATATTTTATTAGATATTTGACCACCTAGAAAAACTTGTAAGCTTAAATTTAAAGACATTTATTTTTATCTTTTTATCCAATTTAAATTGAACCATTTAAATCACGTGAATTAAAGATCTTTGGATCCACTTTTTAAAAATTGTTTTTATGAGCGTTTTTTTTATGAGTGCTCTGTATATATGTTAATTTGTGTATCATATATATGGTATACGGACATATGTATATATAGACATACAACACATAACAAAAGTGTGCACACATAATAATAGTAAAGGCCTTGTAGCTTTTCACAGGTGAAATCTCCATTGCAATGTTTCAAAAACTCCACAGATGGTCAAAGATAGATCTGATCAGAAAAACATTAACCTAGTTCTGTAGGATCAAAATCAGTCCCTCCTTTTACTTACAGGATTAGCTCCTCTGATTCGGTTCCATGCCAAGCACACTCCATCTCTCTCCTAACATTTCAGTAGTCAGCCAATTAATGCCAATTTAATAATGATGACAGGGTTTTGAGAAAAAGAAAAATGGAAGTTTATTGCTTTGCTAACAAAGGAGAAACACAGGGGACTGTGCCCAAAGTTTGTGACTCTCCTGATCTGGAAGGACAAGGGATTTTAAAAGAGTTTCACTTGTTAACCTGGGAGATACTCAGTTCTTAGATCCCCAGCAGGCATTGCCCTCTGCAGTGGGTGTGCTCCAGACAGCCAGCTAGGGGCTTCTCTCATCCTGCTTAACAAAGGGGGGTAGTGTTCATCGTAGTTCCTTAAAACACAGTCAAAAGGGGTGTCAGGCTTACTTGCCTTATTACCCATTTCCACGTCCAATATCCTTAAGTTTTTACCATAGGAAACATCAACAAAACGCACAAAAACGAACAACAAAAAACATATAGAACACAGAAGAAAACACAAAAAAAAAAAAACCCAGAAACCCGGCGCCGAAACAGAAAAACAGTGGAGCAATGCAACGTCTTGCTAAAGCTCCAGGATAAGATCTCCTGCGTGCCCGTTGGCACGTCTCTACCCTTTCAGAGGAATTCCCTACAGAACAGAACAGAGGACAGAACGATTCTCTTTACTGTCCCAGACAGGAGTATATGTGAACCTCCCCAGGCCACCTCTCTGTCATCAGAATAGATCTCCCTTAACCGGATATCAGATGTTATAAAGGCGCCACTTAACTATGGAGGCCACCTCCACAAGGTGCTTGCTAATAGTTTTAGTGTGGTGGTTCACTGCAGTGCTTCATGGACCAAAAGCTCACTCCAAGGCCTTGGAACTTGCCTCTCCAGGCTGGAGCCCTGGAGGGAAGGCCAGCTTCAGAATTTCCAGCAGTCTGGTCTTGTGATTTGTTGGGGCAGGGTCAGCTCACTGGGAAACTACAAAATGTTAGACCAGGATGCTAGAAAAGACCACTGACTCCAATTAAAATCAAATTAAGGCAAGTTTATTATTTCAAACGTCCAGGCTGTTTCTCCCTCTCAAAATGGCGAGAACAAGACAGCAAACCCACCTTTCCTAGAGCCCAGCTTTATAGCCCAGAAAGTTACACAAAAGGGGGGTTACAGAAAACAGAATTTTGATAAGCATCACACTGATTGTCATTTACACTTTTTTTTTGCTGGCTCCAGCATCAGAAATTATGAGGACCATTAGAGCCTCAGAGAGGGTCGTTGTATGGCCAGGGAAGGCCAATATTTATGAGGTGTCACTGAAGTTTCAGAGAAGGCTGCGATCTGGTCAGAGAGCCAGGCATGGGTGAGTTCAAGGAATGGGCAGGCATTCCAAGCAGGTTCAGAATTTGCAGTAATTTATAGTAAAGCCAAAATTAGCTTTTCATGGATTTGTGGCAAGATGGCTCCTAATTCTAATAAAAGATCAGGTTGGGTGTATCAACCGTGTCCCTTACTATTGAAAACTCCTCTACCACCTCCAAAGTTGTGAACTCCTATGCATTTTTCAATCCAGATATGTATTCACAGATTTT
This sequence comes from Callospermophilus lateralis, assembly GCF_048772815.1. Lineage (NCBI taxonomy): Eukaryota > Metazoa > Chordata > Mammalia > Rodentia > Sciuridae > Callospermophilus > Callospermophilus lateralis. The sequence goes on along the minus strand of NC_135320.1, from coordinate 7,156,354 downwards.
CTACCTCTTTTCCTCTAATTGTGTCTTTCTTGGGGTGAAGGTAATGTCAAGGCATTGTTCTGGATGAGTGTAGGAAGATTTTTGTGTAGCACATATTTGCATATACATTGGATTCATTTTCCAATTTTCTATTTGAAATACTGAATCCCTGACACTAATCCATACCCTATTAGACTCTAACTACTAATGCTAATATGATGGAAAAAAATAACCCAAACAGAATTGAAATACAACCAGTTCAGAGGAGGCATGGTGTATATTGGACTTGCATTTTGCAAGATAAAGAGTAGGTGTTATAAATCTAGTCAATTTTTAATTGAAATAGTTCTCCATGTGTTGTTAAAGTTAACAAATATGTGAATTTCTGACTCCCTATCTCTCTAGCCAATTCAGCACAACTATTTTAATATGCACATATAGAATCCTACCTGGTATCACACGTAAATTTTTGTGAGGTGCCTGACTTGGCAGATACAAATTGTGAGAAGAGTTCCCTCCTGCTAAATGCTATTGGAACTGAAAATTCAACATATGGGTGAGCTTCCTAGTAGAACATTATACATAAATCCATTTTCAGTAATGTAAATATTTTTTCCATCTGTGGATGGTATATATTTCGTGATGAATTTTGTTTTTCATATACATTGCTACTAGTTAATGTCTGTGTGTGTGTTTTGTGTCTGTGTGTGAGTGTGTGTATACACTCTCCAGATTTTTCAAAATATGAATTACATGTGTCTTATATACACTCTCAATATTCATTCATGTTCATGTATGTGGATTAATAATCAAATTCTCACAAGTTTATTCTCAGAAATATTCATCCACTTGAAATACATATTTGTTTTCTAGAACAGTAAACTCACTACAGTGAATGGTGGTTACAAATCCTAATATTTCTACAGTAACTGATCCAGTTTAACATCAACTCAGGTGTATTCCTATGGGAAACCATCAATATTTTGACGTTCATTTTTATTCAACACTGGTAAATTTCTATTTCTCCAGTTTTTGCACTTCATAATATATGTATTTCATCCACAAATTCACAAATTTATAGGCATTTGTTTCACTTTCAATCACTTCCTGCTTGAAAACACACGCATTCCTCCAGGATTCTTGACTGGGCTTTTCATGAGACTTCTTTCCAAACACATTATTTTTAATTTCCATAATCACTTTTGAAACAAAACTCACACACGCTTCATGATAAATTATACCCTAATGTTACCATTAGATGTATAACTGGTTGGAATGAATGATTGTATTTCAATATAAGATTTCCTGTAGATTTTCAGATGTCAATTCGATCCATTATTTAAAATTGGAACCAGTTACATTACTTATTCACAGTATGGTCTATTCCTGTATTTTCTCTATATTAATAGACAAAGTGTACCCCTAATTGCACGCCCAATAATAATTTATACATCTTCAAAATATTGCTCCCAGAAATGGTGGAAGAAATACTCATGTCACCTGATCGACACATACATTTTATCACAGTAATACTCTGGACACAAAAAGCAAAGCTCAAACTTATTATTGTACCAAAGCCAAAATGAAAAGTGAGATTGGATACCTAAAACATTCATGTCCACTTTGCCTAATGCTCTCAAATGTAAATCCTATTGGTGACTACATATTTGTTTCTTATTAAGATTATATATTCAACCTCAAGCCTTTTGAAAATGTCTAATTCTATCACTCACATTATACTCCTGCTGATTTCCTAATGTCTCTATTGATATCTGCTTTCCTACCTATTTTCTCCAGTTCATCATTGTGACTGACCCTTCACATGTGCTGATATTGACATTCACTCTCTGCCCAAAAACCTATAGCTAAAGAACTTTTGGTCCAAATTCTATAATCACTCTTTTTTTCTAAACCTTCAGACTATCTTCCTAATTCTTCCGACTATCCATTTTTGACTGGATGTTCTCTTCGACATTCAATCATCCAAGGTACAAGGTCCTATGCCATTCTATATAGATTCATCTGAGACATCTGTGCAGAATGTATTTCAAATCCAAGTATCCCAGTCAAGGCCCCAATGCCCTTCTGGGCTTCAAATCTTACCTAGATTTCTGTTTTCATATTTATATTTCACCTGGATATTCTTTTAAATATTACAGGTTCCAAGTACCATTATTCATTCCGCAGAATGTTTTCTACCCCAAATTGAACATGTTATTAACCCAAACCATGCACTGTTCCCTCAATCTAACTTTACAGAAGAGCAGCAACAGAGTTGGTCTTACAATACTGGAATGTAGGGGATCTTCCACCTGTTGAGAACCTCAAATGTCCATGCAGAATGATCCCTTGAGAAGATGTAGGCAGCTATGAAGGACCTGAGAGAGCAAAGGTCATCTTCCATGGCAAACATCTTGTTCAGGATGAAGGGATGTGACTGAACCAGCATCTATGTTCTCAATGTAGAGAAGATGGACAAAACCAGGCCTGTGTGGTGAGCTGTTACTGGGTGCCTATGGTTGATATACCATTCTAACTTGTGAAAGTGTCACAGGAATTGGTGAAGGCTCCATCTCATGGGACACTTGGAAGCAACTGTTAAGACCAAGTTGTTGCCAAGGCTGTGACCTCATTCAGTTCCTGAAGGAAGTGACCTACATCACTTCCTTGGTGATGGAACTCTCTGAACTTGGGATCCAGGAATCCAGGCACCCAGAGCAAGTCCCAGTACCAGTCCCAGTGGGCTCACTTGTTTGGATTTACCAATGACAATTGAAATTGGATAAACAGATAAAAATAAGTGTCTTTAAATTTAAGCTTAAAAGTTTTTCTAGGAATTCAAAAATTTAATAAAATATTAATGTCTATTAATTGTCTAATATGACTTGGTTCTAGGACTTTTCCTTCAGCAAAAAAATATGGTTTACACTGTTCAATTCATTTATCTAATATTTTGATAAATAAGTAAATTAAATATGAAATGGGATTACTCATTCATGAGTACTTTTGTTAGATATCTGCTTGATTTACTAAGGTCTTTATAAGTTTGTACTAAAGTCTGTATAAGATTGTAAAAATCAGTCATGTGTTAAAGAGACAAAAATTTCTTAAAAGATAAGTTTACCCATAACATTGTGTTTATTAACTTTTATTTTTTCTAGAGCAAGCAACCATAAAAATTAAATAACTGAATAAATAATAACTGTTATTTTACAGCACTGTACTGCCATTTTTTTTAAAAGCAAAACTGGCTTAATGTAGAAACATCAATGTAATTTTGATGCTATTAATGTGCTCATATCTTCCAGGTATATGAGTATGTAAGGTAGAAACTTTAAAAGAGCACTATATCAAGCTGGTGTTCTGAAGTTGTATGGTAAATATATATATATGGTATTAATTTACCTGTTATCAATAAGATATGTAAAGTTTTATGTTACTTTTTTTACATTGGGAACAATTGAAATATATTTTGAAGTTAATGAGAGCCTAATCTATGTAAATGTTAAGAACATTCAGCCTTTCTTTAATTCATGTTTTAAATGTGATATAATATAATGTTAGCTAATGTTCATGTGACCTCAAACAATTCATGTAAACTTTGTAAAATGATACTAAAAAAACAAAAATCATCTTTAGACCTAAAACACTTAAGATTTATAAAGAACCCTGCACTACCTGAGATTAGGCTCTGTGTCCCATCTTACTACATGTGAGAATAACTACGAAAGCAGTAGTTCAGATTTTATTTCATTTAAAGTTATGTTCAAAAGTTGTTTTTTTTTTCTGTCAAGATTACTAGGATCTGAAACATGGGATATTATTTATAACTCAGGCAAATATTCAGGGTAGCTATTAAACGAACTAAGTATTTTTACTCTTGTTAATTTTATTTTGAAATTTTTCTTATAAGTGATCTAAAGATTCCCTGTTAGTGTTTTACAGAAGTGTTGCTTTGAGAACACAACATGGGTTTATTCAATATAATAAGTTATCACCTACAAGACAGAGAGAATAATACAGATCCCAATTAATAAAAAGATAAATAATTATAAAGTTATTGACATTAAAGCCCAGTACTCTTAATAAAAGGCTGTTAAAATTTATTTGCTGGATGTTTAAGATTAGGATTTAAAAGTAAAGTTAAATGAAAAGGGACAAGAAAACCAATATTTGGCTCTTGCCCTCTGAGTCAGTCTGAATCCAGGGTACAGGGGCTTCTCTAAAGAGGCTTGCAACTCTTAGCCACATAACCTCCTGATTAGGGAGATTAATGAGAACACTGGAGAACCGAATTTAAATCAGTTCATTTGTTTTAAAGAGGAGAGTCATCAGAGAAGGGAGACATCCCTGATGCTTCCGAGGGAAGGCACATGGTCAAGCAAGACCTGGACCCACCTAGCACAAATGGCACTAGCAGAACTGAGAATCTTCTCTCAAGTTTCCCCAGGACTGACTCCCATAAAAGCTCAGCTGACTGTTAACATTAGATAGAAACAAAAGTCAGTTTGATTGCTTCATCTTAAACACTTAGCAAAGACAGTTGAAAGCAAAATAAAGCCATTCTTGGGCATTTTAAATAATAATCATAATAATCATAATAATAATAATATTTTAAGGTATACCCTTTATGTTAGCCTCCCAAAATAAGTAAGACTGGAAAATACAAAGAAGGATTCTCAGACAGGAATGCCTGATAACTATAAAAAGAGACTATCAAGAGGAGCTGCCAGAGGGAGAAGATTTTAGTTTAAGGCCTACAGATATTCGTAACCTACACAGGTAGGCTTGTTATTTGCTAGTACGATTATCCAGCCCTGAGTAACAGAATTAAATGTTTCTCTATTAGACACAGAGGTCATACTAGTAAAAAGATTTTGCAAGATCTGATGACATTAAATTATTAAACTGTAACTTATGGGGAGGGACAACTGTAACACTAAAAGTTAAATATTAAGTTTACAGTCCTGATAACTGGGGATATTAAAGACTGGTGAGGGAACTTCTATACAGTGACATTTTCCAGCTGCTGCAACATTTATTCAGTACTCAGGGTTTTTGTTTCTCTCATAGAAGAACCTATCCCCAGATGACTTTACAACCTGTTCTTCCCCAACAAATCTTCAAACCGAACTGACTTCTAAAAGGCAACTCATGTCCCTCAACTGACTTCTAAATGACAACTCATGTCCCTCACGCCGTGCCCCCTCACGTCACCCTCTCTCAGCTCAGAAGATGCCAAAATGTCTGACGCCTCTTTTCTTACAACAATGGAGCCAAAAAAGAAATAGACTATCAATATAAGTAGGTAATTAAGTCAGGTAACATCAGGAATCCAGTTTTGGGTGAGTTCTAAAAATTTGGAGACTGTTACCTGAGGGATTAAAATTCCCTCAGTGCTCTTCCCCTACCCTATCACATATTTAAAAGGGACACATTAGAAAAGGGGGAATGATAGACCCATCCTGATCTTTTATTAAAATTGGGAGTCATCTTGCCACAAAGCCATGAAATGATAATTTTGGCTTAACTATAAATTACTGCAAATTCTGAACCTGCTTGGAATGCATGCCAGTGCCTTGAACTCAGCCATGCCTTACTCTCTGACCAGATAGCAGTCCTCTCTGAAACTTTAGTGACACCTAATAAATATTGGCCTTCCCTGTCCAGAAAACGACCCTCTCTGAGGCTCTAATGGTCCTCATAAATTCTGATGTAGGGGCCAGCAAACGAAAATATGAACTACCATTAGTGTGATGCTTGTCAGAGATCTGTTATCTGTAAACGACGTTTTGTGTAACTTTCTGGGCAATAAAGCTCGGCTGTGGGGTTGCTGTCTTGTTCCCGCCATTTTGCATCAGAGATGCAGCCCAACCAGTAGAAATAATAAGATTTCTTTAATTAGATTTTAATTGGAGTCAGTGGTCTTTTCTTGCATCCTGGTCTAACAGGTAAACACTCCACAAACATGAAGCTCTGCCGGACTAAAGACTTCTTGAGAAACTGCCTCTGAGTTTGGGCACTTGAAATATATGTTTTTTGTCAGGAGCTTTAGCTTACTTTCTAGTGAGAGCATCAAAACTGTATCTGCATTTATGTGACCTGTAGGACATGGTTTCTTATTTTCCAAAGGACATAAGGCAGCAGTGCTGAATTCACTCTTTGTAGGTAAACTGTGGCCACTTAAGGCTAAGTGGCTCCCCGTGTGGACTGTGAAGCCATTTGGTCATCCTCCACTTTTCGTGGTGTTTCTTGCTGCTGCACTAGGAGTTTGGTATTTGCTTAACTAAATACAATGAGTTCAAATGGCACCCAGTGCTGGAGGGAGTTCTGTCATGTGTGGTGCATCAGGGTCTTCAGGAGAATGCACCAACCAGGATTCTATCCCACATAGATTGCCCGCTTGACCATAGCAACCTGATTCTGAACATTGCCCTGAAATCTCCATATAAAAACATGCCTTTTTATGGAGAGGTTTCAGACTTATAAGGTTCTGCTGGATGCACCATGTAAGTCACAAGCCATATGGAAGCCATTGGCAGATCCACATGGCCCCACCAGAGATGTTTTATCACACACCTGCACACCACCACTCTAGGCCCACTATTCAGTAGGCACCAACTTACTGGCATTTCTGTTCTACACCATTTTAATAAAACCCAGTCAATGAAGGCACTCTCTGGTACACTCATGATCAGCAACAGTACATCAATAGGTTCTCCAGTGCCACCTGGTTAGGGGAATGTCAAAAATTTCATGGTATTTATCTAGCCATTTTTCAAGGATGAAGTTGGAGGCACTGTGGGTTTCAATTCATTTAGGGACCATTAAATGGTGAGGAAGCTCATTTCAATGAAAGCTCTGGAGAATTCTCACAGGCAATTCTTCCCAAAGAGTTGCCAAAAGGTCATATGAAGCCAAGCCCATTGAGGTCTACAATGTAAGACCCATGTGTGTTTTGACTCTCAACTAGTACTGCCAAGTCTTTCTAAATTAAATCATGTGATATCCTGGATGAGATTCCAAGTGATCTGTGTGAGCCTAGATCTCAGTTTCCAAGGGCGACTTTCATGCGTGGCCTCCTAAAATCCCAACACAATTCATGGGAATACTTCTCTGAGGTCAGTTCCAGAACTCAGTCTCTAAGGGGAATCACAGCAGAGTTCAAGACCAGGTGGACCCAATCATCTATTCCAACCACCACACAAATGACCACAGTTGAAACCAAAACACTTTCACATGACCCTCATCTTCGGCCATAGAGACACTATTCATAACATCTTGCTGCAGGTTTCCATGAGGGGTACAACCCAAGACTGTATTCAAAATATGCACCCTCGCCCTTTTTTGCCTAAATTCAGGGTGGCCTGGACACCCTTCCTGTGAACCAGAAGTGATCAAATAGGCCTGCCCTTAATACTGCTCTGCTTCTCCATTTTGACTCTTACTGACTGTCGGGAATAGATTCTTTGTGTGAATTGGAGTCATGAGAAAATCCAAGCACCTATTTCCTAGCTTCTGCAGGGCTTTGAAGAACTCATTTGACCCAAAGGATATCTATTCTCACTTGATAGGAGTCAGGACGTACAGAGGAAGGCAAGAGACTTCATTCACTTTGACTTCTCTTTTGGCCATTTTGGTTTTGTATTCACACATGGGATATTTCTGTAGATCCATCAGGTGCTGAGAATCTAAGCCACAGCCTCAAACAGGGCCAAGAAGCTGATTCAGACACATCCCTTTCCAAGAAATTAAGCACAGAGCCACAGGTGATGCCCATTCATTTCCATTTGAAAACTGTTTTCTTCAGGCTTCACAAAGGGTGGCCTGAGGCAAAGACCTTCCTGACATTCAGGGCAACAGAACAGTAGATAAGCAAAAGGACCAAAGCAGGGTTTCTCCACTGAGACTTTCCTGGTCACACTGATATCTGAGTTCTCTGAGATGTTCCCATTGCCTTCAGCTATCCAGTACATGGCCGTGTAACAAAGCTTGGAGGTTGTTTATATCTTGGACACAAAACCATGAGCCTATTCAGGAGAGTGGCCAGAATTAAAAAAAAAAAAACAAACTGGAGCTTAGGAAGTTAATAAGTGTTGCCTATTCATAAGGCAAGCCGCAGTCCATTCATCAATTGGGCAGGATGAATGCTGGAAAGCTTTCTACTAGACAGGACAATCCATTGATGCATTCTCTTTTCAAATGTCGACAACCATGGACACAGTGGGATACAGAGATTGAAACCCTCACCTTGTCAAATGACATTCTAGAAGCACTCCACTCCAAACCAAACAATCTGCCTTTCCTACCTATTCTCAGAACATGAGACAAAACCACAAACTCACACCCACACCCACAAAGGCAACTCCTTCCCTAAAGCAGGTCTGTGAGAATCCGGACTGTCCTCTGACTGGTGAGCCATATTATGTTCCACCAAAATATTCTGTCCTTTCTCAGATCTGGTCTCCTTGGCCAACCTGTGAAGTTTTCAGTAGACAGCGGTGAACCACTACCTGCTTTCTCAGGAAAGGCCCCTCTTCAGAGCTTTCCTGGAATTTGGCCATCCTCACATCAGTAGGTAGCAAGAAATTGTGACTTTGTCCTTGGTATTACCAAACAAGTGAGCCCATTGGAACTGGGACAGGGACTGGCTCTTAGTGCCTAGCTTCCTGGATTCCAAATTTAGAGAGTTTCATCACCAAGGAAGTGAGGTAGTTCACTTCTTTCAGGAACTGAATGAGGTCACTGCCTTGGCAACCACATTGTCCTAACAGTTGCTTTCAAGTGTCCCATGACATGGAGGATGCATCTAATTACTCTGACACTTTCACAATTTAGAATGGTATATCAAACATAGGTACCTGAAAAGAACTCTCCAAACAAGCCTGATTTTGTCAATCTTCTCTATATTAAGAACATAGGTGCTGGTTCAGTCACATCCCTTCATCCTGAACAAGATGTTTGCCATGGAAGATGACTTTTGCTCTCTCACGTCCTTCATATCTGCCTACATCTCCTCAAAAGATCATCCTGCATGGACCTTTGAGGTTCTCAATAGGTGGAAGATCCCCTACATTCCAGTATTGTAAGACCAACTCTGTTGCTGCTCTTCTGTAAAGTTATATTGAGGGAACAGTGTGTGGTTTGGGTTAATAACATGTTCAATTTGGGGTAGGAAACATTCTGTGGAATGAATAATGGCACTGGGAACCTGCGATATTTACAAGAATATACAGGTGAAATATAAATATGAAAATAGAAATCTAGGTAAGATTTGAAGCCCAGAAGGGCATTGGGGCCTTGACTGGGATACTTAGATTTGAAATATATTCTCCACAGATGTCTCAGATAAATCTATATAGAATGATATGATTGAATGTCGAAGAGAACATCCAGTCAAAAACGGATAGTCGGTAGGATAAGGAAGATATTCGGTAGGTATAGAAAGAAGAGTGAATATAGGATTTGGATCAAAAGTCCTTTAGCAATAAGGTTACACGTAGACAGTGAATGTAAATGTCAGCACATATAAAGAGTCAGTCACAATGATGAACTGGGGAAAATATGTAGGAAAGCAGATATCACTAGAGACTTCAGGAAATCTGGCAATGTATAAAATGAGAGATAGGTTTAGACATTTTCAACAGACTTGAGGTTGAAAATATAATCTTAAGTAGAAAGAAATATATAGTCACCAATAGGATTGACATTTGAGCGCATTAGGCAACCTGGACATGGATGTTTTTAATAATCCATGCTCACTTTTTTTAAGGCATTGGTACAATCATAAGAGTGAACTTTGCTTTTTGTGTCCAATCATTACTGTAATAAAATGTATATGTAGATCAGGTGACATGAGTATTATTTCCACCATTTCTGGGATCAATATTTTGAAAAAATGTAAAGTAGTTTGGGGGTACAAATAGGTGTACCCTGTGTCTATGTATATAGAGATAATGTCTGAATAGACCATACTGTGAATAAATAATAGAACTGTTTCCTACTTTAAATATTGGATTGAATTGATATTTGAAAATATACACAAAATCTTATATTGATATACAATCATTTATTCCATCCAGTTATATATCTAATGGTAATATTAGGGTTATGGTTTATCAAGAAAAGTGTATGAGTTTTGCTTCAAAAGTGATTGTGGAAATCGAAAATAATGTGTTTGGAAAGAAGTCTCATGAAAAGACAAGTCAAGAAACCTGGAGGAATACATGTGTTCTGAAGCAGGAAGTGATTGAAAGTGAAACAAATGCCTATAATTCTATGAACTTGTGGATGAAATATATATCTTATGATGTGCATAAACTGAAGAAATATTAATGTGCCAGTTTTGAATGAAAATGAACGTCAAAATACACATCATGTCCCATAGGTGTCTACTTGCGTTGATGTTAAACTAGGTAAGTTACTGTAGAAATATTAGGATTTTTATGCACCATTCACCGAAGTTAGTTTTCAGTACTAGGAAACAAATATGTAATTCAGGTGGATGACTATTTCTGAGAATAATCTGTGAAAAGTTGATTATAAATTCACATATATGAAAATGAATGAATTTAGGGAGTGTAAATAAGACACATATATTTCTTATTTTGAAATATCTGGATTATATATATACACACACACACACACACACACACATACACACACACACACACACATTAAATAGTAGCAATATATACGCCAATCGAAATTCATCATGAAATATATATCATCCACAAATCAAAAAATATTCATTTTACTTAATATGGATTAATGTATAATGTTGTTCTACTAGGAAGATCACCCATTGGTTGAAATTTCAGTTTCAACATGGATTAGAAGTGATCCCTTCTCACAATTTGTATCTGCCAAGTCAGCCACCTCACAAGAATGTACGTGTGATACCAAGTAGGATTCTATATGTGCATATAAAAATACATGTGCTGAATAGGCTACAGAGAAAGGGAGAGAGGAATTCACATATTTGTTAACTTTAAAAGCACATGGACAATTATTTCCACAAAAATTTGACTCAGTTTATAACTCCTACCGTATATAATGCAAAATGCAAGTTCAACTATACACCATGCCTCCTCTGAACTGCTTGTATTTCTATTCTGTTTGGTTAGTTTTCTAAATCATATTAGAATTAATAGTCAGAGTCCAGTAGGGTATGGGTTAGTGTCAGGGATTCAGTATTCCGAATGGAAAATTGGTATTGAATTCTATGTGTATGCAAATATGGGCTACACAAAAATCTTCCCACTCTCATCCAGAACAATGCCATGACATTACCTTCGACCCAAGTAAGACACAATTAGAGGAGAAGAGATAGAAATTCTGTGAATACAAATCTGGAATGGAATATGCTCAGGAGTTCAAAAACTTGGAGGTGGTAGAAGAGTTTCCAAAAGTAAGGGACAAGGTAAACACTCCACAAACATGGAGTTCTGCTGGCCTAAAGACTTCTTAAGAAACTGCCTCTGAGGTTGGGCACTTGAAATATATGTTATTGTCAGTAGCTTCAGCTTCCTTAGTAGTGACACCATCAAAGCTGGGTCTGCATCTATGTGACCTGGAGGAGGGGTTTCTTATTTTCCAATGAACATGAGGCAGCAGTGCTGAATTTGCTCTTTGTAGGTAAAATATTTCGTCTGGGGGCTAAGTGTCTCCCCGTGTGGACTCTGAAGCCATTTGGTCATCCTCCACTTTTTGTAGTGTTTCTTGCTGCTGCACTGGGATTTTGGTGTTTGCTTCACGAAATACAAGGAGTTCATCTGGGACACAGTGCTAGAGGGAGTTCTGTCACGTGTGGTGTGTCAGGGTCTGCAAGATAATGTACCAATCAGGCTTCTATCCCACATAGCTTGCCCCCTTGACTATAGCAACCTGATTCTGAACATTTCCCTGAAACTTCTCCATATAATAAGAAACATTTACATATAAGGGTCTGCTAGTTGCACCATGTCATTCACAAGCATTTGGAAGACAATAGCAGATCCACATGGCCCAACCACAGATTTTTTATCACACACCTTCACACCACTGCTCAAGGCCCACTACTCAGCAGGCTTCAACTTACTGGCATCTCTGTTCTACACCATTTGTATAAAACCCACTCAATCAAGGCACTGTCTGGTATACTCATGATCAGCAACAGGATATCAAAAGATTCTCCATTGCCACCTGGTCATGGGAATTTCAAAAATTTCATGGTTTTTATCTAGCCACTTTTCAAGGATGAAGTTGGAGGCACAGTGGGTTTCACTTCATTCAGGAACCATTAAATGGTGTGGAAGCTCATTTCAATGAAAGTTCTGGAGAATTCTCACAGGCAAGGCTTCCCAAAGTGTGGCCAAAAGATCACATGAAATCAGGCCCATTGATTTCTACAATGTTTGGTCCATGTGTGTTTTGATTGTCAACTATGGCTACCAAGTGTTTCAGCATAAAATCAAGTGATATTCTTGCTGAGATTCTCAGTGTTCTGTGGAAAGCCATCCTGGGCCTAGATCTCAGGTTTCAAGGGCGAATCTCATGCGTGGCCTCCTACAATTCCAACACAATTTATGACAATACTTCTATGAGGTCAGTTCCAGAACTCAGTTTCTAACGGGAATCACACCAGAGTTCAAGCCCATGTGGACCCAGTCATCTCTTCCAACCACCACACAAATGACCACAATTAAAACCAAAAAAACCCCACGTGACACTCATCTTCTTCCATATAGAAACACATCAGAACCTCTGGCAGGAGGTTTCCATAAGGGGTGCAGCCTAAGAGAGTGTCCAAAATAAGCTCCCTTTGCCCTCATTTGGCTAAAGTCAGGGTGGGCTGGACACCCTTCCTGTTAACCTGGAGTGACCAAATATGCCTGCCCTTAATACTGCTTTGATTCTCCAATTTGAGGCATACTGGCTGTTCGGGTATAGATTCTTTGTGTGAATTGGAGTAATGGGAAAACTCAAGCACCTATGGGCTAGCCTCTGCACAGCTTTGAAGAACTCATTAGACCCAACGTATCTCTATTCTCACTTGATGGAAGTCAGGAACCTTATTGAAGAAGGCAAGAAACTTCATCCACAATGACTGCTTTTTTGGCCAATTTCGTTTTGGATGGACACATGGGATCTTTCTTTGGATCCATCACGTTCTGAGAATCTAAGCCACAGCCTGACACAGGGCCAGAATGCTGATTCAGACACATTCTTTTCCAAAGCAATTAAGCCAAGATCCACAGGTGATGCCCATTCATTTCCATTTCAAAACTGATTTTTTCAGGCTTCACAAAGGTGTGGCCTGAGGGAAAGAACTTCCTGACATTCAGGGCAACAGAACCATTGATAAGCAAATGCCCAAAAGCAGGGTTTCTCCACTGAGACTTTCCTGGTCACACTGATATCTGAGTTTTCTGAGATGCTAGCCATTCCCTTCAGCTATCTAGTACATGGCCATGTCACAGAGTTTGGAGATGGTACATAAATCCATGAGCGTATTCTGGAGAGTGGCCAGAATTCAGGAAGAAATAAGGAACTTAGGAAGTTAATAGGTGTTGCCCATCCATAAGGCAAGCCAAAGTCCATTCATAAATTGGGCAGTATGAGTGAAGATATTTACTAGAGTGGACACATCAATTGATGCATTCTCTTTTCTAATGTCTACAACCACAGACACAGTGAGATACACAGACGTAGAAACATCGCATTGCAAACCACTTACTAAAAACAGTCCACTCCAAATCAAACAAACCGCATTTCCTACTTATTCTCAATACATGAGACAATACCACAAACTCACACCCACACCCACAAAGCACCTCCTTCCCCCAAGTAGGTCTTTGATTATCCGGAGTTTCCTCTGACTGGTGGGCCATAGTATTTTCCCCCGAAATGGCCTGTACATTCTCAGATCTGGTGTCTTTGCCAACTCTTTGAAATAGTCAGGAGCCAGTGGTGAACCACTACCTGCTTTCACAGGAAACACCCGTCTTCATAGCTTTCCTTGCATTTGGCCATCCTCACATCAGTAGGTACCAAGGAAAACTGACACTGTCCTTGGTAAATCCAATCAAGTGAGCCAACTGGGACTGAGACTGGGACTGGCTCTGTGTACCTGGATTCCTGGATGCCAAGTTCAGAGAGTTGCATTACCAAGGAAGTGAGGTGAGGTCACTTCCTTCAGGAACTGAATAAGGTCACTGCTTGGCAACCACTTTTTCCTAACAGTTGCTTCCAAGGGTCCCATGAAAAGGAGGCTGCCACAATTCCTGTGACATTTTCACAAGTTTGAATGGTATATCAACCATTGGCCCCCAGGAACAGCTCTCCACACCTGCCTGGTTTGGTCCATCTTCTCTACATTAAGAAGAGAGAGGCTGATTCAGACACAACCTTTCATCCTGACCAGGTTGTTTGAGATGGAAGATGACTTTTACTCTCTCAGGTTCTTCATATCTGTATACATGTTTTCCAGGGATAATTTCTGCATGGACCTTTGAGGTTCTCAGTAGGTGGAAAATTCCCTACATTCCTGTATTGTAAGTCCAACTCTAATCCAGCTCTTCTGTAAAGTTAGATTGATAGAACAGTGTATGGTTAGGGTTAATAACAAGTTTGATTTGGGTTAGGAATCATTCTGTTTGATGAATAATGGTATTGGGTACCTGAGATACTTACAAGAATATATAGGTTAAATATAAGTATGAAAACAGAAATCTAGGTAAGATTTGAAGCCCAGAAAGTCATTGGGCCCTTGATTGGGATACTTAGCTTGAATTATGTTCTGCACAGATGTCTCAAAAAAATTGATATACAATGGCATAGGAACTTGTACCTTGGATGATTGAATGTAGAAGAGAACATCCACTCAAACAGATATTGTCAGAAGGATCAGGAAGATAGTCGGTAAGTATCAGATGAAGATTGAGTATAGGATTTAAACCAAAAGTTCTTTAGCAATAGGGTTTCGGTTAGAGACTGAATGTCTTAGGAAGAAACAAATATGTAGTCACCAATAGGATTGACATTTGATAGCGTTAGGCAACCTGGACATGGATGTTTTTGATAATCCATGTTCACTTTCTATTTAGGCTTTGGTATAATCATAAGTGTGAGCTTTGCATTTGGTGTTCAGAATATTACTGTGATTAAATGTGTATGTAGATCAGGTGACATGAGTATTTCATCCACCATTTCTGGGAGCAATATTTTGAAGACGTATAATTTTGTATTGGGGGTACAAAAAGGTGTACCCTGTGTCTATGAATACAAAGAAAATGCATGAATAGGCCAATCTGTGAATAAACAATATAACTGGTTCCAACTTGAAATAATGGATTGAATTGAAATGTGAAAATATATAAGAAATCTTATATGAATATACAATAATTCATTTCAACCCATTATACATCTAATGGCAATATGAGGATTATGGTTTGTCATGAAGTGTGTGTGAGCTTTGCTTCAAATTGATTATGGAAATCAAAAATAATGTGTTTGGAAAAAAGTCTCATGAAAAAACGAAACCTGGAGGAATACATGTGTTCTGAAGCAGGAAGTGATTGAAAGTGATACAAATGCCTATAAATTTGCGAAATTGTGGATAAAATATATGTCCTATGATGTGCATAAACTTAAGAAATAGTAATGTACCAGTGTTGAATAAAAATGACCGTCAAAATACACATCATGTCCCATAGGAATCTACATGCATTGATGTTAAACTGGGTCAGTTACTGTAGAAATATTAGGATTTCAATGCATGAATCACTGAAGAAGGTTTTCAGTACTAGGAAACAAATATGTTTTTCAGGTGGATGAATATTTCTGAGAATAATCTTGTGAAAATTTGAATATAAATCCACTTACATGAACATGAATGAATTTTAGAAGTGTATTTAAGACACATATATTTCATATTTTGAAAAATCTGGAGACTATATATATATATATATATATATATATATATATATATATATATATTTATATATATATATATACACAAAACACACACACAGACATTAAAATGTAGCAATATATGCGTCATTTGAAATTCATCATGAAATGTATATAATCCACAGATGCAAAAATATATATTTTACAGAACATGGATTTATGTATAATTTTGTTCTACTAGGAAGCTGACCCATAGGTTGAATATTCAGTTCCTACAGCACTTAGGAGGAATGATCTCTTCTCATAATTTGTATTTGCCGATGCAGCCACCTCACAAAAATGTAGGTGTGATACCAGGTAGCATTCTATATGTGCATATAAAAATACATGTGTTGAATAGGCTACAGAAAAAGGGAGAAAGGAATTCACATATTTGTTAACTTTAAAAACACATTGAGAGGGGGAGCGGCAGAGCCGCCAATCGCTCCTGCAAGGTTGGCGGACCTGCGACCCATGGGCAGAACAAGTCCAGAGACCCGCCAGCTTGGAAAACCCATCGCCTTGGTTTTGGGAGGGGCAGAGGCGCCGCCCGCCTGCAAGGTAGGCGGACCTGTGACCCACAGGCAGAACAGGCCCAGCAATCTGCGGAGGGTCGGAGACGCCCCTTGTGCCTGCATGGTAGGTGGACCTGCGACCACTGACAGACCAGGCCTATGGCCCGCCAGCATGGTAGACACATCTTCCCAGTTGGGGGAGGGGCAGAGCCGCCATCCACGCCTGCAAAGTACACGGACCTGCAAACGACAGACAGATGAGGCTCAGTAGCCCGCGGATGGTCAGAACTGCCGCCCCCGCCTGCAAGGTAGGCCCGCCAGCATGGTAGACATATCTTCCCGCCATCCATGCCTGCAAAGTAGATGGACCTGCAAATGACAGACAGATGAGGTTCAGTGGCCCGCGGATGGTCAGAACTGCCGCCCCCGCCTGCAAGGTAGGCCGATCTGCGACCGAGTGGCAGAACAGGCCCAGCGCCCGCAGAGGGGCAGAGCTGCCGCTCACGCCTTCAAGGTAGGCGGACCTGCTTTCAACCAGCAAAACAGGCCCAGCGTCCTGCTGGTGTGGTAGGCACATTGCCCCAAATGTAGGAGGGGCAGAGCCGACGCCCGTGCCTGCGAGGGAGACTTTGCAACTATACAAGAGCAATATAAATATATAGGGGAAAAATTCAATAACACAACAGTTTCACCAAGCAGAAAGAAACGCGAACAGCATGAAAAGACATGGAAAGAAAGGACCACAAGCAATGCAGTTAAAGTCAACGTTAGAAGAGGTAATATCTGCAGCAGATGGAATGTCAGATAAAGAATTCAGGATATACATGCTTTAGATAATCTGGAGTCTCAGGGAAGACATTAGAGAGCAAAATCAGACAATGAAAGATCACGTCGACAATGAATTACATAAACAAATAAAAGAAGCAGAAGATCAACTATACAGGGAGATGAGGTTATAAAATTAAAAAAAAAAAAAAACAGAAATCCTAGAAATGCAGGAAGCAATAAACCAACTTGAAAACTCAATTGAGAATACTACCAGCAGAGAAGAACACTTAGAAGATAAAACATCAAACAATGAAAACAAAGTATTTCAACTTGAAAAGAACATAGACAGCTCAAAAAAAAAAATGTGCACCATGATCAAGTAGGATTCATCCCTGGGATGCAAGGCTGGTTCAGTATACAGAAATCAATAAATGTTACTCCCCACATCAATAGACTTAAAAATAAGAACCATATGATCATCCCGATAGATGCAGAAAAAGCATTCGACAAAGTACAGCATCCCTTCATGTTCAAAACTCTAGAAAAACTAAGGATAACAGGAACATACCTCAATATTGTAAAAGCAATCAATGCTAAGACTCAGGCTAGCATCATTCTGAATGGAGAAAAATTGAAGGCATTCCCTCTAAAATCTGGAACAAGACAGGGATGCCCTCTCTCACCACTTCTGTTCAACATAGTTCTCGAAACACTGGCCAGAGCAATTAGACAGATGAAAGAAATTAAAGGCATAAGAATAGGAAAAGTAGAACTTAAATTATGACTATTTTCAGATGACATGATTCTATACTTAGCATACACAAAAGGTTCTACAAAGAAACTATTAGAGCTAATAAATGAATTCACCAAAGTGGCAGGATATAAAATCAGCATGCATAAATCAAAGGCATTCCTATATATCAGCAAAAAATCCTCTGAAATGGAAATGAGGACAACCAAGCCATACACAATATCCTCCGAAAAAATAAAATACTTGGGAATCAACCTAACAAAAGAGGTGAAAGACTGATACAATGAAAACTACAGAAACCTAAAGAGAGAAATTGAAGATCTTAGAATATGGAAAAATATACCCTGTTCATGGATAGGCAGAACTAACATCATCAAAATGGCGATATTACCAAGAGTTCTCTAGAGGTTTAATGCAATGCCAATCAAAATCCCAATGGCATTTCATGTAGAAAAAGAGAAAGCAATCATGAAATTCATATGGAAAAATAAAAGACCCAGAATAGCAAAAACAATGCTAAGCAGGAAGTGTGAATCTGGCGGTATAGCCATTCCAGACTAGAAACAATACTGCAGAGCAATAGTTACAAAAAAAGCATGGTACTGGTACCAAAACAGGCGGGTAGACAAATGGTACAGAATATAGGACACAGAAACCAATCCACAAAACTACAACTATGTTATATTTGATAAAGGGGCTAAAAGCATGCAATGGAGGAAGGATAGCATCTTCAACAAATGATGCTGGGAAAACTGGAAATCCGTATGCAACAAAATTAAACTTAATCCCTTTCTCTCGCCATGCACAAAAGTTATATCAAAATGCATCAAGGAGCTTGATATCAAATCATAGACACTGCATCTGATAGAAGAAAAAGTTGGCTAAGATCTACATACTGTGGTTTCGGGGTCCAAATTTATCAATATTACACCCATTGCACAAGAGTTAATAACTAGAATCAACAAATGGAACTTAAATTTTTTTCTCAGCAAAAGAAACAATAGAGAGGTAAATAGGGAGCCAACAACCTGGGAACAAGTCTTTACTCCTCTCACTTCAGATAGAGCCCTAATATCCAGAGTATACAAAGAACTAAAAAAATTAGACAATATGAAAACAAATAACCAAATCAACAAATGGGCCAAGGACCTGAACAGACACTTCTCAGAGGAGGACATACAATCAGTCAATAAGTACTTGAAAAAATGCTCAGAATCTCTAGGAGTCAGAGAAATGCAAAACAAACCCACCCTAAGATACAATCTCACTGCAGTAAGATTGGCAGCCATTATGATGTCAAATGACAACAAGTGCTGGCAAGGATGTGGGGAAAAGTGTACACCTGTACATTGCTGGTGGGACTGCAAATTGGTGCAGCCAATTTGGAAAGCAGTATGGACATTTCTTGGAAAGCTGGGAATGGAACCACCATTTGACCCAGCTATTCCCCTTCTCTGTCTATTTCCTAAAGACCTAAAAAGATCTTGCTACAGGGACACTGATAAATTGATGTTTATTGCAGCACAATTCACAATAGCAAGACTCTAGAACCAAACTCGATGCCCTTCAAAAGATGAATAGGTAAAAAAATGGTGGCATTTATACACAATGGAGTATTACTCTGCATTAGAAAATGACAAAATCATACAATTTGCAGAGAAATAGATGGCATTATAATAGATTATGCTAAGTGAAGATAGCCAAACCCTAAAAAACAAATGCCAAATGTTTTCTTTGATATAAGGAGAGTAAGTAAGAACAGAGTTGGGAAGTGGAGCATGAGAAGAAGATTAACATTATACAGGGGTGAGAGGTGGGAGGGAAAAAGAAAGAGAAGTGAAATTACATGGAAATGGAAGGAGACCCTCATGGTTATAAAAAATTAAATACAAGAGGAAGTGAGGGGAAAGGGAAAAAAAACAAGGAATTCCAGTAGATGGGGTAGAGAGTGAAGATTGGAGGGGAGGGAATGGGAGATTGTAGAGGATAGGAAATGCAGCAGAATACAACAGACACTAGTATAGCAATATGTAAAACAGTGGATGTGTAACCGATGGGATGCTGCAAACTGTATACGGGGAAAAATGGAACTTCATAACCGAATGAATCAAAGTGTGAAATATGATATGACAAGAACGATGTAATTTTTTGAAGAACCAACAATAAAAAATAAAGGAAAAAAAAACATGGAGAACTATTTCAATTAAAAATTGACCAGAATTATAACACCTACCGTTTATAATGCAAAAGTCAAGTCCAACTATACAGAATGCCTCCTCCGAACTTCTTTTATTTCTATTCTGTTTTGGTTCTTTTTCTCCATCATATTAGGATTAGTAGTCAGAGGCTAGTAGGTTATGTGTTCACGTCAGGAATTCAGTATTTCGAAAGGAAAATAGGAAAATGAATCCAATGTGTATGCAAATATGTGCTACACAAAAATCTTCTCACTCTCATTCAGAAGAATGCCTTAACATTACCTTCACCCCAAGTAAGACACAATTAAAGGAGAAGAGTTAGAAATCTGTTAATACATGTCAGGAATGGAAAATGTTCAGGAATTCACAAGTTTGGAGGTAGTAGATGAGTTTCCAAAAGTAAGGGACAGGGTAAACACTCCACAAACATCGAGCTCTGCTGGCCAAAAGACTTCTTGAGTAACTGCCTCTGAGTTTGGGCACTTGAAATATATGTTGTTGTCAGGAGCTTTAGCTTCCTTTTAAGTGAGACAATCAAAGCTGGGTCTGCATCTATTTGACCTGGTGGACATGGTTTCTTATTTTCCAATGAACATGACACAGCAGTGGTGAATTCTCTCTTTGTAGGTAAACAATGGCCACTGGGGGCTAAGTGTCTCCCTTTGTGGACTGTGAAGTCATTTGGTCATCCTCCACTTTTTGTGGTGTTTCTTGCTGCTGCACTAGGGGTTTTCTATTTGCTTCCCGACACACAAGGAGTTCAACTGGGACACAGTGCTGGAGGGACTCCTGTAACCTGTGGTGGGTCAGGGTCTGCAGGAGAATGCACCAACCAGGCTTCTATCCAACATTGCTTGCCTCCTTGACCATAGCAACTTGATTCTGAACATTGCCCTGAAAACTCTCCATATAACAAGATGGCTTTACATACAAAGGTCTGCTGGCTGCACCATGTAAGTCACAAGCATTTTGAAGCCAATGTAAGATCCATATGACCCCACCACAGATGTTTTATCACACACCTGCACACCACTGCTATAGGCCCACTACTTTGCAGGCTCCAACTTACTGGCATCTCTGTTCTACACCATTTTCAAGAAACCCACTGAAACAAGGCCCTGTCTGGTACACTCATGATCAACAACAGGACATCCAAAGTTTCTCCAGTGCCACCTGGTCATGGGAATTTCAAAAATTTTATGGTTTTTATCTAGTCATTTTTCAAGAATGAAGTTGGAGGCACTGTGGGTTTCACATTCATCCAGGAACCATAAAATTTGAGGAAGATCATTTCAATGAAAGCTCTGGAGAACTCTCACAGGGAATTCTTCCCAAAAGGGCCCAAAAGGGCACATGAAGCCAGGCTTTTTGAGGTCTACAATGTGAGATCCATGTGTGTTTTTTCTCTAAAAATGGCTGCCAAGTCGCTCAGATTAAAATTCTGTGATATCCTAGCTGAGATTCCCAGTGCTCTGTGGAAAGTCAGCCTGGGCTTAGATCTCAGTTTCCAAGGGCGACTCTCATGCGTGGCCTCCTAAAATCCCAACACAATTCATGGCAATACTTCTCTGAGGTCAGTTCCAGAACTCAGTCTCTAAGGGGAATCACACCTGAGTTCAATCCAAGGTGGACCCAGTCATCTCTTCCAAATGCCACACAAATGACCGCAATTAAAGCCAAAACACCTCCACATGGCCCTCATCTTCTTCCATATATACACACATCATAAGCACTGGGTGATGATTTCCATGAGGTGCGCAGCCCAAGACAGTATCCAAAATAAGCTCCCTTGCCCCTCATTTGCCTAAAGTCAGGGTGGCCTGGACACCCTTCCTGTAAACCTTGAGTGATCACATAGGCCTGCAGTTAATACTGCACTGATTCTCCAATTTGAGGCCTAGGGACTCTGGGGTTTAGATTCTTTATGTGAATTGGAGACATGAGAAAACTCAGGCACCTCTGGGCTAGCCTCTAGAGGGATTTGAAGAACTCATTTGACCCTAAAGAACCTGATTCTCACTTGATGGGTGTCAGAATCCTTAGAGGAAGGTGAGAGACTTCAACCACAATTACTGCTTTTTTGGCCATTTTGATTTTGGATACACAGGAGATCTTTCTTTTGATCCCTCAGGTGCTGAGAATCTAAGCCACATTCTCACAGAGGGCCTAGAGACTGATTCAGACACATCCCTTACTAAAGCAATTAAGAAAAGAGCCACAGGTGATGCCCATTCATTTCCATTTGAAAACTGTTTTCTTCAGGTTTTACAAAGGGGTGACCTGAGGCAAAGACCTTCCTGAAATTCAGGGCAACAGAACAATAGGTAAGCAAAAGGCCCAAAGCAGGGTTTCTCCTTTGATACTTTCCTGGTCACACTCATATCAGAGTTTTCTGAGATGCTCGCCATTCCCTTCAGCTATCCAGGACATGGCCATGTCACACAGCTTGGAGGTGATGAATATCTTGGACACAAAACCATGAGCCTATTCTGGAGAGTGCCCAAAATCTCGGAAGAAAACAGGAACTTAAGAAGATAGCAGGTGTTGCCCATCGATAAGTGAAGCCTCAGTCCATTCATAAATTGGGCAGTATGAATCCTGGGAAGCTGTCTACTAGACAGGACTCATCCATTGATGCATATTCTTTTCTAATGTCTACAACCAGGGACACAGTGGGATACACAGACATAGAACACTCTCCTTGTCAAACGACTTACTAGAAACAGTTCCCTGAAATCCAAACAAACCACCATTTCTACCTCTTCTCAGAACATGAGACAAAACCACAAACCCACACCCACAGCCACAAAGACACTTCCTTCCCCCAAGTAGGTCTGTGACTATCCGGAGTGTTCTCTGACTGGTGGGCCATACTATGTTCTAACAAAATGGACTTTCCTGTCTCAGATCTTTTCTCCTTGGCCAACTCTTTGAAGTTGTCAAGAGCCAGCAGTGAGCCACTACCTGCTTTCTCAGGAAAAGCCCCTCTTCAGAGCTTTCCTCGCTTTTGGCCGTCCTCACATCAGTAGGTACCAAGAATGACTGACTCTGTCCTTGGTAAATCCAAACAAGTGAGACCACTGGGAATAGGACTGGACTGGCTCTGGGTGCCTGTCTTCCTGGATCCCATGTTCAGAGATTTCCATCACCAAAGAAGTGAGGTGAGGTCACTTCCTTCAGGAACTGAATCAGATCACTGCCTTGGAAACCTCTTTTGCCGCAGTCTGGTTGGGCACAAAATCACGAGCCACCACACAACTTGTTGATTCAAACAGCAACTCTTTATTCCAGAACTCACACCAGTCGTCTACAATCACGTTCTGTGGAAATCCACGTTCTCTGCCCAAATCTACCCCCACTGGGCTTCTGTCTCTCAAAAAATACTGTCTGAATCCCGGGAGAACTCAAGGGGAACTCAGGCAGCAGGATAGGCCTTTTTCCCAGCATGAATAACCTTAAAC
Source organism: Callospermophilus lateralis (assembly GCF_048772815.1). Classification (NCBI taxonomy): domain Eukaryota; kingdom Metazoa; phylum Chordata; class Mammalia; order Rodentia; family Sciuridae; genus Callospermophilus; species Callospermophilus lateralis. Next base: position 7,132,752 of record NC_135320.1, on the reverse strand, counting down.
CTGGAACCAACCTAAACCCGGATAGTCCTAAACCGGAAACTACTAAACATGGATTATCCTAAACCGGGAACTCCCTAAACCCTGATCCGCCCTGGTCCTTGTGCAAGGTCACCTTAGATGCAATGTCACTGCAAAATGTCCTATTTCCAGGAGTCCTTCCACTATGCAACATGGGGTACCCTGGCAAGGAAATTGTCATCCCTACTTGACTAATGGCTCTCAGCATCTCCCCCCTTCGGATTAATTACACAATAAGCAATGTGGCTTAAGGACCGTGCCTGGTAGGTTGTCCAATTCAACATATGGTTCTTACCCGTCATCGGAAAACTGACCTTTAGGAGTCAGCCTCCTGTCTTAGGTTGATACCACTGTAATTGGATCATACCCGTCACTGACTACCAGTCCAACACATAGCCATTGGCCCCCAAATTTTAGACCATCACTATCAGAAGGGAGGCGGATACAGAAATGTCATGACACTAAGCCAATTGACGGCTCCTTGGAAAAAATTGCATCACTCGTGACACCATCAGCAAAGATATGCCAGCACTACCACAATTTACATGGGGTGTGCTGGCAAGGAAATTATAATTGCATCACTGGTGACACCATCAGCAAAGATATGCCAGCATTACCACAATTCGTTGCACCAAACGATAGTTACATAGTCCAGGCAAGTTCTGCAAGCAGTTCAAAGTGGAGGAATCTATCAATATGTCCATTTCCTTCCAAAATAAATCGAATCCTTGATTGAGCATTACTTGTTGAGTTATATTCATTGATGCATCAGTTTATACAGTTTACTGTGATAGCTATCATAGAAGCTGTAGTTTGGTTTTATCTTAGTCTTCACCAACACTAGGATGGAGATGGGAATTCTGGCAAAGATGCTAAAGAGACATTATCCTGAACAGAATTATTAAATATAATGAAAAGGAAAGGTGAAAGAAAACAAACAGATCTGTTAACCTCCTTTAAAAGCAATCCTTAACAGCTTTTTACCTAATTTAAATTAGTAAACAAACAGATCTGTTAACCACCTTTAAAAACAATCCTTAACAGCTGTTTACCTAATTTAATTTAACTATTTAAATCATGTGAATTAAAAAATAATAATAATTCGGATACATTTTTTCATGAGCGCTTCTCATATAAGAAATATGGACATACGCACATACAGACATACAGCACAAAACACAAGCGTGCAAACAAACATACAACACATACGAAAATAGTAAAGACCTTGTAGCTTTACCTAGGTGAAATCTCCATTGCAATGTTTAAAAACTCCACAGTCAAAAAATAAAACTGATCAGAAAAACATTAACCTAGGTTTGTATGAGCGCAAAAAATAAAAAATAGAACCTTACGAGGTAGAAAAATGCAATAATAAAATAGCTATTGAAAAAAGCATCCTGGTTAATCACTGTTGCAGATGTAAGAATGGCCAAGCTGGAGTTCTGGATATCAGCTGTTATGGATTTGAGTCAAATCATTTTCTTTTTGATCTGTAGAAATCGTTTTAGTTAATCTCTGTGGAATACAAATCCGCTGCTGTTCTCCCTGTGGAGAAACACAAACAGACCGCCGACTCTAGACAATCACTGTGTCAGGACCTTTCATTGTCCTGTTAGAATATCTTTCCAAAGTACTTTAGGCTTATGTACATTTTTTGGATACATATGCCTTTCCACAGCACTAAGTCCTGATGAATCCAAATCTAAAATGTTTAGAGTAAAAAGTCTTTTTTTAAGTTTATCTTTGGGGGATATATACCCCCTTCCAATTCCCTCTTTTTTGCTTTAATAAGTACGTTTTAATAGTTTGATGAGCTCTGTCAACTATGTCTTGTCCCTGTGGATTGTATGGGATTCCTGTTATATGAGTAATGCCAAATGATGAGCAAAATTGTTTAAAAGAGGTAGAGGTATAGCCAGGACCATTATCTGATTTTAACTGTTTAGAAACGCCCACAGTGGCAAAATTTTGTAAGCAATGAGCTATAACATCTTTATTTTTTTTCCAGCATGAAGGGAGCCCATCAAAAATCCAGAAGAAGTATCAACTGTAACGTGTAAATATTTTAATTATTCAAATTTGGCAAGTTTGTGACGTCCATCTGCCAAATATGGTTAGGTATCAGTTCTCTAGGATTGACTCCAAGATTAACTTGTGGTAACAATGTCACACAATTTTGACATTGTTTTATTATATGTCTGGCTTGTTCCTTAGTTATTTTAAAACGCTTTTGTAAACTATTAGCATTAACATAAAACCTTTTTTGAAAATTTGTAGCTTCTTCAAATGTAGAGAAAATATGTATGTCATGTCTAGTTTTATCTGCTAAATCATTGTCTAAACTAAGGGCTCCAAGCAATCCTGTATGTACCCTAATATGTCCAATAAAGAATGGATATTTTCTGTCCCAGATTAGACTTTGTATAGTGGAAAACAAAGAGAAAACAGTAGAAGAAGGGGAAATCCTACCAGCATGTTTAAGAGATACTATAGCATTAACTACATACTGTCTATCAGAAACAAAATTAAATACAGAATCTTTAAACATCACAAAAGCTTGTAAATATGCATCAAGCTCTACCTTTTGAGCTGATTGTTGGGGTACTAAAAACGTAAAAGTTTGATCTGGGGTAACTCTTGCTGCTGTACCATTATTATACCCATCAGTGAATATATTTTTCTTGTCATTTTAGGAAAAACTACAGGATGCTTAGACCAAAAAGACAACAAAGGATTAGATGGTAAATGATTATCAAATGTAACATTAGATTTACACATGATTATTGCCCACGTATTTAACTCATTAGCTAACTCATCAATTTGATCCATAGTATATTGAGTAATAATTTTATTGGGAGAAATTCCAGACACTCCCTTCGCTTCTTTTATTCTTTGAGTGTTAATTGTCCTATAGCCACAGGATACCTAGTAAGAATAGTGTTAGGAGAATAAGATAAATGTATCCAAAATAATGGACCTTCTTGCCAAAATACTCCTGTAGGAATTTTTTTTGTTGGTAGTACAATAAATAACAAAGCAAACTTATATCAATTCTATCCAAATGCATATTTTCCATATATGTTTCAATAATTTTTCATGCCTTTCTTGCTTCAGGAGTTAACACGCTGGGTGAATTTGGATCTGATGGACCTTTAGAATATCAAATAAACGTCCCAACTCTCCTGTTTGTATACCTAGATAAGGCTTTATCCAATTCATGTCTCCCAATAACTTTTGAAAGTCATTAAGTGATTTGAGTTGATCTACTCGTATTTAAATTTTTGGTGGACGGACCATGGTTGAGGATAATAGAACTCCTAAATAATTAATTGGAAAATTTAATTGTACTTTATCTATTGCTATCTCTAGATTATAATTTTTTAATAAGTTTGTAAGTGTGGCATAACATTCCAGCAATATGTTTTTATCTTTATGTGCCAATAATACATCATCCATATAGTGAAATATTTGTAGTTTAGGATTTTGATTTCTAAGTGGCTGGATTGCTTTGTTAACATATATTTGACACATAGTTGGACTGTTACCCATCCCTTGAGGGAGTACTTTCCATTCATATCTCTGATCAGGACCTTCATGATTTAATGCAGGGATAGTAAATGCAAAACGTGGACTATCCTCGGGATGAATTGGAATTGAAAAGAAATCAATCTGTAATATCTATAGCTAAAACATGCCAGGTTTTTGGCAAAGCAGACAATTGAGGAATCCCTGATTGAGCACGTCCCATAATAACCATTTCATTATTAATGGCTCTTAAATCTTGCAATAATCTCCATTTACCAGATTTCTTTTTGATGACAAAAATATGAGTATTATGGGGAGATATGGAGTGTTGTATATGTCCTTCCGCTAACTGTTGTTTGACCAGATCATGGGGTACTTGTATCTTTTTTTTTAGTCAGGGGCCACAGAGGAACCCACACTGGTCTTTCTGATTTCCAACTAATTTTGATTGTCTCAGTGGCCCTTTCTGAAAATGCAACCCATGTCTGTCTGTTCCTTGATCTATTTGTATTGGTGTTGCTATACCTTGCCCTTGTTTTCCTAATATTTTTTCATTCCTAAAGCCTTGTCTAGCCCTAGTAGTGGGCGAATTAGGATTGATGTTATTTGTTAATGACAAACCTAATTGATCTAGGTCATCTTTTCCCCATAAATTTATAAAAAGATGATCTAATACATATGGCTGTATAGTTCCTTCACATCTTTCAGGATCCTTTCAATCTAATATCATAGAACTTCTATGGGGATTAGACGCCACTCCTAGGCCTTGAAGCGTTTGAGTGGCTTGTTGTAATGGCCAATATTTGGGCATTCTTGACGAGATATCATGCTAAGGTCAGCACCTGTGTCCAGTAGCCCATTAAACTCATGTCCTTGAATATTTAGTTTTAGCATTGGACGAACATCTAAATTTAAAGACAACATAGCCCAATCTACACCTGTGGAGCCTAATCTCCTGGAACCTCTTTCTACACTACGACTAGGAAATTTATTATGTAGGCTGGGTATTATTAAGAACTGTCCTATTCTATCTCTAGGTGAAATTACTGATATACCTCTTAGAAAACTAGCTATAATATTTATTTCACCTATGTAATCGGAATCAATTACCCCAGGACTTATCAAAAGTCTTTTTAATGTAGATGATCTACATCCCAATAATAAGCCTACAATTCCTTGGGGAGGAGGTCCTTTTACTCCTCTGGGAATGATTTGAACTCCAATCTCTGTAGTTAGTACTGATCTGGCAGAGGAACAGATGTCCAACCCTGCGCTCCCTCGGGTTTGTCTGATGAGGGATTTAATAGACAATGTGTCCTGGGCACTACCCTGATGGTGTTGCTGGGTTTCTCCACTGCCCCGTAGATTTGTGGTTGTGGGCCCCAGAGCATTGGGCCCACCTGTCCGTTTTTGGCAATGGAGCCTGATGCATTTCTCCACAATATCCGTTTTTTGATAAGGGAGTACCCTCAATGGTGGTTTGAGAACGGCATTCATTAGCCCAATGTCTCCCTCTACGGCATCGTGGGCAAATACCAGGTATTCTATTTCTTTGGTAGCTACTTTTGTTAAACCCTCCTCCTGTGGGGCAATTCCTTTAAAAATGTCCTGTTTGTTCACAATTGTAGCATGTTTTAGGCCTGGCATCTAAAGCCTGTTGTACTGTAGCTGCCAAGACTTGCCCTTGTTCATTAATATCTCTACATAATTTAATATATGTGTTTAAATCTTCATGTCTCCATGGTCTAGTAACCTCTCTGTAGCAACAATTTGCTTGGTCATAAGCCAGTTGTTTTATTAATGGCATTGCTTGTTTTGTATCCCCAAAAATTTTGGCAACCGTTTGAATTAGCCTATCTAAAAAGTCAGCGTAAGGTTCATTAGCTCTCTGTATTACTTTAGATAGCTGACCTTGTAAATCTTCATGTCCTTCTAAAGTCTTCCATGCCCTAACTGCGTCTGTAGCTATTTGTGCATATAGAGCAGGATCATATTCAATTTGCTGCTGTTGACCCTCATAAGGTCCTTTTCCTAACAACATATCTAGATTTCTTTGAGGGTAACCGGCTGCTGCATTTTGCCTTGCTGTCTCTGCACAAAATTCCTCATTGGCAACTTTCCATAACAAATATTATCCTCCTTTTAGTACAGATTTACACTTGCTAGCCCAATCTGCTGGTGTCATGTCCAAGTTATTAATGGACTCGACCATGTTTACCGTGAAGGGAGCTTGGGGACCATAGGTTGTTACAGCCTCCTTTAACTGCTTCACTGTTTTAAAACCTAAAGCATGATAAATTCACTTCCCTCCTACCTGTTCAAGTACAGGGCATGCTAATCTTTGAGGTCCTGTCTCAGGATCCCATTTATCAACTACGGGGTTTGAGGGCCACTCAGCTGTCTCCATCGGTGGGGCTGTTGGTTGAATTATGCCCTCTGGTGATAAAACGGAGTTAGTAACAGCCTCCTGTTGTGGCCTTTTTCGTAACAACCCCTTTTCCTTTAAATTTTCTTCCTCTATCTGACTAGCTCGAGAGACCTTCTCTTTTGCTTGATCTAAAATATCTTTCTCCATGGTCTGAACATCTAACAATTTACTTAACATCTTTTCGGTTTGTTTTTTACTAATTTCTAATCTACTATAAAGATAACACAACCAAATAAGAAAAAATAAAACAAAACCAAAACTGAATGAAACAAAAACGGAATAAAAAATCGTTTTCTCTTCTTCAGGGCTGACAAACTTCAAACCTTAAGCCAACCATTTTTCCCAGTTTGCCTGAGAAATTTCTAGGAATAGGCAGCTTGAAACAAAAACAAAATAAATCAAAACAGGAACACATTGTTTTTTTAATTGATCACCCATTCTCTCGCCTTCCCTCAGGGGTGAGCAATTTCACTTACCTCCAAGTTTCAGACGTTTCCCATACGGGCCACCAAATGCCACAGTCTGGCTGGACACAAAATCACGAGCCACCACACAGCTTGTGGATTCAAACAGCAACTCTTTATTTTTGAACTCACACCAACCATCTAAAACCATATTCTGGGGAAATCCACGTTCTCTGCCCAAATCCACCCCCACTGGACTTCTGTCTCCCAAAAATACTGTCTGAATCCTGTGAGAACTCAAGGGGAACTCAGGCAGCAGGATATGGCGTATTCCCAGCAAGAATAACCTTAAACCTGGAACCAACCTAAACCCGGATAGTCCTAAACCAGTACACCTTAAACTCAGATTATCCTAAACCGGGAACAACCTAAACCCGGATCCGTCCTGGTCCTTGAGCAAGGTCACCTTCGATGCAATGTCACTGCAAAATGTCCTATTTCCAGGAGTCCTTCCACTAAGCAACATGGGGTACGCTGGCAAGGAAATTGTCATAACTACTTGGCTAATGGCTCCCAGCACTCTTTGTCCTAACAGTTGTTTCCAAGGCAACCATGAGATGGAGGCTGCCCCTACTTCCTGTGACACGTTCACAAGTTAGAATGGTATATCAACCATAGGCACCCGGGAACAGCTCTCCACACCAGCCTGGTTTGGTCCATCTTCTATACATTAAGAAGAGAGAGGCTGATTCAGAAACAACCCTTCATCCTGACCAGGTTGTTTCCCAGGGAAGATGACTTTTGCTCTCTCAGGTCCTTCATAGCTGCCTACATCTTCTCCAGGAATCATTTCTGAATGGACCTTTGAGGTTCTCAGCAGGTTGAAGATCGCCTACATTCCTGTATTGTAAAACCAACTCTGTCCCTGCTCTTCTTTAAAGTTAGATTGAGGGAACAATGTATGGATAGGGTTAATATCATGTTCGATTTGTGTTAGAAATGATATTGGAACTTGCAACATTTATAAGTATACATAGGTGAAATAAATGTATGAAAACAGAAATCTAAGTAAGATTTGGAGCCCAGAATGGGATTGGGCCCTTGATTGTGATACTTAGCATTGAATTATTTTCTGCACAGATGTCTCAGATAGATCGATATACAATGGCATAAGACCATGTACCTTGGATTATTGAATGTAGAAGAGAACATCGATTCAAAAAGAGATAATCGGTAGGATTAGGAAGATAGTCAGTAGGTTTAGGAAGAAGAGTGAGTATAGGATTTGGAAAAAAGTTTCTTAGCAATAGGGTTTCGATTAGAATGTGAATGTTAATGTCAGCACATGTGAAGAGTCAGTCACATTGATGAACTGGGAAAATTATGTAGGAAAGCAGATATCAATAGAGACATTATGAAATCAGGAAAAGTATAAAGTGAGTGATAGAATTAGATATTTTCAACAGGTTTGACTTTGAATATATAATCTTAGGAAGAAACAAATATATTTTCACAAATACAATTGATTTTGAGAGCATTAGGCAACCTGGACATGGATGCTTTTAGTAAACCATATTCACTTTACATTTAGGCTTTGGTACAAACATAAGTATGAGCTTTTCTTTTTGTGTCTAGAATATTATTGTGATAAAATGTATATGTAGATCAGGTGACATGAGTATTTCTTCCACCATTTCTGGTAGCAATAATTTGAAGACATATAAATTAGTATTGGGTTTACAAAATGTGTACCCTGTGTCTATGAATATAAAGATAATGCATGAATAGACCACAATGTGAATAAATAATATAACTGGTTCCACTTTAAATAATGGATTGATTTGATATCTGAAAATATATAAGAAATCTTATATTGATATACAATCATTCATTCCAACCAGTTATACATCTAATGGTAATATTAGGGCTATGGTTTATCATGAAGGGTGTGTGAGTTTTGCTTCAAAAGTGATTATGGAAATCGAAAATAATGTGTTTGGAAAGAAGTCTCATGAAAAGACCAGTCAAGAAACATAGAGGAATACATGTTTACTAAAGCAGAAAATGATTGAAAGTGAAACAAATGCCTATAATTTTGCTAACTTTTGGATGAAATATATATCATATAATGTGCATAAACTGAAGAAATAGTTACATACCAGTGGTGAATAAGAGTGAACATCAAAATACACATCATGTCCCATTGGAATGTACTTTCATTGATGAGAAACTGGGTCAATTATTGTAGAAATATTAGGATTTCTATGCACCATTCACTGAAGTTAGTTTTCAGTACTAGGAAACAAATATGTATTTCAGGTAGATGAATATTTCTGAGAAAAATCTAGTGAAATGTTGAGTATAAATCCACATACATGAATATGAATGAAATTAGGGAGGGTATAATAAGACACATATATTTTATATTTTTAAAAATGTAGAGTATGTATATACAAACACACACACACGGAGACATTTAAAAGTAGAAATATATATACCAATCGAAATTCACCACAAAATATACATAATCCACAGATTGAAAAATATTCATTTTATTGAACATGGATTTATGGAAAATATTGTTCAACTAGGAAGCTCACAAATAGGATACATTTTCAGATCCCACAGGGTTTAGGAGGAGTGATCACTTCTCACAATTTGTATCTACCAAATCAGACACCTCACAAGAATGTACGTGTGATACCAGGTAGGATTCTATATGTGCATATAAAAATAGATCTGCTGAATAGGCTACATAGCATGGGAGAGAGGAATTCACATATTTGTTAACTTTAAAAACACATGAATAACTATTTCAATTAAAAATGACTTGATTTATAACACCTACTATTTTTTATGCAAAAGGCAAGTCCAACTATACACCATGCCTCCTCTGAACTGCTTGTATATCTATTTTGTTTGGGTTATTTTTCTCCATTATATTAGTATTAGTAGTCAGAGTCTAGTAGGGTATGGGTTAGTGTCAGGGATTCAGCATTTCAAATGGAAAATAGGAAAATGATTCCAATTTGAATGTAAATATGTTCTATAAAAAATATTCCCACTCTCATTCAGAACAATGCCTTTACATTACCTTCGCCCCTAGTAAGACACAATTAGAGGAGAAGAGTTAGAAAGTTTGTGAATACATATCTGGATTGGAAAATGCTCAGGAGTTCACAACCTTGGAGGTGGTAGAGGAGTTTCCAAAAGTAAGGGATAGTGTAAAAACTCCACAAACATGGAGATCTGCAGGCCTAAATTGTTCTTGAGAAACTGCCTCTGAGTTTGGGCACTTGACATATATGTTGTTGTCAGGAGCTTTAGCTTCATTTGTAGTGAGACCATCAAACCTGAGTCTGCATCTATGTGACCTAGAGGACATGGTTTCTTATTTTCCAATGATCATGAGGCAGCAGTGCTGAAATCTCTCTCTGTAGCTATACTGTGGCCACTTGGGCCTAAGGGTCTCCCCGTGTGGACTGTGAAGCCATTTGTTAATCCTCCAATTTTCGTGGTGTTTCTTGCTGCTGCACTGGGTGTTTTGTATTTGCTTCACGACATACAAGGAGTTCAACTGGCACACAGTGCTGGAGGGAGTCCTGTAAGGTGTAGTGGGTCAGGGTGTGCAGGAGAATGCACCCACTAGGTTTCTATCCCACATTGTTTGCTCCCTTGACCATAGCAACCTGATTCTGAACATTGCCCTGAAACCTCTCCATATAACAAGATGCCTTTTCATATAACGGTCTGCTGGCTGCACCAAGTCAGTCACAAGCCATTTGGAAGCCAATGGCAGATCTACATGGTCACACCACAGATGTATTATCACACATCTGCACACCACTACTCTAGGCCGACTACTCAGCAGGCTCCAACTTACTGGCATCTCTGTTCTACACCATTTTCATGAAACCCAGTCAATCAAGGCACTGTTCTGGTACACTCATGATCAGCAATATGACATCCAATGGTTCTCCAGTGCCACCGGGTCATTGGGAATTTCAAAAATTTCATGGTATTTATCTATCCATTTTTCAAGAATGAAGTTGGAGGCACTTTGGGGTTTCCATTCATCCAGGAACCATTAGATGGTGAGGAAGTTCATTTCAATGAAAGCTCTGAGGATCTCTCACTGACAAGGCTCCCAAAGAGTGCCCAAAAAGTCACATGAAGCCAGGCCCATTGAGGTCTACATGTGAGTTCCATGTGTGTTTTGACTCTTAATTATGGCTGCCAAGTTTTTCAGAATAAAAATCAAGTGATATCCTTGCTGAGATTCTCAGTGCTCTGTGGAAAGCCATCCTGGGGGTAGATCTCAGGTTTCAAGGGCGACTCTTGTGCGTGGCCTCCTACCCACCACAATTCATTGCAATACTTTTATAAGGTCAGTTCCAGAACTCAGTCTCTGAGGGGATTCACACCATAGTTCAAGCCCATGTGGACCCAGTCATCTCTTCCAACCACCACACAAATGACCACAATTAAAACCAAAACATTCCCACATGGCCCTCATCTTCATCCATATAGACACTCATCATAAACTCTGGCTGGAGGTTATCATGAGGGGCACAGCCCAAGACAGTGTCCAAAATATGCATCCTTGTCTTTCATTTGTCTAAAGTCAGGGTGACCTGGATACCCTTCCTGTGAACAGGGAGTGATCAAATAGGCCTACCATTAATACTGCTCTGCTTCTCTAATTTGAGGCCTACTGACTCTCAGGTATAGATTCTTCATGTGATTTGGCATCATGAGAGAACCCAGGTACTTCTGCAGGACTTTGAAGAACTCATTTAACCCAATGGATCCCTATTCTCACTTGATGGAGGTCAGGAATCTAACAGAGGAAGGCAAGAGACTTCATCCACAATGAATGATCTTTTTGTCATTTTGGTTTTGGATGCACACATGGGATCTTCTTTAGATCTATCAGGAGCTGACAATCTTAGCCATAGCCTCTAACAGGGCCTAGTGTCTGATTAAGACACATCCCTTTCCAAAGCAATTAAGCAAAGAGCCACAGGTGATGCCCATTCATTTCCATTTGAAAACTGTTTCTTCATTCTTCAAAAAGAGGTGGCCTTTAGGCAAAGACCTTCCTGACATTCAATGCAACAGAACCATAATTAAGCAAATGGACCAAAGTAGGGTTTCTCCACTGAGACTTTACTGGTAACACTGATATCTGAGTTATCTGAGATGTTCCCATTCCCTTCAGCTTTTAAGAACATGGCCATGTCACAGAGCTTGGAGGTGGTACATGTCTTGGAAACAAAACCATGAGCCTATTCTGGAGAGTGGCCAGAATTCAGGAAGAAAACAGGAACTTAGGAAGTTAGTAGGTGTTTCCCATCCATATGGCAAGCCACAGTCCATTCATTAATCGGGAAGGATGAATGCTGGGAAGCTCTCTACTACACAGGATACCTCCATTGATGCATTCTCTTTTCTAATTTCTGAAACCACGGACACAGTGGATACACAGACATAGAAACACTCACATTGTCAAAAATCTTATTAGAAACAGTCGACTCCAAACCAAACCAACCACCTTTCCTACCTATTCTTAGAACATGAGACAAAACCACAAACTCACACCCACACCCAGAAAGGCACCTCCTTCCCAAAAGTAGGTCTGTGACTTTCCGGAGTGTCCTCTGATTGGTGGGCCATACTATGTTCCCCTCAAAATGGACTGCCCTATCTCAGATCTTGTCTGCTTGGCCAACTCTGTGAAGAAGTGAGGAGCCAGTGGTTAGCCACTACCTGCTCTCTCAGAAAAGGCCCCTCTTCAGAGCTTCCCTGGCATTTGGCAATCCTCACCTCATTATGTACCAAGAAGGTCTTTCTCTGTACTTGGGAAATCCAAACAATTGAGCCCACTGGGACTGGGACTGGGACTGGCTTCAGTGACTGGCTTCTTGCATCCCAATTCCAGAGAGTTCCATCACGAAGGAAGTTAGGTAGGTCACTTCCTTCAGGAACTGAATGAGATGACTGCCTTGGCAACAACTTTGTCCTAACATTTGCTTCCAAGGGTCCCATGAGATGGAGGCTGCCCCTACTTCCTGTGATAATTTGACTAGTTAGAATGGTATATCAAAATAGGCACCTGGGAACAGCTCTCCATGCAGGACTGGTTAGGTCCATCTTCTCTACATTTAGAAAAGAGAGGCTGATGCATACACATTCCTTCGTCATGTCCAGGTTGTTTGCCATGGAAGATGGCTTTGGCTCTCTCAGGTCCTTCATAGCTGCCTATATGTTCTATAGGGATCATTTCTGCATCAAACTTTGAGGTTCTCAACAGTTGGAAAATACCCTAAATTCCTGTATTCTTAGATGAACTCTGTCCCTGCTCTTTTGTAATGTTAGATTGAGGCAACAGTGTATGGTTAGGGTTAATAACAGGTTTGATTTGGGTTAGGAATTATTCTGCAGGATGAATAATGGAATTGGGAAACTGCAATATTTATAGGAATATAGAGGTGAAATATAAGTATGAAAACAGAAATCTAGGTTAGATTTGAAGCTCATAAGTGCATTGGGCAATTGATTGGGCTACATAGCTTTGAAATACGTTCTGCATACATGTTTCAGAAAAATCGATATACAATGGCATAGGACCTTGTACCTTAGATGATTGAATGTAGTAGAGAACATTCACTCAAAAAGGGATAGTCGATAGGATCAGGAAGATAGTCAGTATGTTTCGGAAGAAGAGTGAGTATAAGATTTGGACCAAAGTTCATTAGCAATAGGGTTTCAGTTAGAGAGTGAATGTCAATGTCAGCACATGTGAAGGGTCAGTCACAATGTTGAACTGGGGAAAATATTTAGGAAAGTAGATATCGATAGAGACATTAGAAAATCAGGCAAAGTATAAAGTGAGTGAAAAAATTAGACATTTTCAACAGTTTTGAGGTTGAGTATATAATCTAAGGAAGAAACAAATATGTAGGCACCAATAGGATTGATATTTGAGAGCAATAGGCAACCTGGACATGGATGGTTTTGGAATTCATGTTCAGTTTCCATTTAGGCATTGGTACAATCATAAGTGTGACTTTTGCATTTTGCATCCAGAATATTACTGCGATAAGATGCATATGTAGATCAGGTGACCTGAGTATTTCTTCCACCATTTCTGGGAGCAATATTTTGAAGATGTATAAATTAGTATTCGGGGTAAAAAGAGGTGTACCCTGTGTCTATGAATATAGAGATAATGCATGAATAGACCATACTGTGAATAAATAATATAACTGGTTCCACTTTAAATAATGGATTGAATTGATATCAGAAAATATATTAGAAAGCTTCCTTGATATAAAAATCATTCATTCCAACCAGTTATACCTCTAATGGTGATATTACAGTTATGGTTTATCATGAACTGTGTGTCAGTTTTGCTTCAAAAGGGATAAAGGAAATCAAAAATAATGTGTTTGTAAAGAAGTCTCATGAAAAGACCAGTCAAGAAACATGGAGGAATACATGTGTTCTGAAGAAGGAAGTGATTGAAAGTGAAACAAATGCTTGTAAATTTGCTAACTTGTGGAGGAAATATATATCCTATGATGTGCATAAACTGAAGAAATTGTAATGTACCAGTGTTGAATAAAAATGAACATCAATATACATATCATGTCTCATAGGAATCTACTTGCATTGATGACAAACTGTGTCAGTTACTGTAGAAATATTAGGATTTGTATGCATCATTCAGTGAAGTTAGTTTTCAGTACTAGGAAACAAATATGTATTTCAGGTGGATGAATATTTCTGAGAAGAATCTTGTGAAAAGTTGATTATAAATCCACATACATGAACATGAATGAAAATAGGGAGTGTATATAAGACACATATATTTTATATTTTGAAAAATCTGGAGGGTGTGTGTGTGTGTATGTGTATATATATATACACATACACACACACAAACACACACACACACAGACATTAAAAATAGCAATATATGCCAATAGAAATTCACCATGAAATACATATCATCCACATATCCAAAAATATATATTTTACTGAACATGGATTTATGTATAATGTTATTCAACTAGGAAGCTCACCCACAGGTTGAATTTTCAGTTCCAACAGCGTTTAGGAAAAGTGATCTCATCTCACAATTTGTATCTGCCAAGTCAGCCACCTCCCAAGAATGTACGTGTAGTAATAGGTAGGATTTTATATGTGCATATAAAAATATATGTGCTGAGTAGGCTACAGGGAAAGGGAGACAGGAATTCACAAATTTGTTATATTTGAAATCACATGGAGAACTATTTCAACATAAAAAATTATCTAGATTTATAACTCCTACCCTATATAATGCAAAAAGGCAAGTCCAACTATACACCATGCCTCCTCTGAACTGCTTGTATTTCTATTCTGTTTGGGTTAATTTTCTCCATCATATTAGGATTATTAGTCAGAGTCTAGTAGGGGATGGTTTAGTGTCAGGGATTCAGTATTTCGAATGGAAAATTGAAAAATGAATCCAATGTGTATGCAAATATGTCCTACAGAAAAGTCTTCCCACTCTCATCCAGCACAATTCTTTGACATTACCTTCGCCCCATGTAAGACACAATTAGAAGGGAAGAGTTAGAAAATCTGTGAATACATATCTGGAATGGTAAATGCTCAGGAGTTCATAACCTTCGAGGTGGTAGAGGAGTTTCCAAAAGTAAGTTACTGGGTAAACACTCCACAAACATAGAACTCTGGTGGCCTAAAGACTTCTTGAGAAAGTGCCTCTGAGGTTGGACACTTGAAATATTTGTTGTTTTGCGGAGCTTTAGCTTCATTTATAGTGAGACCATCAAAGCTGGTTCTGCATCTATGTGACCTCGAGGATTTCGTTTATTATTTTCCATTGAACATCAGGCAGCAGTGGTGATTTCTCTCTTTGTAGGCAAACTGTGGCCACTGGAAGCTAAGTGTCTCCCCGAGTGGACTGTGAAGCCATTTAGTCATCCTCCACTTTTTGTGGTGTTTCTTGCTGCTCCACTGGGAGTTTGTTATTTGAATCACAAAATACAAAGAGTTCAACTGGGATATAGTGCTGTAGGGAGTTATGTCACGTGTGTTGGGTCAGGGTCTGCAGGAGAATGCACCAACCAGTCTTCTATCCCAAATAGCTTGCCCCTCTGACCATAGCAACCTGATTGTGAACATTGCCCTGAAACCTCTCCAAATAAGAAGATGCTTTTACCTATAAGGGTCTGATGGCTGCACCATGTCAGTCAAAAGCCATTTGGAAGTCAATGGCAGAACCACATGGCTCCACCACAGATTTTTTTCACACACCTTCACACCACAGCTCTGGGCCCACTACTCAGCATGCTCCAACTTACGGGCATCTCGTTTTACACCATTTTCATGAAATCCAGTCAATTCAGGCACTGTATGGTACACTCATGATCAGCTATAGGACATCGAAAGGTTCTCCAGTGCCACCTGGTCATGGGAATTTTAAAAATTCCATGGTGTTTATCTAGCCATTTTAGAAGGTTTAAGTTGGAGTCACTGTGTGTTTCAATTCATTCAGGAACCATTTAATGGTGAGGAAGCTGATTTCAATGAAAGCTCTGGAGAACACTCACAGGCAAGACATCCCAAAGAGTGGCCAAAGAGTCACATGAAGCCAGGGCCATTGAGGTCTACAATGTGAGGTCCATGTGTGATTTCACTCTTAACTATGGCTGCCAAGTCTTTCAGAATAAAATCATGTGATATCCTGGCTGAGATTCCCAGTGCTCTGTTGAAAGCCACCCTGGGCCTAGATCTCAGTTTCCAAAGGCAACTCTCATGCGTGACCTCCTGAAATCCGAACACAATTCATGGCAATGCTTCTCTGAGGTCAGTTCCAGAACTCAGTCTCTATGGGGAATAACACCTGAGTTCAAACGCAAGTGGACCCAGTCATCTCTTCCAAACGCCACACAAATGACCACAATTAAAACCAAAACACTCCCACATGGCCCTCATCTTCGTCCATATAGACACACATCATAACCACTCGCTGGTGGTTTCCCTGAGGGGCACAGCCCAAGACAGTGTCCAAAATAAGCTCCCTTGCCCCTCATTTTTTTAAAGTCATGGTGGCCTGGATACCCTTCCTGTGAATCAGAAGTGATAATATAGGCCTGCAGTTAATACTGCTCTGCTTCTCTAATTTGAGGCATACTGATTCTCAGGTATAGATTCTTTATGTGATTTGGAGTCATGAGAAATCCCAAGCTCCTCTGCAGTGGTTTGAAGAACTCATTTGACCCAAAGGATCCCTATTCTCACTTGATGGAGGTCAGGAACCTTACAAAGGAAGGCGAGAGTTCATCCACAATGACTGATCTTTTTGTAATTTTGGCTTTGGATGCACACATGGGATCTATTTTAGATCCATCAGGTATTGAGGATCTAATCCACAGCTACACACAAGGCCAAGAGTCTCATTCAGACACATCCAAATAGTAATGTACCAGTGTTGAATAAAAATGACCTTTAAAATACACATCATGTCCCACAGGAATCTACTTGCATTGATGTTAAACTGGGTCATTTACTGTAGAAATATTAGGATTTGAAAGCACCTTTCACTGAAGTCAGTTTTCAGTACTAGGAAACAAATATGTATTTCAGGTGGTTTAATATTTCTGAGAATAATCTTGTGAAAGTTGATTATAAATCCACATACATGAACATGAATGAATTTAGGGAGTGTTTAATAAGACACATGTTTCATATTTTGAAAAATCTAGAGAGTATATATATATATATATATATATATATATATATATATATATATATATATATATATATATAAAACTCATGGAGAAATATTACAATGAAAATTTGACAAGATTTATAACACATACCCTTGATAAAGCAGAAGGCAAATCCAAGTATACACCATGACTCCTATGAAAGTCCTGTATTTCTTTTCTGTTAGGTTTCTTTTTATCCATTATATTAGGATTCGTAGTCAGAGTCTAGTAGGGTATGTGTTAGTGTCAGGGATCAGTATTTCAAATGGAAAATAGAAAAATGAATCTAATGTGTATGTAAATATGTGCTACACAAAAATCTTGCCACTCTCTCCAGAACAATGCCTTGACATTAACTTTGCTCGAAGTAAGACACAATTAGTGGAGAGGAGTTTGAAAACCTGTGATTACATATGTGAACTCGGGAGTTTACAACATTGGATGTTGTAGAACAGTTTCCAAAAGTGAGGGAGAGGTTAAACACTCCACAAACATGTAGCTCTGCTCGCCTAAAGACTTCTTGAGAAACTGCCTCTGAGGTTGGGCACATGAAATATATGTAGTTGTCAGGACATTTAGTTACTTTAGTAGTGACACCATCAAATCTGTGTCTGCATCTTTGTAACCTGGAGGAAATGGTTCTTTATTTTCTAGTGAACATGAGGCAGCAGTTCTGAATTCTCTCTTTGTGGGTAAACTGTGGCCACTGGTAGTTAAGTGTCCCCGTGTGGTCTGTGAAGCCATTTGGTCATCCTCCATTTTCGTGGTGTTTCTTACTGCTGCACTGGGAGTTTGGTATTGGCTTAATGAAGTACAAGGAGTTCAACAAGGAAACAATGCTGGAGGGAGTTCTGTCACTTGTGGTTGGTCAGGGTCTTCAGGAGAATGTTCGAAACACGGGTCTATCTCACATAGCTTTCCCCCTTGACTATAGCCACCGGATTCTGAACATTGCCCTGAAACCTCTCAATATAACAAGATGCCTTTCCATATAAGTGTCTGCTTCCTGCACCATGTCAGTCACAAGTCTTTTGGAAGCCAGTGGCAGATCCACGTGATCCCATCACAGGTATTTATTTAAAAACCTATAGTCCACTGCTCTAGGCCCACTACTCAGGAGGCTCCAACTTACTGGCATCTCTGTTCTACACAATTTTCATGAAACCCAGTCAATCAAGGCACTGTCTGTTACACTCATGATCAGCTATAGGACATCCAAAGGTTCTCCAGTGCCACCTGGTCATGGGAATTTCAAAAATTTTATGGTATTTATCTAGCCATTTTTCATGGATGAAGTTGGAGTGACTGTGGGTTTCAATTTATTCAGGAACCATTAAATGGTGAGGAAGCTGAGTTCAATGAAAGCTCTGGAGAACTCTCACAGGCAAGGCTCCCCAAAGAGTGGCCAAAAGGTCACATGAAGCCAGGCCCATTGAGGTCTACAATGTGAGGTCCATGGGTGTATTGAGTCTTAACTGTGGCTGCCAAGTCTTTCAGAATAAAATCATGTGATATCCTGGCTGAGATTCCCAGTGCTCTGTGGAAAGCCACCCTGGGCCTAGATCTCAGTTTCCAAGTCAGGGTGGCTTTGACACCCTTGTTGTGAACCAGGAGTGATCTGTAAGTGTAAAAGAAATTGAAATTAATGTGTAAAATTTAAAGTTTAAAAGACCGGGTGTTGTAAAGTTTCTAAGCTGCAAGGCGTGGGTTAAAATGTAAAGGTCCAGGTATTGTTAAGTTCCTATGCTACACACAAAATCTGAAATTCCTGTAGCATGTAGGACAATTCCCGGACTGCCCAGTAAATTTTCCCCTGACTGCCTGATTGTTTAATAACCTAGGACCCTTTGTGGCCTGGCACATAGGCATCGCAGGGCCTAAACCAATCAGTTTCAATGTGTACCCCGCTTTAGAACTGACCTATCACTCCTGCCCGACCTGTTCCCGTCAATGAATGACCTAATCATGTTTAGGAATTGTTGTTTGATTTTCCTGTGGTGAATGATGATTTGTTAAAGGAGACTGTGATGTATGTAAAGTCCCGCCCTCCCCAAAAAGTGTACTTAAGCACTGCTCAACCCCTACTTTTGGCACTGGGCTACTCTTCCTTCTTGAGTGAGCACGGAGCCCCAGCATGCTGGATTGGAACTCAATTAACGCCTTTTGCTGTTGCATGATCCGCGGTCTCTTGGTGGTCTCCTCCTCCGCCATTCGCTGGACCCTTAATTTTGGTGAGTTGGCCGGGAATCATACAGCACCGAACAAGGAGACTCCAACAGACCCCTCTGGGGGTAAATAAGGCGCCTCTTTTCATTTTTCCTTGTGATCACTCAGACCTTTTAGTTCAGGTTTGGTTTCTCGGTTTTCGGTTTGGGTTGGCAGAGTGGCTGCCAGCAGAGCGAGTAAGTTCCCCCTGGCTATGGTGGACAAACGTGTCCTAAAGCCACAGGCCAGGTTCTTGAGAGGGACACCTTGAAGGACTCGGGGAGGGACGGATGTGCTCTCATTAGGTGAGGAGATACGGAAGTGCCCTCATTAGGTGAGGAGGGACGGATGAGCCTCATTAAGTGACTCTGTTGCCAACCCATCAGGTCTTGCTGGCTACTTTTTTCTCTCAGGTTGAATTCACTGTCTGTCTTTGTGGTCTAACCCATCAGGTTTTGCCAGTTACTAGGTTCTAATCTTTACTTCTGAACTCGTGTTAAACGTTAACTGTGTGTCCGTGTTTGTGTCACGTTTGTGTTGTCCTTGTCTCTGTTTGAGTTACTCTCATAATGGGAAAAAGCCATTCCATGCCTCTGTCCCTGAAGCCTTTCCTGGTCCCTGCCTCCAATCTGACCCCTTTGCCCACAATCCTATAACTCAAACCTTCTGCTCCTCCGCCTCTTCCCTCCATTCTTCCTGAGTCACAAGATTGTAGATCTTGGGGTTGTGAACAAACGGGAGCTGCATGATGGTCTTTGTGTGTCTTTTTGTCTGTGTTTCTGTTAAATGTGATGGCATTGTTTGGACCGATGCAGAGTCCCAAGTTCCAACCTGCCTTAGATGTGTGGAGGTAACTTTAGCTAAATTTTAACCTAATGCTTCTCCTGTGAGGGATCAAAAGTCAATAGAACCACCAGCTTTTCTGTTCTCACTTTTTACACCTCTCTTAGCTGTGTTTTAAGGAACTTTGATAAACTTTACTCCCCTTTGTTAAGTGAGATTAGGGAAGCAGTGTTTTCTTTTCTTCCCGTAGTTGGCTTGAGCATGCCCACTGCAGAGGGAAATGCCTGGGGTCTAAGAACTTTGATATCTCGCTTAAACTTTTCTCAAAACCCTGTCCTCATTATTAAATTGTCCTTAATTGGCTTTGGGGATGGAAACCAAACTTTGAGTGATAAATTTTGACACCCCAGAGAGGACTTTCAATGAACCACACTCTGCCCTCTTGGGGAAGCCTAGCACTCAAAACAACTGCAAGCAGAGTATGAACTTTTTGGGAGCTGACTACTGAAAAGTTGGGAGATATAGAATATGCCTGGTGCCTGGGGTCAAACCACCAGAGGAACAAATCCTGTAAGTAAATTGTGAGGCTAAAGGACTCCCAGCAGCTGCCAGAGCCATTTTGCTGTGGGGAACTCCCTTATTCCTTACCTGGACTTTAAGGATTACTCCACCTCTGTTTACTTAACAAAAGGGACAATGAATGCATTAATATGTTGATATTGTAGATTGTTTCTTGGGGATGATCTTGGCTGAATGTGTATCTAAAAATGAATTTTATTGTAACAATCTGGTATCTAAATTGGTTTCTAAAGCATTGCACTATCTTACAGTTAAAAGTTGGGTTTAAACAATTGTTTAGCTTGATTTCAGGTAGTTCATGCTAGGAAACTTAAATACTTAGGATAAAAAAAATGATTAAAGAGTTTTAATTTTGAACCATGTAGCCTGAGAAACTTTCACTAGATATACCAGTGCATTAACTTGGGCAAAGATAATAAATTATGATATATCTGTTCCCTTCAATGTATAAGATTTTTTTAAAAAGGTGCTAAATTAAAACGTTGGTCTAGCTTAGTGAAATGACATTAATTAGCAACAGTCTTGGAAATTTTTAAAGCTTAATTTCAGATACACATGATAGTCAGTGGTTGTTTTTAAAATTTTTTCAAGAAATTTAATGTAACTTACTACTACTTTAGAAACTTCAGAACAAAGAAAGTGGCTTAATGATCCTAGAGAAACTTCTTCTGTTGGTGGCTTTAATATTATCAAAAAATGATCATATTTTCAGTTTTGTGTGAGCAAGATTTTCTAGTGTAGAAAAATCTAAAGATATAAAATTTTGAGAATTACATCTTAAACTTGCATCATAATTTTCAACATTCAAACCTGGAAATTATGACTTATAGCTAAAATGCCTTAGGCATGAGGTTTCTGCTCAGAACTCCAGCCTTTACAGTTTTCAAGTCCTCAGCCAGGACTTAAGTTGATATGTAAATAAAAGAAGCTTGTAGCACTCAGCAGGAGACAGATAAAAAGGAGTAAAAGTGTCTTTTTACCTGAACTCAAACTAGACCCAAACAAAAAGTACATTATATGGTATTTACTAATTACTGGCCAGTCATCTTTTTTGGGACTCTTGCTTTTTCTTAGATTCTGTATTTTTTTTTTTTTTTTTGAGCTCATGATCTTGATCCTGCAGACGGGTTAATATTTTCTGATCAGTTCTATTTTTGATCAACTGTTTAGTTTTTAAACATTGCAATGGAGATTTCACCTGAAAAAGCTACAAGGCCTTCATTATTGTGTTATGTGTTACACTTGTGTTACGTGTTGTATGTTGGTATGTCTGTATGTGTGTATGTCAATATATCATGCAGTGATATGACAATTGACAGATGAGGTGTGCTCATAAAATATTTAAAAATGGATATAAATATCTTGGATTCACGAGATTCAAATGGTTCAATTCACATTGGGTAAACAGATAAAAATAATTATTAATTAAAATAATTAAATTAATTAAATAATTAATTAAAATAATTAATTAAAAATTAATTAAAATTTGAAATGATTAATTAAAAATAATTAATTAAAATTAGGCCTATAAGTTTTCTAGGTGTTTAAAAATATAATGTTGATGTCTATAAAATAATCTGCTTAAATTCAGAAATTTATAAGTATTGTTTCATAATGTGAACAAAAAAGAGGTTCACAGATGGAAAAGAGTAACTAAAAGTTTCTAGATATAGATTTAATAGAGGGAAAATGTGTTTCTCAATAAGAGAGTCTATATGATTAAGTAATTAAAAGGCTTTAAGTAAATAATAAAAAGGTTTGTGTAAGTTGGTTATATGTGTATGTTTTGAGCAAGTAATCTTAAAAAATTAAACAGCTGGTTAAACAAGTACTGTTTTTATAAAATTGTGCCATGTTATTTCTTTAAAAAGCTAAACTTGGTTAATACAAAAACATCAATGTAATTGTGGTGTTAATGTGTTTATATCTTCCAGGTATACAAGTCTGTAAGGTAGAAGCTTCAAAAGAGCATTGTATCAAGCTGGTGTTCTAAGGTTGTATGGTAATTCTAGGCTTAAAAGAAGAACATGTTGGAGATTTATGTTTATCATTTGTGTTGTCTTATTGGACTTGTTATCAAAAAGATATGTACAGTTACATGTTTCTTTTTACACTTAGATACAATTTAAATGTATTTTTAAGTTAATGAGAGCCTAATCTGTGTGAAGGTTTTATTTTAAAACACAAAAACACTTTGCTACTTTTCTACAAACTGTTAAAACTTTCAGCCTTTCTCTAATTCATGTTTTAGATGTGATATTATGTTGTGTTAGTTAATATCCATGTAAACTTGATCAACAATTTATATAGGCTTTGTAAAATGATGTCTAAAAAGCAAAGATCAGCTTCAGAACTATAGTATTTAAGATTTATGAAGAGCCCCGCCTTACTTGAGATAAGGCTCTATGTCCCACCTCCTGTGAAAGAGACTATGAAAGAAGTAGGCCAGATTTTAGTACATTTAAAGTTGTGTCCAAATAGGATCTCAAACAGGGGATTATGATGTATATCCTAGCCAGAATTTAAGGTAGCTCTTATATAAAGTAAATATGTCTTTACCCTAGTTAATTTTGTTTGTAGTTTACTAATAGATGGTCTAAGGATCGCCTGTTAATGTTTTAAAGAGGTACTGCTTTAAGAACTCACAACCTGGGTAAACTTAAGATAAGGAGTTATCACCTACAGGATAGAGAGATAGACATTAAAGCCCAGTGCTCTTAGCATAAGGCTGTTAACTTATTTTCTGGAAGTTTAAGTTTAAGTTTTTAAAATTAAAGTTATATTAAAAGGGCCAAGAAAACCAATATTTGGCTCTTGCCCTCTGAGTCAGTCTGAATCAGGGAATAGGGGACTTCTCCAAAGAGCTTTGAAACTCTATGCCACATAACCTCCCGAACAGGGAGATTAATGAGACCATTGGAGGACAGAAAGCCAATTAGTGCATTTGCTATGAAGAGGAGGGTCATCAGAAAAGGGAGACATCCCTGATGCTTCTGAGGGAAGCTACATGGTCAGGCAAGGCCTGGACCCATCCTAATGCAAATAACACTAGCGGAACTGAGAAACTGCTGTATGTTCCCCAAGGTCTCCCAGGGAAACTCAGCTGACTGTTAACAATAGATAGAAACAAAAGTCAGTTTGACTTGCTTCATCTTAAACACTTAGCAAAGTCAGTGAAAGCCAAAGCACAGCTGTTCCTGGGTCTTTTAAATGATAATAATAGTTAAATGTAATTTCCATAAATAAGTAAACTGGAGGCTACAAAAGAGATTCTCAGACAGGAATGCCTGATAACTATTAAAAGGAACTGTCTGAGTAGTTTTTAGTTTAAGGCCTACAGATATTCCTAACCTACACAGGTAGGCTTGGTGTTTGCTAGTATGGTTGACCAGCCCTAAGTAACAGAATTAAACATTTCTCTATTAGACACAGGTCATACTAGTAAAAAAAATTTACAAGATCATATGGCATTAAATTATTAGACTATATCTTAAGGGAAAGGACATCTGTAAACCTAAATGTTAATTGTTGTCTTTACATTCCTGACATTAATGGCAAGGTGACAAATATCCTTAAAGATTTACATGCTCAAGTAGAAGCCATGTCCTTAGCAACATTGTCATGGAAAGAATATCTTAGCACCTGGTTCTTGGTACTTCCTGATAAAAAACATTGATAGTCTTTGTCTTTGCCATCATACTCATTGGAATATTCCTGTGCTATGGCATTTATTGCTGAATCAATCGGATTTGCAAACTAATGAATTATTGTTTCTCTTATAGACCACCCATCACTCAGCCTATTACTTCTCAATCACACTTTTTATCATGGACCACTCGATAAAACTGATTTTAAAGGGGGACTCCAAACTGCTTGCCCCACACCGTCCCTTTTCAGCCTAAATAAGCCAGAAAAATCCTCTTCACCCCCCTTCCTTACAGCAGTAAGGAGTTCCCAAATTAGAGGGGGGAATGAAGCCAGATTTAAAGTTAGGTAGTTTGTGTAGTTAGATAAATCGGGGTCTAATACTGAGTAAAATCCAAAATGGAGGCCATGCAGAAAACGATTCCAGAAAACACAAAACAACTCATGAAATTTGAAACCCTTCAATAATTGTGATTCATTATTTTTATGACTAAAAGTAGTCAAAAAAAGGAGTGGGAATGTAAGGGTAAAAGAAATTAAAGTTAAAGTGCAAAAGTTAAAGTGTAAAAGACCGGGTGTTGTAAAATTTCTAAGCTGCAAGGCCTGAGTTAAAATGTAAAGGACCAGGTATTGTTAAGTTCCCACGCTACACACAAAACCTGAAATTCCTGTAGCTTGTAGGACAATTCCCAGACTGCCCAGTAAATATTCCCCCTGACTGACTGGTTGTTTAATAGCCTAGGACCCTGTGTGGCCTTGCACGTAGGCATCGCAGGGCCTAAACCAATCAGTTTGAATGTGTACCCCACTTTAGAACTGACTTATCCCCCCCTCCGGACCTGTTCCCGCCAATGAATGAACTAATCATGTTGAGGAATTGTTGTTTGATTTTCCTGTGGTGTATGATGATTTGTTAAAGGAGACTGTGATGTATGTAAAGTCCCGCCCTCCCCAAAAAGTGTACTTAAGCACTGCTAAACCTATGCTCAGGGCTTTGGGCTGCTCTCCCTTTTTGAGTGAGCCCGGAGCCCCAGCATGCTGGATTGGATCCTCAATAATCCCCGTTTGCTGTTGCATGAGCCGTGCGTGGTCTCTTGGTGGTCTCATCCTCCGGTGTTCGCCGAACCGTTACATTTGGTGCGTTGGCCGGGAATCGCGCAGCGCCGAACAAGAAGACCCCAACGGACCCCTCTGGGGGAAAGTAAGGCGCCTCTTTCCTTTTTTCCTTGCGATCGCTCAGAGCTTTTTGTTCAGGTTTGGATTTTTGGTTTTCGGTTTGGGTTGACAGAGTGGCTACCAGCAGTGAGCGTAAGTTCCCCCTGGTGGTGGTGGACAGACGTGTCCTGAAGCCACAGGCCACCTCCTTGCAAGGGATGCCTTGGAGGATTTGGGGAGGGACAGGTGTCCCCTCACTAGCCTACTCTGCTGCCAACCCGTCAGGTCTTGCCGGCTACTTTTTTCTCTCAGGTTGAATTCACTGTCTGTCTTAGTGGTCTTACCCATAAGGTTTTGCCAGTTAGTAGGTGCTAATCTTTACTTATGAACTTGTGTTAAACGTTAACTGTGTGTCCGTGTTTGTGTCACGTTTGTGTTGTCCTTGTCTCTGTTTGAGTAACTCTCATTATGGGACAAAGCCATTCCATGCCTCTGTCCCTGAAGCCTTTTCTTGTCCCCGCCTCCACTCTGACCCCTTTGCCCACAATCCTATCACTCAAACCTTCTGCTCCTCCCCCTCTTCCCTCCATTCTCCCTGAGTCACAAGATTGTAGATTTTGGGGTTGTGAACAAACGGGAGCTGCATGATGGTCTTTGTGTGTCTTTTTGTCTGTGTATCTGTTAAATGTGATGGCATTGTTTGGACCGATGCAGAGTCTTGAGTTCCAACCTGCCTTAGATGTGTGGAAGTAACTTTAGCTAAATTTTAACCTAATGCTTCTCCTGTGAGGGATCAAAAGTCAATAGAACCGCCAGATTTTCTGTTCTCATCTTTTACACCTCTCTTAGCTGTGTTTTAAAGAACTTTGATAAACCTTATTCCCCTTTGGTAAGCAAGATTAGGGAAGCAGTGTTTTCTTTTCTTCCCGTAGTTGGCTTGAGAACGCTCACCGCAGAGGGAATTTCCTGGGGTCTAAAAACTTTTTTATCTCCCTTTAACTTTTCTCAAAACCCTGTCCTCATTAATAAATTGTCATTAATTGGCTTTGGGGATGGGAACCAAACCTTCAGTCATAAATTTTGACACCCCAGATTGGACTTTAAAAAAGTCCCCACTCTGCCCTCTTGGGGAAGCCTAGTACTCAAAACATCTGCAAGCAGAGGATGAACTTTTTGGGAGCTGACTACTGAAAAGTTGGAGATATAGAAAATGCTTTTTGCCTAGGGTCAAACAAAACCAGAGGAACTATCCTGTAAGTAAAAGGTGAGGCTAAGGGACTCCCAGCAGCTGCCAGAGCCATTTTGCTGTGGGGAACTCCCTTATTCCTTACCTGCACTTTAAAGATTACTCCACCTCTGTTTACTTAACAAAAGGGACAATGAATGCAGTAATATGTTGATATTACATATTGTTTTATGGGGATGATCTTGGCTGAATGTGTATCTAAGAATGATTTTTTTTATTGTAACAATCTGGTTTCTAAATGTGTTTCTAAAGCATTGCACTAACTTACAGTTAAAAGTTGGGTTTAAACAATTATTTAGTTTGATTTCAGATAGTTCATGCTAGAAAACGTAAATACTTAGGATGAAAAAATTAAAGAGATTTAATTTTGAACTAGGTAGCCAGAGAAAATTTCACTAGATATACCAGTGCATTATCTTGGGCAAAGATAATAAATTATGATATGGTATCTGTTCCCGTCAGTGCGGAAGATTTTTTAAAAAAGGTGCTAAATTAAAACGTTGGTCTGGCTTAGTGAAATGACATTAATTAGCAATAGTCTTGGAAATTTTTAAAGCTTAATTTCGAATACACATGGTAGTCTGTGGTTGTTTTTAAAAATTTTTCAGCCAATTTAATGTAACTTAATACTACTTTAGAAACTTTATAACAAAGAAAGTGGCTTAATGAAACTATAGAAACTTCTTCTGATGGTGGCTTTAATATTATCAAAAAATGATCATATTTTCAGTTTTGTGTGAGCAAGATTTTCTAGTGTAGAAAAATTTAAAGATATAAAATTTTGAGAATTACATCTTAAAATTGCATCATAATTTTCAACATTCAAACCTGGAAATAATGACTTATAGCTAAAATGCTTTAGGCATGAGGTTTCTGCTCCGAATTCCAGTCTTTCTTTTTTCCAGACCTCAGCCAGGACTTAAGATGATATGCAAATAAAGGAAGCGTGCAGCACTCAGTGGGAGACAGACAAAAAAGAGGAAAAGTGTCTTTTTACCTGAACTCGAACTAGACCCAACCAAAAGTACATTATATGGTATTTACTTATTACTGGCCTGTCATCATTTTGGAACTCTTGCTTTTTCTTAGATTCTGTAATTTTTTTTTTTTTTTTTTTTTTTGAGCTCATGGTCTTGATTCTGCAGACGGGTTAATGTTTTGTGATCAGTTCTATTTTTGCACAACTGTGGAGTTTTTAAACATTGCAATGGAGATTTCACCTGAAAAATCTACAAGGCCTTCACTATTGTGTTATGTGTTACACTTGTGTTACATGTTGTATGTCGGTATTTCTATATGTATGTATGCCCATATATCATGCAGTGACATGACAATTGACAGATGAGGAGCGCTTATGAAAAATTTAAAAATGGATCCAAATATCTTTGATTCACGTGGTTCAAATGGTTCAATTCAAAATGGGTAAACAGATAAAATTAAAAATGTCTTTAAAATTAGGCCTATAAGTTTTCTAGGTGTTCAAAAAGGCCCTCATAAAATGTTGATGTCTATAAAACAATCTGCATGAATTCAGAAATTTACAAGTATTGTTTCAAAATGTGAACAGAAAGAGGTTCACAGATGGAAAAGAAAAACTAAAAGGTTCTAGATATAGATTTAATAGAGAGAAAATGTGTTTGTGGATGAGATAGTCTATATGTTTAATAATTAAAATGGTGTAAGTAAATAATAAAGAAAGGTTTGTGTAAGTTCGTTATATGTGTAAGTTTGAGCAAGTAATCTTAAAAAATTAAACAGCTGCTTCAACAAGTACTGTTTTTATAAAATTGTGCCATGTTATTTCTTTAAAAAGCTAAACTTGGTAAATACAAAAACATCAACGTAATTGTGGTGTTAATGTGTTCATATCTTCCAGGTATACAAGTCTGTAAGGTAGAAGCTTCAAAAGAGCATTGTATAAAGCTGGCGTTCTAAGGTTGTATGGTAATTCTAGGCTTAAAAGAAAAACATGTTGGAAATTTATGTATATTATTTGTTTTCTATAATTGGACTTGTTATAAATAAGATATGTACAGTTCCATGTTACTCTTTACACTGAGATACAATATAATGTATGTTTAAGTTAATGACAGCCAAATCTGTGAAGGTTTTATTGTAAAACACAAAGGTAATGCCCATTCATTTCCATGTGAAAACTGTTTTCTTCAGACTTCACAAAGGAGTAGCTTGAGGAAAAGACGTTCCTGATATTCAGGGCAACGTAACAATAGGTAATCAAAAGGCCCAAAGCAGGGTTTCTCCACTGAGACTTTACTGGTCACACTGATATCAGAGTTTTCTGAGATGCTTGCCATTCCCTTCAGCTATCCAGTACATGGCCATGTCACAGAGCTTGGAAGTGGTACATATCTTGTACACAAAACCATGAGCCTATTCTGGAGAGTGGCCAGAATTCAGGAAGAATACAGGAACGTAGAAAATAGTAGGTGTTGCTCATTGATAAGGCAAGCCACAGTGCATTTATAAATTGGGCAGGATGAATTTTTGGAAGTTTTTTCCTTGACAGGACACACCCATTGAGGCATTCTCTTTTCTAATGTCTACAACCATGGACACAGTGGGATACACAGACATAGAAACACTCGCCTTGTCAAAGGACTAACTAGAAACAGTCCACTCCAAACCAAACAAACCCCCTTTCCTAACTATTCTCAGAACATGAGAAATAACCACAAACCCACTCAAACACCCACAAAGGCACCTCCTTCCCCCAAGTAGGTCTTGAACTATCCAGAGTGTCCTCTCACTAGAGGGCCATACTATGTTCCCCAGAAATGGCCTGTCCTGTCTCAGATCTGGTCTCCTTGGTCAACTCTGTGAAGTTGTCAGGAGCCAGCAGTGCGCTTCTACCTTCTTTCTCCGGAAGGGACCCTCTTCAGAACTTTCGTGGCATTTGGCCATGCTCACATCACTAGGTACCACAAAAGACTGACTCTGTCCTTGGTAAATCCAAACAAGTGAGACCACTGTGACTGGGGCTTGGACTGGGTCTGGATGTCTGGCTTCCTGGAACCCAAATTCGGAGAGTTCCATCAACAAGAATGTGAGGTGAGGTCTCTTCCTTCAGGAACTGAATGAAGTCACTGCCTTTGCAACCACTTTGTCCTAACATTTGCTTACTAGGGTCTCATAATATGGAGGATTCCCCTACTTTCTGTGACACTTTCACAAGTTTGAATGATATACAAACCATTGGCACCTCGGAACAGCTCTCCATACAGGCCTAGTTTGGTCAATCTTCCCTACATTAAGAAGAGAGAGGATGATTCAGACACATGCTTTTAACCTGACTGGGTTGTTTGCCATGGAAGATGACTTTTGCTTGCTCAGGTCTTTCATAGCTGCCTACATCTTCTCCAGGGATCATATCTGCATGGACCTTTGAGGTTGTCAACAGGTGGAAGATCCCCTACATCCCTGTATTGTAAGACCAACTCTGTCCCTGCTCTTCTGTAAAGTTGGATTGAGGGAACAGTGTATAGTTAGGATTAATAACATGTTCGATTTGTGTTAGGAATCATTCTGCTGGATGAATAATGGTATTGGGAACCTGCGATATTTATAAGAATATACAGGTGAAATATAATTATGAAAACAGAAATCTAGGTAGGATTTGAAGACCAGAAAGGCATTGGGCCCTTGATTGGGATACTTAGCTTTGAATTATGTTCTGCACAGATGTCTCAGATAAATCAATATACAATGGCATAGGACCTTGTACCTTGGATGATTGATTGTCGAAGAGATCATCCAGTCAAAAAGGGATAGTCGGTAGGATTAGGAAGATAGTCGGTAGGTTTAGAGAAAAGAGTGAGTATAGTATTTGGACCAAAAGTTCATTAGCAGTAGGGTTTCGGATAAAGAGTGAATTTAAATGTCAGCACATGTGAACAATCAGTCACTATGATGAACCGGGGAAAATATGTAGAAAAAAGAGATATCAATAGAGACATTAGGAAATCAGGCAAAATATAAAGTGAGTGATAGTATTAGACATTTTCAACATGGTTGAAGTTGAATATATAATCTTGGGAAGAAACAAATATGTACTCACCAATAGGATTGACATTTGAGAGCATTAGGCATCCAAGACATGGATGTTTTTAGTAATCCATGTTCATTTTCCATTTAGGCTTTGGTACAATCATAAGTTTTACCTTTGCATTTTGTGTCCAGAATATTACTGTGATAAAATGTATATGTAGATTAGTTGACATGAGTATTTCTTCCACCATTTCTGGGAGCAATATTTTGAAGATATACAAATTATTATTGGGGGTACACAGAGGTGTACCCTGTGTCTATCAATATAGAGATAATGCATGAATAGACCATACTGTGAATAAATAATATAACTGGTTCCACTTTAAATAATGGATTGAATTGATATCTGAAAGTATACAAGAAATCTTATATTGATATACAATCATTCATTCCCACCAGTTTTACATCTAATGGTAATATTAGGGTTATGGTTTATCATGACGGGTGTGTGATTTTTGCTTCAAAAATGATAATGGAAATCGAAAACAATGTGTTTGGAAAAAAGTCTCATGAAAAGAGCAGTCCAGAAACGTGGAGGAATACATGTGTTCTCAAGCAAGAAGTGATCGAAAGTAAAACAAATGCGTATAAATTTGATAAATTGTGGATGAAATATACATCCTATGATGTGCATAAACTGGAGAAATAGTAATGTACCAGTGTTGAATAAAAATGAACGTCAAAATAAAATTATATCCCAAAGGAATCTTCTTGCATTGATGTTAAACTGGGTCAGTTACTGTAGAAATATAAGAATTTTTTTGGTGTTATAATACAATTTATTTTAGCACTAGCATGCCACAGAATGTCGAGGAAAGACCAACGGATTTTTAGTTATACCACTAATAATCTAACATTAAATGACTATTTTGGGGAGTCTAGAAATTACATAAGGCTATGTAACAATTTTTTTTTATTTAGCATTCATAAAAACTTGGAATTTTGGTAATATTTCTACTTTTTTATTATTTTTTTTATTTTTTCAGTTGTTCATAGACATTCATTTCATTTATTTATATGTGGTGCTGTTACCACTGAGCCACACACCCAGACCCTCCAATTTTATCTTATCATCAAACACTCCTCTCCCTCTTCTTTACTCACTTTCTTTCTCATTTTCCCCCTTCTCTCTCTTCCTTTTTCATTTTCCCTCCATATGTATTTTTCTCTCATGTCATTACAAACAGTAATATGCTATAAAATTTACATTTAAGAATGTTTTTTATAGTCATTCTTTTTTCTTGAGAAAATTTAAAAATTAGAATCACCTGATAGATATATTACAATACATTAATTATACATATGTATCTATATTCATGCATATGTATTACATATGTTATATATATATATACATATATATATATAAAGTACATTGAATAGCCTGTTAGAAATAATATAGATAAAGTCTTTCTTAATTTTCAAGTCTTCCAGAATTAACAACCTAGAGTGAAAATCAAATAAACATATTTAAGTAAACAGGTATCATTCTTATTTATCAATACTTATCATTTAAGGTTTTATATCACATTAAGATGTAATATGGCATATTAACTCTTATGAATTAGAGAAATTTTTTTTGAACAACCTATTATTTAAGGACCATATGCACTGACATTTTAAATAGCTTTCTCGTGATTTCAATTTCTATCAATTGCATATTTATTGCCAAATACTTATTTTATTAATTTTCATATTCATAATTGATATAAAGTCAATTGTTTAATTCTTCTTGTAAGTAGTTACTTATTACAGCAGGGACAGTACAAATAATTCTACATCTTTATAAGAAAGATGGTACAAAGATATTCTCATGCAAAAGTAAGAATAATTGCATGCTTTAAATGTTTGATTGTTGATACATATAATAAAGAGCTTTTGATGAGTCTCTTCCCCAGTAAAACATAAAATGCAAAGATATAGTTGGGTATGTATGTCCAAATAAAGATAAAGAAAAATACACATTATCAGCTAGAAACTGTTAAATAAAAGATGAAAAGAACAATCCAAGACATTGTACGAACTTGTCAGATGAGGTAGTATTCTGGAAAAATAGCCTAAGACTAGACCTGGTCCATGACAAAATATTCACGAAAAAAATGAAATATGAAAAATACAGGAAATGATATGAAATTTTTATGAAGGTAGGTGGATTATCCTTTAATCTCAATTTATGTGCATTTTCAAAAGCCAGTATTCTGGTAAAATAAAATTGTGGTATTTACAACTACACAAAACAAACTTTCTGCTTAGCAAAATGAATGCATCTCAAACCTTTTTTAGCTGATTTCTTCCCACTCAATTTTAAACCTTTGTTTATTTATTTTTATTGGTTGTTCAAAACATTACAAAGCTCATGATATATCACCTTTCATACATTTGACTCAAATGGGTTATGAACTCCCAATTTTCCCCAAATACAAATTGCAGAATCACATCAGTTCCACATTCACATTTTTACATAATGTCATATTAGTGACTGTTCTATTGTGCTACCTTTACTATCCTCTACTATCCCCCCTCCCCTCCCCTCCCATCTTCCCACTCTTCCTCATCTGCTGTTCTTCACTTCTCACTCTTGTCCTCGACTTTCCCCTCACAACCTCTTATATGTAATTTTGTGTAACATTGATGGTCTCCTACCATTTCCA
The DNA here is from genome assembly GCF_048772815.1 of Callospermophilus lateralis. Classification (NCBI taxonomy): domain Eukaryota; kingdom Metazoa; phylum Chordata; class Mammalia; order Rodentia; family Sciuridae; genus Callospermophilus; species Callospermophilus lateralis. Next base: position 7,099,267 of record NC_135320.1, on the reverse strand, counting down.
TATGCTTTCCCTTCTCTCTCAATTTCTCCCACTCGTCTTTGTTTAATATTAATATTTTCCTCATGCTCTTCCTTCCTGTTCTATTCTTAGTTGCTCTCTTTTTATCAAAATAGACATTTGGCATTTGTTTTTTTAAGGATTGGCTAGCTTCTCTTAGCATAATCTGCTCTAATGCCATCCATTTCCCTGCAAATTCTATGATTTTGTCATTTTTTAGTGCTGCATAATAATCCATCATGTATAGATGCCACATTTTTTTATCCATTCATCTATTGAATTGCATCTAGTTTGGTTCCACAATCTAGCTATTGTGAATTGTGCCACTATGATCATTGATGTGGCAGTATCCCTATAGTACACTCTTTTAAGATCCTCAGGGAATAGTCCGAGAAGTGCGATAGCTGGTTCAAATGGTGGATCCATTCCTAGCTTTCCCAAGAATCTCCATACTGCTTTCCATGTTGGCCTCACCAATTTGCAGTCCCACTAGCAGTGTACAAGTGTCCCCTTTTCCCCACATCCTCGTCAACACTTGTTGTTGTTTGACTTCATAATGGCTGCCAATCATACTGGAGTGAGATGGTATCTTAGGTTGGGTTTGATTTGCATTTCTCTGACTGCTAGATATGGTGAGCATTTTTTCATGTACTTGTTGATTGATTGTATGTCCTCCTCTGTGAAGTGTCTTTTCAGGTCCTTGGCCCATATGTTGTTTAGGTTATTTGTTATCTTATTGTTTAATTTTCTGAATTCTTTGTATATTATGGATATTAGGGCTCTATCTGAAGTGTGAGTGGTAAAAATTTGTTCCCAGGATGTAGGCTGTCTATTTACCTCTCTTATTGTTTCTCTTGCAGAGAAAAAAAAAACATTTTAGTGTAAGTAAGTCTCATTTTTTTATTCTTGTTAATAACTCTTGGGCTATGGGAGTCCTATTAAGGAATTTGGAGCACAAACCCACAGTATGTAGATCGTAGCCAACTTTTTCTTCTACGAAAGGAAGTGTCTCTGATTTTATATGTAGCTCCTTGATCCATTTTGAGTTAAATTTTGTGCATGGCGAGAGAAAGGGATTCAGTTTCATTTTGTTGCATATGGATTTCCAATTTTCCCTGCACCATTTGCTGAAGATGCTATCCTTCCTCCATTGCATGCTTTTAGCCCCTTTATTAAATATAAGAAAGTTGTAATTTTGTGGATTGGTTTCTGTGTCCTCTATTCTGTACCATTGGTCCACCTGCCTTTTTCGGTACCAGTACCACGCTGTTTTGGTTACTATTGCTTTGTAGTACAGTTTGAACTCTGGTATCGCTATACCTCCAGATTCACACTTCCTGCTTAGAGTTTCTTTTGCTATTCTTGGTCTTTTGTTTTTCCATATAAATTTCATGATTGATTTATCTATTTCTACAAGAAATGCCATTGGGATTTTGATTGCCATTGCTTTAAACCTGTAGAGAACTTTGGGTAATATCGCCATTTTGATGATGCTAGTTCTGCCTATCTATGAACAGGGTACATTTTTCCATCTTCTGAGATCTTCTTCTATCTCTCTCTTTAGAGTTCTGTAGTTTTCATTATATAAATCTTTCACCTCTTTCGTTAGGTTGATTCCCAAATATCTTATTTTATTTGAGGATATTGTGAATGCAGTGGTTTTCCTCATTTCCATTTCAGAAGTTTTGTTGCTGTTATACAGGAATGCCTTTGATTTATGCGTGTTGATTTTATATCCTGCCACTTTTCTGAATTTATTTATTAACTCTAGCCATTTTTTTTGTAGACCCTTTTGTGTCTGTTAAATATATTATCATGTCATCTGCAAATAGCGATACTTTAAATTCTTCTTTTCCAATTTTTATGCCTTTAATTTCATTTGTCTGTTTAATTGCTATGGCTAGTATTTCAAGAACTAAATTGAATAGAAGTGGTGATGGAGGGCATCCCTGTCTTGTTCCAGATTTTAGAGGGAATGCCTTCAGTTTTTCTCCATTTAGGATGATGCTAGCCTGAGGGTTAGCATATACAGCTTTTACAATGTTGAGGTAAGTTTCTGTTATCCCTAGTTTTTCTAGTGTTTTGAACATAAAGGGATGCTGAACTTTGTTGAATGTTTTTACTACATCTATCGAGATGATCATATGATTCTTGTCTTTAAGTCTATTGATGTGGTGAATAGCATTTATTGGTTTCCTTATATTGAACCATCCTTGCATTCCAGGGATGAATCCTACATGATCATGGTGCACAACTATTTTGATATGCTTTTGTATTCGATTCACCCGGATTTTATTGAGAATTTTTGCATCCAAGTTCATTAGAGATATTGGTCTGTAGTTTTCTTTTTTGAAGTGTCTTTGTCTGGTTTTGGGATCAGGGTGATTTTGGACTCAGAGAATGAATTTGTAAGAGCTCCTTATTTTTCTATTTCTTGATATAGCTTGAAAAGTATTGGTATTAATTCTTCTTTGAAGGTTTTGTTGAACTCCGCTGTATACCCATGAGGTCCAGGGCTTTTTTTGGTTGGTAGTCTTTTGATGGCTTCTTCTATTTTTTCCTTTGTTTTTGGTCTGTTTAAATTGTGTGTGTCTTCCTGACTGAATCTGGGCAGATCGTATGACTTAAGAAATTTATCGATATTTTGACTATCTTCTATTTTATTGGAATATAGGGTTTCAAAATACGTTCTAATTATCTTCTCTATTTGTGTAGTGTCTGTTGTGATATTGCCTTTTTCATTCCGTATGTTAGTAATTTGAGTTCTCTCTCTTCTTCTCTTCCTTAGCATGGCTAAGGGCCTGTAAATGTTTTTTATTTTTTCAAAGAACCAACTTTTAGTTTTATCAATTTTTTCAATGTTTTTTTTTTGTTGTTTCAATTTCGTTGATTTCTGCTCTAATTTTAATTATTTCTTATCTTCTACTACATTTGCTGTTGTTTTGCTCTTCCTTTTCTAGGTTTTTGATGTGTAGTGTGAGTTTATTTATTTGTTGTTTTATTCTTTTTTTGAGGAAAGAACTCCAAGAAATGAATTTCCCTCTTAAAACTGCCTTCTTTGTGTCCCATAGATTCCAGTATGTTGTGTCTGTATTATCATTTGATTATAAGAATTTTTTTATCTCCTCCTTTATGTCTTCTGTAACCCATTGATCATTCAGTAGAATATTGTTCATTTTCCATGTGATGTAGGATTTTTCCTTCCTTCTTTTATCATTGATTTCCAGTTTCATTCCATTATGATCAGATATGGTGCATGGTATTATCTTCACACCTTTATATTTACTAAGAGTTGCCCTATGGCATAATATATGGTCTATCTAGGAGTAGGATCCATGTGCTGCTGAGAAGAAAGTGTATCCACTTGATGATGGTTGATATATTCTATATATGTCGGTGAAGTCTTAGTTATTGATTGTGCTGTTGAATTCTATAGTTTCTTTTTTCAGTTTTAGTCTAGAGGATCTGTCTAATGGCGAGAGTGGTGTGTTGAAGTCACCCATAATTATTGTGTTGTAGTCTATTTGACTCTTGAACTTGAGGGGAGTTTGTTTTATGAGCTTTGCAGCTCAATTATTTGGTGCATACCAATTGATAATTGTTATGACTTGTTGGTGGATGGTTCCTTTTAACAGTATATAGTGTCCTACTTTATCCCTTTTGATTAACGTAGGTTTGAAGTTGATTTTATACGATATGAGTATGGCCACTCCTGCTTGCTTCCGAGGGCCATGTGAGTGATATGATTTTTCCCAACCTTTCACTTTCAGGCTGTGTATGTCTTTACCTATCATATGAGTCTCCCGAAGGCAGCATGTTGTTGGATTTATTTTTTGATCCAAGGTTACTAGCCTATGTCTCTTGATTGGTGAGTTTAGGCCTTTCACGTTTAAGGTTACAATTGAAATATGATTTGCACTTCCAGTCATGTTTATTTATTTATTTATTTTAGTTTGGGTAATTTTTACTTTTTGGTTTTTTTCCTACCCCTTTACTGACATACCTCCTGCTGTTAGTTTTGGGCACTATTTTTCAATTCCTCTTCTTGTAGTATTTTGCTCAAAATGCTTTGCAGTGCTGGTGTTCTGGCTGCGAATTCTTTTAGCTTTTGTTTATCAGGAAAGACTTAATTTCCTTGTCAAATCTGAAGCTTAATTTTGTTGGATACAGTATTCTTGGTTGGAATCCATTATTTTTCAGTGTTTGAAATACATTGTTCCACGATCTTCTCGCTTTCAATGTCTGTGATGAAAAATCATTTGTTAACCTAATTGGTTTACCCCTGAATGTTTTCTGCCTACTTTCTCTCGTAGCTTTTAATATACTCTCCTTGTTCTGTATGTTGGCTATATTCATAATTATATGTCTTGGAGTTTTTCTCTTGTGGTTTTGAATGTTTGAGGTCCTGTAGGCTTCCAGGATATGGCAATCCATTCCATCTTTCATCTCTGGGAAGTTTTCTAGAATTATTTCATTTAATATGTTGTCCATTCATTTGGTTTGAATTTCTATGCCTTCTTCTATCCCGATGACTCCCAATTTTTTTTTTATGACATCCCATATCTCTTGAATAGATTGCTCATGGGATTTAAGCATCTTTTCTGTGTTGACTATATTTTTTTCAAGTTGACAAACTTTGTGTTCATTATCTGATGTTCTGACTTCTATTTGATCTAGTCTATTTGTAATATTCTTGTTTGAGTTTTTAATTTGGTTGATATTTTCCTGCATTTCTAGAATTACCATTTAATTTTTTATAAGATCTCTGTCTCCTGGTAAAGCTCCTTCTTTGCCATTTGAATTTGTTTGTTAAATTCATTTTCAAAATATACTTTTATTTCTTGGACTTGCTGCCTCATGTCTTCTCTAATATTCCTTTCCATCTGAGTTAGGTATGATGTAAGTTTTTTCCCTATCCCTGTTTCTGATGCTTCTAGGTCCTCCTGTAGTATTAAGTTGTCCTGCATTGTTTGAACACCATTTTTCCCTCTTTTTTTCATGATGTTCACGTTACTTTTCAGCTCTATTTGATTGCTGTGTTTCTGCTCTCTTCTATAGATTTGTTTTGGGTTTATATATCTCTGTTGTCTCTCCTTTGTGTTGGTAGACTATGCCTGCTAAAGTGGATTCCGCTGTTAAGGAATTCCTACAGCCGAGCTCCAGTGATGTCACCTCTCTGCTATGATGGCCCCAGGCTCCTTGCCGAAGTGTCCAAATGGGAAAGTGGATTGGATTGTCTCTGGTTGGTTTCAGCGCCCAGTCGCTGGCAGGTGGGCAGTCTCCAGCCACCCAGTAGCGCGGGCAGTGGGTGGACTGCCGCCGGCGGGTGGCTGATCTCTAGCCACACAGTCACGCGTTTGGTCGCCGGCGGGCGTGCGTTCTCCAGCCGTCAAGACGTGCGGTCAGCAGGTGGGCTGTCCCTGGCAGGAAGGCGGTCTCCAGCCACCCAGTCAGGAGGGCCTGGCCTCTAGTCCCCTGGTTTATCCTGCTAGTCCTGATTTCTCCTGCTAGACCAGATTTCTCCTGAGTGATGTTTCTCAGCAGGTCAAACTGTACTCTGGGTCTGCCATTTGTTGGGTGGGGAGGGTGTCTATTGGGAACCCTGGCACTCTATTGTTTTAATTTTTTCCGCTTTCCCCTCGCCCAGCGCTGGCTAGACAGGTTTCATTTTTGCTGCTGATGGGAAGGGTAGATGAAGGTCAGGTGCCTCTAGTTTCCCCCCGTCTTTATGCTGGATTGCTGTGATAATCCCTCCCCCAGAAAGCCTAGAAGATATTTTATTTGAATTCCCCTCTGTATGGGAGATGAGCTGAGAAACACACACCTGTTTTGTTGTTGCAATCTGTCGTGGAGTGGTGGTGGTTACGTCAGCTCTCCAAGATGGTGGCTGTTGGTTTCCTTGGTGGAGTTACCGTTTTGGGGGATACAAATGTACTGCTTACTTCCCCGTCTGAAATCCCGAATTCAGCTGGGGGCTCAGTGGATGCTCAGCCGGCAAGATTCCAGAGAATTCGCAGCAACGTTTCTCCTTGCTTGCTGGTCACTTCTCGGTGGTGCCTCACAATCTGTAGCCACGGCGCAGGCTACGCGGATCAATCAGACCAGATCTCCAGTTGCACAGGTGGCTTGTGTTTGAGACTCAATTACCGGACCTCGATGGTGGAAATCATTCTTCTAGGTTTCGGTGCACACCCATTTTGCTGTAAGATCCTAACAAGATAGTTTTTTGTCGTTCTAACTCGTTATTCACCTTCGCAGTGGCGGGGTACACAGGGTGTGATGCACTCTATTCACAGCCATCTTGCAATGTCAAAATATTAGGATTTTGATGCACCATTTACTGAAGGCAGTTTTCAGTACTAGAAAAAAATATGTATTTCAGGTGGATGAATATTTCTGAGAATATTTTTTTAAAAAGTGGATTATAAATCCACATACATGAAAATGAATGAATTTAGGGAGTTCATAATAAGACACATATATTTCATATTTTGAAAAATCTGGAGAGTATATATATATATATATATATATATATATATATATATATATACACACACAAACACACACACACACACAGAGACATTAAAAACTAGCAATTTATATGCCAATCGAAATTCATCATGAAATACATATCATCCCCAGACCCTAAAATATTCATTTTTCTGAACATGGATTTATGTATAATGGTTTTCAACTAGGAGGCTTACCCATAGGTTGAATTTTCAGTTCCAAATAAATTTAGGAGGAGTGACCTCTTTTCGCAATTTGTATTTGTCAAGTCAGTCACCACACAAAAATGTACGTGTGATACCAGGTAGTATTCTATATGTGCATATAAAAATACATGTGCTCAATACGCTACAGAGAAAGGGAGACAGGAATTCACATATTTGTTAACTTTAAAAACACACGGAGAACTATTTCAACAAAAAATTGACTAGATTTATAACTCCTACCCTATATAATTCAAAAGGCAACTCCAACTATACAGCATTCCTCCTCTGAACTGCTTGTATTTCTATTCTGTTTGTGTTATTATTCTCCATCATATTACGATTAGTAGTCAGAGTCTTGTAGGGTAGGGGTTAGTGTCAAGGATTCAGTATTTCGAATGGAAAATTGGAAAATGAATCCAATGTGTATGCAAATATGTGCTACACAAAATCTTCCCACTCTCATCCAGAACAATGGCTTGGCAATATCTTCGCCCCAAGTAAGACATCATTAGAGGAGAAGAGTTAGAAAATCTGGGAATACTTATCTGGAATGAAAAATGCTAAGGAGTTCAGTAACTTGGAGGTGGTAGAGGAGTTTCCAAAAGTAAGGGACAGGGTAAACACTCCACAAACGTGAAGCTCTGCTGGCCTAAAGACTTCTTGAGAAATTGCCTTTGAGGTTGGGCACTTGAAAATATGTTGTTATCAGGAGCTTTAGCTTCCTTTGTAGTGAGATCATCAAAGCTGGGTCTGCACCTATGTGACCTGTAGGACATGGTTTCTTATTTTCCAATGAACATGAGGCAGCTGTCCTGAATTTGATCTCTGTAGGTAAACTGTGGCCACTGGGGTCTAAGTGTCTCCCCGTGTGGACTGTGAAGCCATTTGTTCATTCTCCAATTTTCATGGTGTTTCTTGCTGCTGCAATGGGAGTTTGGTATATGCTTCACGAAATACAAGGAGTTCAACTGGGACACAGTGCAGGAGGGAGTTCTGTCACATGCGGTATTTCAGTTTCTGCAGGAGAATGCACCAACCATGCTTCTATATCACATATCTTGCCCCATTGACCATAGCAAATCGATTCTGAACATTGCCCTGAAACCTCTCCATATAACAAGACGCCTTTACTTAGAAGGGACTGCTGGCTGCATCATGTCAGTCACACTCCATTCGGAAGCCAATGGCAGATCCACATGGCCCCAATACACATGTTTTATAACACACCTGCCTACCACTGCTCTAGGTACAGTAACCATCAGGCTCCAACCTATTGCATCTCTGTTCTAGACAATTTTCATGAAACCCAGTCAATCAAGGCACTGTCTGGTATACTCATGATCAGCAACAGGATATCCAAAGGTTTTCCAGTGCCACCTGGTCATGGGAATTTCAAAAATTTCATGGTATTTTTTTAGCCATATTTTAACAATGAAGGTGGAGGCACTGTGAGTTTCAATTCATTCCAGAACCATTAATGTTGACAAAGCTCATTTCAATGAAAGCTCTGGAGAAATCTCACAGGCAATGCTTTCCAAAGAATGGCCAAAAGGTCACATGAAGACAGGCCCATTGAGGTCTACAATGTGAGGTCCATGTGTGTTTTGACTCTCAACTATGGCTGCCAAGTCTTTCAGAATAAAATTATGTGATATCATGGCTGTGATTCCCAGTGCTCTGTTGAAAGCCACCCTGGGCCTAGATCTCAGTTTCCAAGGGCGACTCTCATGCGTGGCCTCCTAAAATCCCAACACAATTAATGGCAATACTTTTCTCAGGTCAGTCCCAGAACTCAGTCTCTAAGGGGAAAAACACCAGAGTTCATGTCAAGGTGGACCCAGTTATCTCTTTCTTATCTCTCTCTTCAACCACCACACAAACAACCACTATTAAAATCAAAAGACTACCACATGGCCCTCATGTTCTTTCATATAGACACTCATCATAACCTCTCGCTGGAAATTTTCATGAGGGGTGAAGCCCAAGACAGTCTCCTAAATAATCTCTCTTGCCCCTTATTTGCCTAAATTCAGCGTGGCCTGGACACCATTCCCGTAAACTAGGAGTGTTCAAATAGGCCTGCTGTTAATACTTCTATGCTTCTCCAATTTGAGGCCTACTGACTGTGCAGTTCAGATTCTTTATGTGAATTGGAGTCATGGGAAAACTCAAGCACTTATGGGCTAGCCTCTGTAGGGATTTGAAGAAATCATTTGACCCAAAGGATCCCTATTCTAACTTGATGGAGGTCAGGAACCTCACAGAGAAAGGGGAGAGACTTCATCCACAATAACTGCACTTTTGGCCATTTTTGTTTTGGATGCTCACATGTGATGTTTCTTTAGATCCTTCAGGTGATGAGAATCTAAGCCACGGCCTCACACAGGGCCAAGAGGCTGATTCAGACACTTCCATTTCCAAAGGAATTAAGCAAAGATCCACAGGTGATGTCCATTCATTTCCATTTGAACCTGTTTTCTTCAGGCTTCACAAACGCGTGTCTTGAGGCAAAGATCTTTCTGACATTCAGGGCAACAGAAAAATAGGTAAGCAAAAGGACCAAAGCATTGTTTCTCCACTGAGACTATCATGGTCACACTTATATCTGAGTTTTCTGAGATGCTCGCCATTCCCTTCAGCTACCCCAGTACATGGCCATGTCATAGGGCTTGGAACTGGTACATATCTTGGACACAAACCATGAGCCTATTCTGGAGAGTAGCCAGAATTCAGGAAGAATGCAGGAATTTTGGAAGATAGCACCTGTTGCCCATCAATAAGGCAAGCCGAAATCCATTTATAAATTTGGAAGGATGAATGCTGGGAAGCTTTCTACTAGACAGGACACAACAATTGATGCATTCTGTTTTCTAATGTCTAAAACCATGGACACAGTGGGATACACAGAGATAGAAACACTGGCCTTGTCAATCGACTTACTATAAACATTTCACTCCAAACCAAACAAACCGCCTTTCAAACCTATTCTCAGAACATGAGACAAAACCACAAACCCACACCCACAACCACAGAGGCACCAACTTCCACGAAGTAGGTCTGTGACTATCCAGAGTGTCCTCTGACTGGTGGGCCAACTTATGTTCCCCGGAAATTGCCTTTTCTGTCTCAGTTCTGGTCTCTTTAACCAACTCTGTGAACTTGTCAGGAGCCAGCGGTGAGCCACTATCTGCTTTCTCAGGAAAGGCCCCTCTTCTGAGCTTTCATGGCAGTTGGCCATCCTCATATCTTAGGTACCATGAAAGACTGACTCTGTCCTTGGTAAATCCAAACAAGTGAGCCCACTGAGACTGGAACTAGGACAGGCTCTTGGTGCCTTGCTTCCTGGATCCCAAGTTCTGAGAATTCCATCACCAAGGAAGTGAGGTGAGGTCACTTCCTTCAGGAACTGAATGAGGTCACTGCCTTGGCAACCACTTTGTCCTAACAGTTGTTTCCAAGGGTCCCATGTGATCGAGGCTGCTTCTACTTTTTGTGACACTTTCACAAATTAGAATTGTATATCAACCATAGGCACCCGGGAACAGCTCTCCAAACAGGACTGTTTGGGTCCATCTTCTCTACATTAAGAACAGAGAGGCTGATTCAGACACAACCCTTCATCCTGACAAGGTTGTTTGCAATGGAAGATGACATTTGCTCTCTCAGGTCCTTCATGGCTGCCTACATCTTCTCCAGAGATCACTTCTTCATGGACCATTGAGTTTTACAACAGGTGGAAGATTCCCTACATTCCTGTATTGTAAGACCAACTCGGTTTCTGCTCTTCTGTAAAGTTAGATTGAGGGAACAGTGTATGGTTAGAGTTAATAACAGGTTCTATTTGGGTTAGGAATTATTCTAATTGATGAATAATTGTATTGGGAACCTGTGATATTTATAAGAATTTATTGGTGAAATATAAGTATGAAAACAAAAATCTAGGTAAGATTTGAAGCCCAGAAGGGGATTGTGCTATTGATTGGGATACTTAGCTTTGAAATACGTTCTGCACAGGTGTTTCAGATAAATCGATTATCAATTGCATAGGACCATGTACCTTGGATGATTGAATGTAGAAGTGAACATCACTAGAATAGGGATAGTCGGAAAGATTAGGAAGATATTCGATAAGTTTCAGAAGAAGAATGAGTACAGGATTTGGACCAAAAGTTTTTTAGCAATAGGGTATCAGGTAGAGAGTGAATGTAAATGTCAGCACATGTGAAGAGTCAGTCACAATGGTGAACTGGGAAAAATATTTAGGAAAGCAGACATCAATAGAGACATTAGGAAATCAGGCAAAGTATAAATTGAGTGATAGGATTAGACATTTGCAACAGGGTTGAGGTTCAATAGATAGTCTTAGGAAGAAACAAATATGTAGTCACCAATAGGATTGACATTTGAGACCATTGGGCACACTGGACATGAATGTTTTTAGTAATCTATGCTCACTTTCCATTTAGGCTTTGATACAATTATAAGTGTGACCTCTTCTTTTTGTGTCCAGAATATTACTGTGATAAAATGTATATGTAGATCAGGTGACATGAGAATTTCTTCCACCATTCCTGGGAGCAACATTTTGAAGATGAAAAAATTAGTATTGGGGTTAAAAATAGATTTACTCTGTGTCAATGAATATAGAGATAATTCATGGATAGAACATACTGTGAATAAATATTATAATTGTTCCAACTTTAAATATTGGATTGAATTGATATCTGAAAATAAACAGGAAATTGTATATTTATATGCAATCATTCATTCCAACCAAATATACATCTAATGGTAATATTAGGGTTATGGTTTATCATGAAGAGTGTGTCAGTTTTGCTTCAAAATGTTTATCAAAATCGAAAAAAAAAATGCGTTTTGAATGAAGTCTCATGAATAAACAGTCAAGTAACCTGGAGTAATACATGTGTTGTGAATCAAGAAATGATTGAAAGTGAATAAAAATCCTATAAATTATTGAAGTTGTTGATGAAATATATATCCTATGATGTGTATATACTGAACAAAGAGTAATGTACCAGTGTTGAATAAAATGAACTTCAAAACAGACATCATATCCAAGAGGAATCTACTTGCACTGATGTTAAACTGGATGAGTTACTGTAAAATCTTAGGATTGTATGCACCATTCACTGAAGTTAGTTTTCAGTACTAGGAAACAAATATGTAATTCAGGTGGATGAATATTTCTGAGAATAATATTGTGAAAAGTTGATTATAAATCCACATACATGAACATGAATGAATTTAGGTAGTATATGGAAGACACATATGTTTCATATTTTGAAAAAATTTGGAGCGTATATATATATATATATATATATATATATATATATATATATATACACACACACACACACACACACACACACACACACACACATAGACAATAAAATGTAGCAATATATATGCCAATCGAAAATCATCATGGAATATATATCATCCACAGATGCAAAAATATTTATTTTACTGAACATGGATTTAGGTAAAATGTTGTTCTACTAGGAGGATCACCCATAGGTTTAATTTTCTGTTCCAACAGCGTTTAGGAGGAGTGATCTTTTCTCACAATTTGTTTCTTCCAAGTCAGCCACCTCACAAGAAAATACGTGTGATACCAGGTAGGATTCTATATGTGCATATAAAATTACATGTGCTGAATAGGCTACAGAGAAAGGGAGATGGGTATTCACATATTTGTTGACTTTAAAAACACATGGAGAACTATTTCAATTAAAAATTTACTAGATTTATAACACCTACCCTATGTCATGCAAAAGGCAAGTGCAAATATACACCATGCCTCCTCTGAACTGCTTGTATTTTTATTCTGTTTGGGTTATTTTTCTCCATCATATTAGGATTAGTAATCAGAGTCTAGGAGGGTATGGGTTAGTGTCAGGTGACCCGGCTGGCAGGACATATCAACTTGGGCGTCGATCCTAGTTGGGGAGGAATGAAGGGACAAGAGACACGAGAGATGACAGCAAGACAGGAGTTCTGATCATGCTGCAAACTTTTATTGTTCTCAGAGGGTATTTATATGCTGCGGATTGGAAAGCTCTCTTATCAGCAGTTGCTGGATGTCTTCACAGGGTGAGATAACCTCAGGATGTTTCAGGAAGACAGATGGTAGCCGGATGTCTAAAGGAAATAGATGGCTGCGGGATGTCTCCCAGGCAGGTTGTGTTCCAGGGGGATGTTTCTTGTGTCAGTCTATTCTTTGAAGGAGAACTTTCTTCTAGCCCCTGACATCTCCTCCTTTCTTATATAAAATATTCGACCATACCTTACAGGCCATGTATTTAGGGGGTGATATTGGCTCTGTTTCTCTAGGATGCCTTGGAATATCTCCTGAACTGAGCGAGCATCTTTACTAGGAGATTTCGTGTTGGCTTTGGCATGTTTTTGGAGAAGACGTCTTTGAGGGGGTAGCATGCCAACCGCCATGCACCAGAGCATGCCACTCAGAATTCTTGTGTTTTGGGATCCATGGTTCCATCCTCCTGCAGTCCTTCCTGCACCCTCCGATATTATGGCCTAATGTCCTCATTCCAAGGGTGTGTCCTCCCCCAAGCAGAGGGGCCCATGGAGGACGAACCCTTATTGCAAGGGCAGAAGATGATTGGTCAGAGCTGTTACTTATAGTTTTATGTAAGAAAGAGAGATCTGTGGGGATATACACTTAATAAGCCTGTGAGAAAGGTGGAACATTCTTTTGAATGTTGGCAGTGCTGTCTTCCATCTCCAGACGATGATAGTGGACCTGTATGGGCATAGAGGCCAAAATATTAATCTGTTCTTTAATAAATTGTACCAGCCTGTTTATAATGCAGGGTCCTATGGACACCATTAAAAGTAAACGCAACAAAGGGCCTAATAGGGGAAGAAGGTAGGGTAGAAATCCATTATGCCCAGTCCAGAGGGGATTTTCAAATAATTCCCTTTGTCTCTTTTCTAGATCTTTTTGAATCTGCTTAATTTTAGTGTGTACTATGCCTGATTTATTGGCATAAAAGTATCATCATTCCCCTAAGGCCAAGCAAATACCTCCCTTGTTAGCTGTCAGCAAATCTAAGCCTCGTCTGTTTTGAAGGAACACTTCTGCCAGGGAGTCTATTTGGTCCTGCAAATCTTTAATGGTTCCTGATAGAGTTTGTACATAATTTATAAGTTGTTGAGACAGGTGATGGTAAGAGTGTATAGCCATGCCTAAGCCATTGTACCTGTGCCCACGGCAGCTGTTCTTCCAAGGCTGGCAATGAGTAGTAAGTCCAGTATTGCCCACCTATGTCTTTTGACTAAGGTGTCTAGGCTACAAATGGGTAGAGGTTTATCTCATGGGACAATAGTTATATCAGGGAGTAATAAGGCAAGAACACAACCAATGGTCCAATTCGCTGGAAGCCTGGAAAGGCCGAGTTTCCTCCACACATAAAAACTGTGCCATTGGGGGGACAAAGAGATGCGGTGGGTGAGAAATAGTTTTATACTGTTGAGCAATTTCCAATGGAAGTAAGTCCAACATCAATATCATAGGTATTATTCTGCATCGCGCCTAAAAGACATAATGTAAAAGTGCCTAGAGGCTGTACTTTAAAAGGAAATATGGGTTGGCATGTATTAACATTTTCCATGACAGAACTAATAGGAACTGCCATAGGCATGATTGCCCCTGTTGTCATGCAGAGCCAGCAATCACCAGCAAGGGTGGGGTTCAAATTATTAAGCTAGGAGAATGTAGTTTCCAAAATATATAATGTATTGGTATCTAAACCTGGGAACTGGGATTTAGGCTACATTAAGGGATGATATGTGAGCTCAGGGATTTGGGGTTTCAAAAGTTTGATTATCTGAGGAGGCTTGACAGCATAAGTGGGCCCTCCACCATCAGAGACCCCTGTAGGGGCCTTAATGGGCCAGCAGGAAGGTTTTCTGACAGTGCCTTGGCACCCAGCTGACTGTAGCTTGCTGTATTTGCCATCTCCTCCCTGGTCAAAGAGAACGGGGGTATAATGAATAGTGGTCCCCCCTGCTGCATGAGTTTTATTTAGGGAGGCTTCAAAAAATTGTTCTCCCTGTTTGTTAACACAAATTTTAGCCGACGCATAACAAGAGACATGCATCGCCTGGGTATGCGTACAAGTTACAGAACAATTTTGGAGAGCTTTACTTGTACTAGGGGAAATAATCTTGGGCTTGTTAACACATGCCCATTTAGGCTGAGGAACTCCTCCGAGATTATGGTCAACCTTGGCACGGAGGTAAGCCACCTTAGTCATGCAGTCAGAAGTCTGGGTCCAACTAGTGGGAGCCTCAGTCCAAGATCCTCCCTTGCATTCGCGGGGGTGGGGGCAAAAAGGTACTCCATCATGTTGGAAGGTGGAGGGCCAAGGCCTCCGTGTTCAAACCTGTTCAGCAGAAGTGCCTTAAGCAGGATCCTCGCACAGATTGTTGGCTGTATCTAAAAAAGAGGAAAATTTGTCCTCAGGGGGACGGCCTTCGTCCCTGGGTTGAGATAAGTCATTAGCCTGTTTAACCAGGCATTCTGGTAACCATCTTGGGGATGCTTACTCTTGGTCCAAAACACAAGCTGAGCCTTATCCCCAGATGAGGATAGGATCTGGGCGTTTCCATTTATTTGTAATGGGATTGGACCACATAACAGGTGTGCGAACAGAATTGGACCAGGGATGCCAGTGTCTGTCTGCGGCCAAATGGCCTTCACTGTCTAGGGTAAGAAAAATAAGGGCCAATAATGCATGGTTAAGGCGATCCCTGGGAGTGGTAAATACAAGGGCGGAAGCCTTAAGGCTGGATTGCCAAGTCTTTAAGGTAAGCTGGGCAAGTTTCACATGCCTTGGACCTGAGGGTTGTATGGAATTCCAGTAGTATGACAAATTTGCAAGGTAGCACAAAACTGTTTAAACTTGGCACTGGTATATGCAGGACAATTTTCTGTTTTAATATGTATTGGTTTACCCATTACGGAAAAGGCTGAAACAAGATGAGAAAGGACATTTTTGGTAGCCTCTCCAGAATGTGGTGATGCAAAAATAAAGCCACTGAAGGTATCTATAGAAACGTGTATATATTTGGTTTTTCCAAATTCAGGAAAATGAGTAACATCCTTTTGCTAAACCTGATTGGGCAGTAATACTCGGGGGTTAACTCCCAAGTGTTGAATGGGGAGGTAGACAGTGTAACCAGGGCATGCTTTTACTATTTCTCATGCCTGTTGCCTGGTAATTTTACAAAGTAATCGAAGGCTCTGGGAATTTATATGGTGAAGATTGTGTAACTCCATGGCCTTTTGAATGGAGCCAACAAAAATTGGAAAGATGGAACGAGTTGCTGCATCAGCTTGGGCATTACCTTGTGTTAGAGGGCTCGGAAGATCAGAGTGTGACATGATGTGTCCTAAGGAAAATGGATGTTTTCTGGCCTGAATTAGCTGCTGAAGCTGGTGAAACAGAAAGGGGGAATTTGAAGAAGCCTTAATGGTGCGTGAAATCTCCAGCAGGGGCACAGAATGAGCAATGTAGGCACTGTCTGTATAAATATTAACAGGATTATCAAAAAATGTTATAAAAACTTGTGTTATGGCAAACAATTCCACAAACTGTGCTGACTGATAGACAGTATCAAAGGTGGTAGGCTTGTTATTGACAACAAAGACTGCACGGCCATTACTGGAACCGTCTGTAAAGACAGTTAGGGCTTGAGGAATGGGAGCCTTTTGAGTAATTTTGGGAAAAATAAATGGATGTAACTGGACAAAATTTAAAAGGGGGTCATTGGGGAGGTGGTTATGAATTGTTCCCAAAAAGCCTGAAAGGGCAATACCCCATTCATCCCTGTCTGTAGTAAAAATTGGGTTTGGTCCTTAGTATATGAGATTAAAATATTATCAGGGTCTTTGCCAAAATGTTGTCAAGAAAGCAAACGACCTTTAATAATAATAGAAGCTACCTGAGCAAGATAAATGGTAATAACCTTGGAGGATGTGGTGGGTAAAAGGACCCAAAGCAAGGGGCAGCCTTTATTTTTAAAATGTGGATCTCGCTGCCAAAATATTCCTGTGGGTGTACGAGGAGTGTGGAAAATAACCAGAACCAGAGGAAGGTTGTAAGAAATTTGTGTAACAAACTGTTGGGCAATGGCTTCTGTGGCTTGGTTGAATGAATGTTATGCGTTGGGAGTAAGCTTTTGAGGGGAGGAGGGGTGGGAATCACCTCTCAAAATATCATTAAGGGGCAAAAGTACACAAGTGGGTAATTTTAAATATGTTCTTAGAAATTGAATATCCCCCAGTAATATTTGAAAATCATTAAGGGTGTGAAGATGGTCCACACATAGTTGTATTTTAGGAATTTGTATCTAATTATCTTGAAGTTTAAGACCCAAATAGGTATAAGGGTCCTGTGTTTGAAACTTATCAGGAGCTATCTGTAGTCCCAAGGTAGTGAGGATTTGTCAAAGTACAAGTAACAATTATTAAGGTCATGGGTATTAGTTGTAGCAATTAACAAATCACCCATATAATGTAAAAAAATTTTGTGGGCATTGCTCTCACAAGGTCTACTGCTTGATCAACGTATTTTTGGCAAAGCCTAGGGCTGTTGGCCATACCTTGTGGAAGAACCTTCCATTGAAATCTATGCATAGGGCCCTGAAAATTAATACGAGCGAGACTAAAGACAAAATAGCGTCTACCCTCAGGATGTAAAGGAATGGTAAAAAAGCAATCCTTTAAGTCAATAACCATTTTACAATAGTTTTTGGGAATCGCCACTGGTGTGGGAATGCCTGGCTGTAGTGCTCCCATCGGGCACATAACTTTATTAATGGCTCACAAATATTGTAAAAGGCGCCACTTGCCTGATTTTTTCTTGATAATAAAAGTAGGAGTCTTCCATGGTGAGTTTGAGGGCTTTACATGGCCGGGTGCCAGCTATTCCTGCACTAACATGGAGGTAGCCTCCAATTTTTCTTGGGTAAGGGGCCACTGATCCACCCACACAGGAGTCTGAGTCTCCTAAATAATTTTATCTGCATGGGGTACAGGAGGGTCAGGGACCGACACTAAAAATCCGAAAACACAAGTCCATATGTATTTGTTTTTTGTATGGGTTGTATAGGCTCCACCAGTCCTTGTTTCAGTCTCCCCAGGCCTGTACCAGGAAAAAAAATTCATGCGAAGCATTTGATGAGTCACCATGGAATTGGGACTGGCAAGAATAACTTCCAATGACTCAAAATATCTCGGCCCTATATGTTAACAGGGAGGTCAGGATCAACGAAAGGAGTGACAGTTGACTTATTACCCTCTTTATCAGTCCAGCTAATAGACCTAGAGCTGACCAGAGGATTTTTTGATTTTCCTATCCCTTTAAGGTCAGTCAAGGATGAAGTGAGGGGCCAACCTGATGGCTAGTATTTTTGAGAAATAATTGTGGCATCAGCTCCAATATCTAGAACTCCTTGGAATTCCTTTCCTTCAGTAAGTAAGGTAAGGGTGGGTCTATTGTGAGAAATGGGCTGAACCCAATACACATCAGAGGAGCCCAAGGAGGTAGTCCCCCGAGGTAGGTTTGTGTGGTGGAAATGCCTCCTGAATCCAAGGGAAGGAGTATTAATTGTGCAAGTCTTGTTCCTGCTGGGATGGTGGCAACTCCATTAATAGCAGTGGCCAGTATTTTTATTTCTCCAGTGAAATCATTATCATTAATGCCAGGGAATACCTGAACATCGTGTATGGTAGTAGAGGCTCTTCCAAGAATAAGGGCACACGTATGAGATGGAGGGGGCCCCATAATTTTAGTGGGTATTATCTGGGGCCCTTGCATTAAGTCTAATATTGTATCTTTGGCGGCACAGAGGTCCAATCCTGCGCTGCCTGGGGTGCCTAAGTGGAGGGAGGCAATTGTGGAGAAGGATTTTGAGGTAGGTTGAGAGTTTGGAAGGGAACAAACCTTATTGCCCCTGTGTTTGTCCTGGGGGATGTTGTGGCCAGTGGCTGGTCCTGCAGGGAGTTTCCAGAGAAGCAGGAAGAAATAGGCTGTCTGAGGTCATTTGTCTTAGATCTACACTCACTGGACCAGTGATGACCTTTACCACATCTATGAAAAACGGTAGCTGGGGGCGGTTAAGCCCCAGCTTGAGGAGACGCCATTCCTAGGCTTTGTTTGCCTGTCAGACACTCACATGCAAAATGGCCAGGTTGTTTACAAGTAAAGCAAGTACGTGAGCCAGGATTGTGAAAGGCCTTGGTAAAGGCGGCCCCTAAAGCGAGACCCATGGCATGGGCTGCACCCACGCCTGCACAGAGTCTAATAAAGTCAGAAAGTTTCCCTTTATCCTTATGTGGTCGAAGAATATCCTGACATGCTGGGTTGGCATTTTCAAAGGCAAGATGTTTTACAAGGGTGCTTTCACATTCGCTTGGTCCATGCAAGCATTCCGCAGCTAGATTAAGCCTGGGAACAAAGTACCTATAAGGCTCATTGGGCACTTGTCGAATTTTTGCCTGGGAATTGGTAGCCGAGGGCTTTTGAGGGAGGTGTCACCAAGCAGGTAAGCCAGCCATCTGAGTCTGCGCCAAGAGTCCAGGAGGGAAACGTGCCTGTTATTTTTAGTGTCAAAAGGCTCATTGCCCACTAGCTTAACTTAAGTCCCAGATTCAGAGTAGGCCTTAGTTAAAAATTTTTGAGCAGTTTCCCGACATTGCTCCTTGAAATCTGCATTCCATAACAGGAAGTCTCCGGCACTGAGGGTAGCTTGGTCTAAAAAT
Organism: Callospermophilus lateralis; assembly: GCF_048772815.1. NCBI lineage: Eukaryota > Metazoa > Chordata > Mammalia > Rodentia > Sciuridae > Callospermophilus > Callospermophilus lateralis. The sequence continues at coordinate 7,079,743 of NC_135320.1, read as the reverse complement.
TTCCAATCATTGGGAGTAAGCCATTGTGCGCTGTGGCTTTCTAATAAAGCCAACGTGTCGGGCACAGTGGGGCCATAGTGAGCACAAGCCTTTTTAAGTTTTTCAAGAAAACATAGGCTTAATTTTTTGTAGACTCTGGGTTCCTTCCTGCCTAGGGGTGAACTCCTCATCCTCTAAGTCCTGATCTCCTTGATCCATTTCCCCCGCTTCATCCTCTTGTTCTGCATCTAAGTCTTTGACCTCAGCTTGGGCAGGCTTATCTATCTGACTGGTGGTGACTGGGAAGGTGAGAACAGGCCGATGGAGCAGCTTCGCTTTGTATTAGACCGCTGTGGGCAGGCTTGCATTGACTCTGTAGCTAAGGCTAATGAACAGAGCTCAGAGTCAAGGGATCTGAATTCTTTTAAAAGTTGGATCTGTTCCCGTTTATGTTGGAAGGACGCTGGCAAGGGAGCGAGGTTAGGCAGGGGAAGTGGGGAAAAATATCTGGGCGGGCACATGGCCCCTGAAGGGCCAGAGCACAAAAGGCAGGAGGGATATAGGAGGGAGGTGGATGTGTAAATCCTATAGGCTGTGGCAGGGTCCTGAGAGGTGGCGGGTCTTCTGAATGGTAGAGAGCTGCTTCCTTCTCCAAGATAGCCTCCTCCCCAGGGGTCAATGTGTCTCTGGGATTTAAAACTGGATAAAGGCAGTTTTTAATCATTGGAGCCTAATTCATTAGGGTCGTATTTTGAGGGGGACCTGGAAGGTTCCCAGGGTCCTGGGGAGACTGAGAAGCGTCTATGTGTATACTAATGATGGGCATGCAGAGGGAGGACAAGAGGTTTTTTGCATAGTCTCTTCCCCAATCCTGACAAGTTGTAAGGTACCATTGTCAAAGGGTGAATTTTTAAGAATTTCATTAATTAAGTTCCAGTAAGAAAAGGTGGGAACTGGCATTTTTTTCTGGGCCAAAGGGTTCATAATAATCTTTTAAACAGTTTCCTACTCTAAGCCATTTTTGCCATCAATGGTCCCTTCAAGAGGAAACCATCAACACAATTCTCCTATTAATGAAAAGAAAAATTTTAAGTCCATTTTCTTAACACGTGCCCCCCATATCTTGAAGGACTCCTTGAGGCCTGACAAAAACAAATCATGTGACGAAACAGCTTGTCACATGGTGGGTCACTCACCATGCATCATCCCCACCCTCCTCCTGTATCTGTCTCTCGGTGGTGTCTGCTGAGGTGATCGCGAGCTCCGCTTGACCAAGTCTTCCAGGAGGACGGGGTTCCCCCTCAGTCAAAGGCTTGAGCCCCAGTCAGTGGGCGCCAGATGTCCTGGCCAGCAGGACACATCAACGTGGGCAGCGAACCGAGATGGGGAGGAATGAAGGGACAAGAGACACAAGAGATGACAGCAACACAGGATTTCTGATCAAGCTGCAAAATTTTATTGTTCACACAGTGGTATTTATATGCTGGATTTGGGAAAGCCCTCTTATTGGCAGTTCCTGGATGTCTTCACAAGGTGAGATAACTTCAGGATGTTTCAGAAAGAAAGATGGCCACAGGATGTCTCAGGGACACAGATGGCTACAGGATGTCTTTCAGACAGGATGTCTCCTGGGGGCTGTTTCTTGTAAGTGTCAGGCTGTTCTTTGAAGAAGAATTCCTTCTACCCCTGACAGTCAGGCATTCAGTATTTCGAATGGAAAATTGGAAAAAGAATCCAATGTGTATGCAAATATGTGCTACCCAAAAATCTTCCCACTCTCATTCAGAACAATGCCTTGACATTTTCTTCATCCCAAGTAAGACACAATTAGAGGAGAAGAGTTTGAAAATCTGTGAATACACATCAGGAATGGAAAATGCTCAGGAGTTCACAACCTTGGAGGTTGTAGAGGAGTTTCCAAAAGTAAGGGACAGGGTAAAAACTCCACAAACATGGAGCTCTGCTGGCCTAAAGACTTCTTGAGAAACTGCCTCTGAGGTTGGGCACATGAAATATATGTTGATGACAGGAGCTTTAGCTTCCTTTGTAGTGAGATCATCAAAGCTGGGTCTGCATCTATATGACCTGGAGGACATAGTTTCTTATTTTCCAATGTACCTGAGGCAGCAGGGCTGAATTCTCTCTTTATAGGTAAACTGTTGCCACTGGATGCTAAGTGTCTTCCAGTGTGGACTGTGAAGCCATTTGGTCATCCTCCACTTTTCGTGGTGTTTCTTGCAGCTGCACTGGTAGTTTGGTATTTGCTTCACAAAATACGAAAAGTTCAACTGGGACACAGTGCTGGAGGGAGTTCTGTCATGTGTGGTGGGTAAGGGTCTGCAGGAGAATGCACCAACCAGGCTTATATCCCACATAGCTTGCCCCCTTGACCATAGCAATCTGATTCTAAACATTGCCCTGCAACCTCTCCATATAACAAGATGCCTTTACATACAAGGGTATGGGGGCTGCACCATATCAGTCACAAAGCATTTGGAAGCCAATGGCATATCCACATCACCACACCACAGATGTTTTAACACACACCTGCACACCACTGCTCTAGGCCGACTACTCATCAGGCTTCAAGTTACTGGCATCTCTGTTCTACACCATTTTCATGAAACGCAGTCAATCAAGACACTGTCTGGTACACTCATGATAAGCAATAGGACATCCAAAGGTCCTCCAGTGCCACCAGGTGATGGGAATTTCCAAACTTTAATGGTATTTACCTAGACATTTTTCAAGGATGAAGTTGGAGGCACTGTGGGTTTCAATTCATTCAGGAACCATTAAATGGAGAAGAAGCTCATTTCAATGAAAGCTCTGGAGAATTCTAACAGGCAAGGCTTCCCAAAGACAGGCTAAAAGGTCACATTAAGCCAGGCGTTTGAGGTCTACAATTTGAGGTCCATATGTGTTTTGACTTGCAACGATGGCTGCCATGTCTTTAAGAATAACATCATGTGATGTCCTTCCTGAGATTTCCAGTGCTCTTCCGAAAGCCTCCCTGGGCCTAGATCTCAGTTTCCAAGGGTGACTCTCATGTGTGGCCTCCTAAAATCCCCAAAACAAATACATGGAAATACTTCTTTGACGTCAGTTCCAGAACTCAGTCTCTAAGTGGAATCACACCATTGTTCAAACCCAGGTGGACATAGTCATCTCTTCCAACGGCCACAAAAATGACCACAATTAAAACCAAAATACTCCCACATGGCCCTCATCTTCTTCCATAAAGACACTCATCATAACCTCAGGCTATAGGTTTCCATGAGGGGCGCAGCACAAGACAGTATCCAAAATAAGGTCCCTTGCCCCCATTTGCCTAAAGTCAGTGTGGCCGGGACACCCTTACTGTAAACCAGGAGTGATCAAAGAGGCCTGCTGTTAATACTGCTCTGATTCTCCATTTTGAGGCCTAATGACTATGGGGTTGAGATTCTTTATGTTAATTGGAGTCATGAGAAAACCCAAGCACCTATGGTCTAGCTTCTGCAGGGGTGTGAAGAACTCATTTGACCCAAAGGATTTCTATTCTCAAAGATGGAGGTCAGGAACCTTACAGAGGAAGGCGAGAGACTTCATCCACTATGACTGCTCTTTTGGCCATTTTGGTTTTGAATGATCACATGGGATCTTTCTTTAGATTCATCAGGTGCTGAAAATTTAAGCCACAGCCTCACACAGGGCCAAGAGGCTGATTCAGACACATCCCTTTCCAAAGCAATTAAGCAAATAGCCACAGGTGATGCCCATACATTTCTATTTGAAAACTGTTTTCTTCAGGGTTCACAAAGGGGTGGCCTGAGGCAAAGACATTCCTAACATTCAGGGCAACAGAAGAATAGGTAAGCAAAATGTCCAAAGCAGGGTTTCTCCACTGAGACATTCCTGGTCACACTGATATCTGAGTTTTCTGAGATGCTCGCCATTCCCTTCAGCTATCCAGTACATGGCCATGTCACAGAGATTTGAGGTGATACATATCTTGGACACAAAACCATGAGCCTATTCTGGAGAGTGCCCACAATTCGGGCAGAAAACAGGAACTTTAGAAGTTAGCAGGTGTTCCCCATCAATAAGTCAAGCCGCAGTCCATTCATAAATTGGGCAGGATGAAAGATGGGAAGCTTTCTACTAGACAGGACTCACCCATTGATGCATTTTCTTTTCTAATGTCTACAACCAGGGACACAGTGGTATACACAGACATAGAAACACTCGCCTTGTCAAATGACTTACTAGAAACAGTTCCCTCCAAACCAAACAAACCGCCATTCCTGCCTATTCTCAGAATATGAGACAAAACCACAAACACACACCCACACCCACAAAGACACCTCCTTCTCCCAAGTAGGTCTGTGACTATCCGGAGTTTCCTCTGACTGGTGGGCCATACTATGTTCCAATGAAATGGCCTGTCCTGTCTCAGATCTCGTCTCCTTGGCCAACTCTGTGAAGTTGTCAGGAGCCAGCAGTGAGCCACTACCTGCTTTCTCAGGAAAAGCCCCTCTTCAGAGCTTTCCTCACTTTTGGCCGTCCTCACATCAGTAGGTACCAAGAATGACTGACTCTGTCCTTGGTAAATCCAAACAAGTGAGACCACTGGGACTGGGACTGCCTCTTGGTGCTTGGCTTCTTGGATACCAAGTTCAGAGAGTTCCATCAACAAAGAAGTGAGGTGAGGTCACTTCCTTAAGGAACTGAATCAGATCACTGCCTTGGTAACCACTTTGTCCTAACAGTTGCTTCCAAGACTACCATGAATTGGATGCTGCCCCTACTTCCTGTGACACTTTCACAAGGTAGAATGGTATATCAACCATTGGCACCCAGGAACAGCTCTCCACACCAACCTGGTTTAGTCCATCTTCTCTGCATTAAGAAGAGAGAGGCTGATTCATAAACAACCCTTTATCCTGACCAGGTTGTTTGCCATGGAAGCTGACTTTTGCTCTCTCAGGTCCTTCATAGTTGCCTACATCTACTCCAGGGATCATATCTGCATGGACCTTGAGGTTCTCAGTAGGTGGAAGATCCCCTACCTTCCTGTATTGTAAGACCAACTCTGTCCCTGCTCTTCTGTAAAGTTAGATTGAGGGAACAGTGTATGATTAGGGTTAATAATATGTTTGATTTGGATTAGGAATCATTCTGCTGGATGAATAATGGTATTGGGAACCTGCGACATTTATAAGTATATTTAGGTGAAATATATGTATGAAAACAGAAATCTAAGTAAGATTTGAAGTGCAGAATGGGAATGGGCCCTTGATTGTGATACTTAGCGTTGAATTATGTTCTGCTCAGATGTCTGAGATAGATCGATATACAATGGTATAAGACCCTGTACCTTGGATTATTTAATGTATAAGAGAACATCCAGTCAAACATGGATAATGGGTAGGATTAGGAAGATAGTCAGTAGGTTTAGGAAGAAGAGTGAGTATTGGATTTGGAACAAAAGTTCCTTAGCAATGGGGTTTCGATTAGAGTGTGAATGTAAATGTCAGCACAATTGAAGAGTCAGTCACAATGATGAACTGGGGAAAGTATGTCGGAAAGCTGATATAAATAGAGACATTATGAAATCAGAAAAAGGATAAAGTGAGAGATAGGATTAGATATTTTCAGCAGGGTTGAGTTTGAATATATAATCTTAGGAAGAAACAAATATGTTGTCACAAATAGGATTGACTTTTGAGAGCATAAGGCAAACTTGACATGGATGGTTTTAGAAATCCATGTTCACTTTACATTTAGGCTTTGGTGCAAACATAAGTGTGACCTTTTCTTTTTGTGTCCAAAATATTACTGTGATAAAATGTATATGTAGATCAGGTGACATGAGTATTTCTTCCACCATTTCTGGGAGAAATATTTTGAAGACGAATAAATTAGTATTGGGTTTACAAAGAGGTGTACCCTGTGTCTATGAATATAGAGACAATGCATGAATAGACAATAGTGTGAATAAATAATATAACTGGTTCCACTTTAATTAATGGATTGATTTGATATCTGAAAATATATAAAAAATCTTATATTGATATTCAATCATTCATTCCAACCAGTTATGCATCTAATAGTAATATTAGGGTTATTGTTTATCATGAAGGGTGTGTGAGTTTTGCTTCAAATATGATTATGGAAATCGAAAATAATATGTTTGGAATGAAGTCTCATGAAAAACCAGTCAAGAAACATGGAGGATTACATGTGTTCTAAAGCAGAAAATGATTGACAGTGAAACAAATGCTTATAATTTTGCTAACGTATGGATGAAATATATATCCTATAATGTGCATAAACTGAAGAAATTGTAACGTACCAGTGGTGAATAAGAATGAACATCAAAATACACATCATGTCCCATAGGAATCTACTTGCATTGATGTGAAACTGGATCAATTATTGTAGAAATATTAGGATTTGTATCCACCATTCACTGAAATTAGTTTTCATTTCTAGGAAAAAAATATGTATTTCAGGTGGATGAATATTTCCGTGAATAATCTTGTGAAATGTTAGCTATAAATCCACCTACATGAATATGAATGAATTTAGGGAGTGTATTATAAGACACATATATTTTATATTTTAGAAAAATTTAGAGTGTGTGTATACACACACACACACACACACACACACACACACACAGACATTAAAAATTAGCAATACATATGCCAATCAAAATTCACCATGAAATACATGTCATCCACAGATCCAAAAATATTCATTTTACTGAACATGGATTTATGTATAATGGTGTTCAACTAGGAAGTTCACTCATAGTTTGAAATTTCAGTTCCAACCGCGTTTAGGAGGAGTGATCTCTTCTCACAATATCTATCTGCCAAGTCAGTCACCTCACAAGAGTTTACGTGTGGTACCAGGTAGAATTCTATATTTGTATATAAAAATACATGTGCTGAATAGCCTACAGAGAAAGGGAGACAGGAATTCACATATTTGTTAACTTTAAAAACCCATGGAACTATTTCAATTAAAAATTGACTAGATTTATAACACCTACAATTTATCATGCAAAAGCCAAGTCTAACTATACACCATGCCTCCTCTGAAATGCTTGTATTTCTATTCTGTTTGGGTTGTTTTACTCCATCATATTAGGATTAGTAGTAAGAGTCTAGTAGGGTATGGGTCAGTGTCAGATATTCAGTATTTCAAATGGAAAATAGGAAAATGAATCCAATGTGTATGCTACAAAAAATTCCCACTTTCATCCAGAACAATGCCTTGACATTATCTTCACCCTTAGTAAGACACAATTAGAGGAGGAGAGTTAGAAAATCTGTGAATACATATCTGGAATGGAAAATGTTCAGGAGTTCACAACCTTGGAGGTTGTGGAGGAGTTTCCAAAAGTAAGGGACAGTGTAAACACTCCACAAACATGGAGCTATGCTGGCCTAAAGACTTCTTGAGAAACTGCCTCTGAGGTTGGGCACTTGAAGTATATGTTGTTTTCAGGAGCTTTAGCTCCCTGTGTACGGAGACCATCAAAGCTGGGTCTGCAACTATGTGACCTGGAGGATGTGGTTTCTTATTTTCCAATGAACATGAGGCAGCAGTGATGAATTCTCTCTTTGTAGATAAACTGTGGCCACTGGGGGCTAAGTGTCTCCCTGTGTGGACTTTGAAGCCATTTGGTCATCCTCCAATTTTCGTGGTGTTTCTTGCTGCTTCACTGGGTGTTTTGTATTTGCTTCACAACATACTAGTATTTTAAATGGGACACAGTGCTGGTGGGAGTCCTGTAAGGTGTGGTGGGTCAGGGTCTTCAGGAGAATGCACCAACCAGGCTTCTATCCCACATTGCTTACCCCATTGACCATAGCAACCTAATTCTGAACATTCCCCTGAAACCTCTCCATATAACCAGATGCCTTTTCATATAATTTTCTGCTGGCTGCACCAAGTCAGTCACAAGCCATTTTCTAGCCAATGACAGACCCACATGGCCACACCACAAATGTATTATCAGACACCTGCACACCACTGCTCTAGCCCACCACTCAGCAGGCTCCAACTTACTGGCATCTCTGTTCTACACCATTTTTATGAAACGCAGTCAATCAAGGCACTGTCTGGTACACTCATGAGCAGCAATAGGACATCCAATCGTTCTCCAGTGCCACCTGGTCATTGGGAATTTCAAAAATTTCATGGTTTTATCTATCAATTGTTCAAGAATGAAGTTGGAGGCACTTTGGGGTTTCCATTCATTCAAGAATCATTAAATGGTGAGGAAGCTCATTTCAATGAAAGCTCTGGAGAACTCTCACAGGCAAGGCTTCCTAAAGAGTGGTCAAAATGTCACATGAAGACAGGCCCATTGAGGTCTAAAATGTGAGGTCTATGTGTGTTTTGACTCTTAACTATGGCTGCCAAGTTTTTCAGAATAAACTCATGTGATATCCTGGCTGAGATTCTCAGTGCTCTGTGGAAAGCCACCCAGGGCCCAATCTCAGGTTTCAAGGGTGACTCTCATGTGTGGCCTCCTACAATCACAACACAATTAATGGCAATAGTTTCTGAGGTCAGTTCCAGAACTCAGTCTCGAAGGGGAATCACACCAGAGTTCAAGCCCATGTGGACCCAGTCATCTCTTCCAACCACCACACAAATGACCACAATTGAAACCAAAACATTCCCACATGACCCTCATCTTCTTCCATATAGACACTCATCATAAACTCTTGCTGGAGGTTTCCATGAGGGGCACATCCCAAGACACTGTCCAAAATAAGCACCCTTGCCCCTCATTTGCCTAAAGTCAGGGTGGTCTGGACACCCTTCCTGTGAACCAGGAGTGATCAAATAGGCCTGCCATTAATACTGCTCTGCTTCTCCAATTTTAGGCCTACTGACTGTCAGGTATAGATTCTTTATGTGATTTGGCATCATGAGAGAACCCAAGCACTTCTGCAGGAGTTCAAAGAAGTCATTTGATCCAAAAGATCCCTATTCTCACTTAATGGAGGTCAGGAACCTAACAGAGGAAGGCAAGAAACTTCATCCACAATGACTGATATTTTTACCATTTTGGTTTTGGATACACACATGGGAACTTTCTTTATATCCATCAGGTGCTCAGAATCTAATCCATAGCCTGACCCAGAGCCAAGCGGCTGATTCAGACACATCCCTTTCGAAAGCAATTAAGCAAAGCACCACAGGTGATGCCCATTTATTTCCATTTAAAAACTGTTTTCTTCAGGCTTCACAAAGGAGTGGCCTGAGGCAAGGACCTTCCTGACATTCAGGGCAACAGAAAAATAGGTAAGCAGAAGGCCCAAAACAGTGTTTCTCCACTGAGACTTTCCTGGTCACACTGATATTTGAGTTTCCTGAGATGCTCGCCATTCCATTCAGCTATCCACTACATGGCCATGTCACAGAGCTTGGAGGTGTTACATATCGTGGACACAAAACCATGAGCCTATTCTGGGTAGTGGCCAGAATTTAGGAAGAAAACAGGAACTTAGGAAGATAGTAGGGTTTGCCTATTAATAAGGCAACCTGCAGTCCAGTCATCAATTGGGTAGGATGAATGCTGGAAAGATTTCTTCTAGACAGGACATTTCCATTGATGCATTCTCTTTTCTCATGTCTACAACCACGGACACAGAGAGATACACAGACATAGAAACACTCACCTTGTCAAACGACTTTTTAGAAACAGTCCACTCCAAACCAAACAAACCGCCTTTCCTACCTATTCTCAGAACATGAGACAAAACCACAAACTCACACCCACACCCACAAAGGCACTTCCTTCCCCCAATATGTCTGTGACTATGCGGAGTTTCCTCTGACTATGGACCATATTGTTACCCCGAACTGGCCTGCCCTGTCTCAGATCTGGTCTCCGTGGCCAAATCTGTGAAGTTGTCAGTAGCCAGCGATGAGCGATTACCCGCTTTCTTAGGAAAGGACCCTCTTCAGAGCTGTCCTGGCATTTGGCCATTCTCACATCAGTAGGTACCAAAAAAGACTCTCTCTGCCCTTGGTAAAACCAAACAAGTGATCCCACTGGAACTGTGACTGGGACTGGCTCTGGATGCCTGGCTTCCTGCATCCCAAGTTCAGAGAGTTCCATCACCAAGTAAGTAAGGTGAAGTCACTTTCTTCATGAAATGAATGAGGTCGCTGCCTTTGCAACCACTTTGTCCTAAGAGTTGCTGCCAAGGGTCCCATGAGATGGAGGCTGTTCCTACTTTCTGTGACACTGTCACAAGTTAGAATGGTATATCAACCATAGGCACTGGGGAACTTCTCTCCATACAGGCTTGCTTTGGTCCATCTTCTCTACATTAAGCAGAGAGACTGGGCTGGGGATGTGGCTCAAGAGGTAGCGCGCTCACCTGGCATGTGTGCGGCCCGGGTTTGATCCTCAGCACCACATACAAACAAAGATGTTGTGCCAGCCGAAAAACTAAAAAATAAATATTTAAAAATTCATTCTCTCTCTCTCTCTCTCTCTCTCTCTCTCTCTCTCTCTCTCTCTCTCTCCCCCTCTCCCTCCACTGTCTCTTAAAAAAAAAAAAGAGAGAGGCTGATTCAGACACCTCCTTTCATCGTGTCCAGGTTCTTTACCATGTAAGAAGAGTTCTACTCTCTTTGGTACTACATAGCTGCCTACAACTTCTCCAAGGATCATTTCTTCATTGACCCTTGAGGTTCTCAGCAGGTGGAAGATCCCCAACATTCCTGTATTGTAAGACCAACTCTGTCCCTGCTCTTCTGTAAAGTTGGATTGAGGGAACATCATATGGTTAGTGTTAATAAGAGGTTCAATTTGGGTTAGGAATCATTCTTCGGGATGAATAATGTTATTGGAAACCTGGGATATTTAAAAGAATATATAGGTGAAATATAAGGAAAACCCAAATCTATGTAAGTTTTGAAGCCCAGAAGTGTATTGGGCTCTTGTGTAGGATACTTAGCTTTGATTTATGTTCTGCAAAGATGTCTCTGATAAATCGCTATACAATGGCATAGGACCTTTACCTTGGATGATTGAATGTCGAAGAGAACATCCAGTCAAAAAGGCATAGTCGGTAGGATTAGGAAGATAGTCAGTAGGTTTAGAAAGAAGAGTGAGTATAAGATTTGGACCAAAAGATTTTTAGCAATAGGGTTTCGGGTAGAGAGTGAATGTAAATGTCAGCACATGTGAAGAGTCATTCACAATGATGAACTGGGGAAAATATGTAGGAAAGCAAATATCAAAAAAACCGCCTTTCCTACCTATTCTCAGAAGATGAGAAAAAAACCACAAACTCACACCCACAACGGCAAAGGCACCTCCTTCCCCCAAGTAGGTCTGTGACTATCCAGAGTGTCTTCTGACTGGTGGGCCATATTATGTTCCCCCGAAATGGCCTGTCCTGTCTCAGAACTGGTGTCCTAGGCCAACTCTGTGAAGTTGTCAGGAGACAGCGGTGAGCCACTACCTGCTTTCTCAGGGAAGATGCCTCTTCAGAGCTCTGCTGGCATTTGGCCATCCTCACATCAGTAGGTACCATGAAAGACTGACTCTGTCTTTCGGAAAAGCAAACAAGTTAGCCCACTGGGACTGGGACTGGGACTGGCTCTGGGTGCCTGGCTTCCTGGGTCCCAAGTTCAGAGAATTTCATCACCAAGGAAGTGAGGAGAGATATCTTCCTTCAGGAACTGATTGAGTTCACTGCCTTGAAAACCACTTTGTCCTAACAGTTGCTTCCAAGGTTCCCATGAGATGGAGGCTGCCCCAACATCCTGTGACACATTCAGAAGTTAGAATGGCATATCAACCATAGGCACCCTGGAACAGCTCTCCACACAGGCCTGGTTTGTTCCAACTTCTCTACAATAAGAAGCGAGAGGCTGATTCAGACCCATCAATTCATCCTGACCAGGTTGTTTGCCATGGAAGATTACTATTGCTCTCTCAGGTCCTACATAGCTGCATACATCTTCTCCAAGGATCATTTCTCCATGGATCTTTGAGGTTATCAGCAGGGGGAAGATCACCTACATTTCTATATTGTAAGACCAACTCTGTCCCTGCTTTTCTGTAAGTCATATTGAGGGAACAGTGTATGTTTAGGGTTAATAACATGTTTGATTTGGGTTACGAATCATTCTGCGAGATGAATAATGGTATTGGCAAACTTCGATATTTACAAAAGTATATAGGTGAAATATAAGTATGAAAGCAGTAATCTATGAAAGATTTGAAGCCCAGAAGGGAATTGGACCCTTGAGTGGTATACTTAGCTTTGAGTCATGTGCTGCACAGATGTCTCAGATAAATCAATATACAATGGCATAGGACCTTGTACCTTAGATTATTGAATGTTGAAGAGACTTTCATTCAAAAAGCGATATTCGGTAGGATGAGGAAGGTAGTCGTTAGGTTTCAAATGAAGAGTGAGTATAGGATTTGGACCAAAAGTTCTTTAGCAATAGGGTTTCGGTTAGAGAGTGAGTGTAAATGTCAGCACATGTGAAGAGTCAGTCACAAAGATGAACTGGGGAAAACATGTAGAAAGCAGATATCAATAGAGACATTAGGAAATCAAGCAAACTAAAAAGTGAGTGATAGGATTAGACATTTTCAACAGGCTTGAGGTTGAATATATAATCTTAGGAAAAAACAAATATGTAGTCACCAATAGGATTGATATTTGAGAGCATTCGGCAACCTGGACATGGATGTTTTTAGTAATCCATGCTCACTTTCCATTTAGGTTTTGGTACAATTGAAAGTGTGACCTTTGCTTTTTGTGTCCAGAATATTTCTGTGATAAAATGTATGTGTATATCACGTGACATCAGTATTTCTTCCACCTTTTCCGGGAGCAATATTTTGAAGACATATAAATTTGTATTGGGGTACAAATAGGTATACCCTCTGTCTATGAATATAGCAATAATGCATGAATAGCCCATACTGGAAATAAATAATATAACTGGGTCCACCTTAAATAATGGATTGAATGGATATCTGAAAATATATAAGAAATGTTATAATGATACACAGTCATTCATTCCAACCAGTTATATATCTAATGGTCATCTAAGGGTTATGTTTTATCATGAAGGGTGTGTGAGTTTTGCTTAAAAATTGATTATGGAAATCGAAAATAATATACTTGGAAAAAAGTCTCATGAAAAGACCAGTCAAGAAACATAGGGAAATACATGTTTTCTGGAGCAGCAAGTGATTGAAAGTGAAACAAATGCATATAAATTTGCTAAGTAGTGGATGAAATATATCTCCTATGATGTGCATTAACTGAAGAAATAGTAACGTACCAGTGTTGAATAATAATGAACTTCAAAATACACATAATGTCCCATAGGAATCTAGTTGCATTGATGTTAAATTAGGTCAGTTAATGTAGAAATATTAGGATTTATTTGGAACCTTTCACTGAAGTTAGTTTTAAGTACTAAGAAACAAATATGTATTTCAGGTGGATGAATATTTCTGAGAATAATCTTGTGAAAAGTTGATTATTAATCCACATACATGAACATGAATGAATTTAGGAAGTGTAAATAAGACACATATATTTATATATTTCATATTTTGAAAAATCTGGAGAATATATATATATATATATATATATATATATATATATATATATACACACACACACACACACAAAGGCATTAAAAGTAGAAATATATATGCCAATCGAAATTCACCATGAAATATATATCATCCACAGATCCAAAAATATTCATTTTACTGAACATGGATTTATGTATAATGTTGTTCAACTAGGAAGCTCACCCATAGCTTGAATTTTCAGTTCCAACAGCGTTTAGGTGGAGTGATCTCTCCTCACAATTTGTATCTGCAATGTCAGGCACCTCACAAAAATGTACGTGTGATATCAGGTAAAATTCTATATGTGCATATAAAAGAACACATGCTGAATAGGCTACAGCGAAAGGGAGATAGGAATTCACATATTTGTTAACTTTAAATACACATATAAAACTATTTCAATTAAAAAATGACTAGATTTATAACACCTATCGTTTTTCTTGCAAAAGGCAAGTCCAATATACACCATGCCGCCTGTGAACTGCTTGTATTTCAATTCTGTTTGGGTTATTATTCTCCATCATAATAGTATTAGTAGTTAGCGTCTAGTAGGGTATGGGTTATTGTCAGGAATTCAGTATTTCAATTGGAAAATGAATCCAATGTGTATGCAATTATGTGCTACACAATATTCTTCCCACTCTCATCCAGAACAATGCCTTGACATTACCTTCGCCCCAAGTAAGGCACAATTAGAGAAGAAGAGTTAGAAATTCTGTGAATATATATCTGGAATGGAAAATGCTCAGAAGTTCACAACCTTGGAGGTGGTAGAGGATTTTCCAAAAGTAAGGGACAGGGTTGATCACCCAACATGATCTTTCATTAAAATTGTGAGCCATCTTGCCACAAAGCGATGAAAAGATAATTTTTGCTTAACTATAAATTACTGCAAATTCTGAACCTACTTAGTATGCCTGCCCATGCCTTGAACTCATCCATGCCTGGCTCTCTGACCAGATAACAGCCTTCTCTGAAACTTTAATGACACCTCATAAATATTGGCCTTCCCTGGCCAGACAACGACCCTCTCTGAGGCTCTAATGGTCCTCATAATTTCTGATGCTGGGGACAGCAAAAAAAAAAAAAAAAAAAATGTAAACTAAAATTAGTGTGATGCTTGTCAAAGTTCTGTTTTCTGTAACCCCCCTTTTGTGTAACTTTCTGGGGTACAAAGTTGGGCTGTAGGAAAGGTGGGTTTGCTGTCTTGTTCCCGCCTTTTTGAGAGGGAGAGGCAGCCCAGCCGGTTGAAATATTAAGCTTGCCTTAATTTGATTTTAATTGGAGTCAGTGGTCTTTTCTTGTGTTGTGGTCGAACATTTTGGAGTTCCCCAGCGACATGACCCGACCAGATCACAAGGACAGACTGCTGGAAATTCTGAAGCTGGTCTATCTTCCAGGACTCCGGGCTGGAGAGCCAAGTTCCAAGGCCTTGGAATGAGCCTTCAGTTCGTGGATCACTGCAGTGAACCATTGCACTAAAACTAATATCAAGCACCTGGTGGAGGAGGCCTCCATAGGTAAGAGGCGCCTTTATAACATCTGATATCCGGTTAAGGGAGTACTCTTCTGATGACAGAGAGGTGGCCTGGGGAGGCTCACATATACTCCTGTCCGGGACAGTAATAGGAATCCTTCTTTCCTCTGTTCTGTTCTGTAGGGAATACCTCTGAAAGTGTAGAGAGGTGCCGACTGGCACGCAGGAGCTCCTACCTACCCCGGAGCTTTAGCAAGACACTGAATTGCTCCTCTGTTTTTCTGTTTATTCGCCGAGTTTCTGTTTCTTTGTGTTTTGTTCTGTGTTCTATATGTTTTTTATTTGTTTGTTTTTGTGCGTTTTGTTGTGTGATTTCTGTGGTAAAAACATAAGGATATTGGATGTGAAAATGGGTAATAAAGCAAGTAAGCCTGACACCCCTTTGGACTGTGTTTTAAGGAAATGCGATGCACTTTACCCCCCTTTGTTAAGCAGGATGAGAGAAGCCCCTAGCTGGCCGTCTGGAGCACACCCACTGCAGAGGGCAATGCCTGCTGGGGACCTAATAACTGAGTATCTCTCAGGTTAACAAGTGAAACTCCTTTAAAACCCCTTTTCCCTCCAGATCAAGAGAGTCACAACTTTGGACAGAGTTCCCTGTTTTTCTCGTTTGTTAGCAAAGCAGTAAACCTCCCTTTTTCTTTTTCTCAAACCCTGTCCTTATTATTAAATTGGTATTAATTGGCTTCAAGGTCCGGAACCGAAATTTAAGTTGCGAATTTTGATTCTCCCCCTGACCCCAGAATTTTTGAGAGCTGACTACTGAAATGTTAGGTGATGGAGCGTGCTTGGGGTGGAACCGAACCAGAGGAGCTAATCCTGTAAGTAAAAGACGGGACTGAGGGACTCCCAGCAGCTGCTGAAGTCCTGTTGCTTCAGTGAATTCCCTCCTTCCTTCCCTGCACTGTAAGGATAATGCCACCTCTGTCTTCCTAAAAAAGAGAAAAAGAAAAAGGGAACACTAAATGCAGTAAAGTCACCATGGAGACCTTTGACATTACATTTCAGGTTTCCCCTCTGTGAAAACATCTGATCCTCTTATGGGGACATCTATCGTGCCACTGGTGTAGGAGATTTTTCTCTTATCTGCTCTGATTTAAAGGCTTCTGTCCTGTCAGCCTTAGTCTGGAGCTCCTTTCTGTCTGTCTTTTGTCTTTGTTTCTGGCCCTTTAAGACATGTGCACTAATGTGTTGATATTATAAATTGTTTCTTGGGAATGATCTTAGCTGAATGTGTGTCTAAATGATGATGTTTTATTGTAACAATCTGGTATCTGAATGGGTTTTTGAAGCATTGCACAATCTTGCAGTTAAAAGTCGGGTTTAGGTAATTGTTTAGTATATGATTTCAGATAATTCATGCCAGAGAACTTAAATACTTAGGATGGAAAACTAAAGAATTCTACTTTCAAGTTTGCAAGTAACTTCCCAATCATTCAGTCTTTTTTTTTAACCAATTTTTTAATTGGGTAGCCTGGGAAAATGTCACAGTGTGTATCAGTGCATTAATTTGGACAAGGATAGTAAATCATAGTATGGTATCTGTTGACAAAACAAGATGTTAAGGTATAAAATTTTGTGAATTGTATCTTAAAATTGTATCATAATTTTCAACATCCGAACCTGAAAATTATGTTTAAAATGCCTTAGGCCTGAGGTTTCTGCTCAGAATAGCAGTTTTGTCCAGCTCCTTCCAGAACTCAGCCAGGACTTATGTTGAAATGCAAATGAAGGAAGTCTGCAGGCTCAGTAGGAGACTGATCTGATGTCTAAGTGGGAAAAAAAATGTAAATTGTATGATATTTACTAATTACTGGCCAGTCATTTTTTCTAGGACTCTCATTTTTTTCCTTAGATTCTGTATTTTTTTGAGCTCATCATTTTGATCCTACAGAACTAGGCTAATATTTTTCTGATCAGTTCTATCTTTGACCAACAGTGGAGTTTTAAAACATTGCAATGGATATTTCACCTGCGAAAAGCTACAAGGCTTTTACTATTATTATTTGTGCACACTTTTGTTATGTTTTGTATGTCAATATATCCATATGTCCGTATATCATATATATGATATACAAATTAACATATATGAGGAGTGATCATTAAAAAAAAGGAGCACTCATAAAAACAAATTTTAAAAAGTGGATTCAAAGAACTTTAATTCACGTGATTTAAATGGTTCACTTTAAATTTGGATAAACAAATAATAATAAATGTCTTTAAATTTAAGCTTACAAGGTTTTCTAGCTGCTCAAAAATCTAATAAAATATTAATGTCTATAGAATGTCTAATATGCCTTGGTTCTAGGACTTTTCCTTTAACAAAAAATGGTTTACACTGTTCAATACATTTCTCTAATATTTTGATAAATAACTGAAGTAAATTTGATATGGGATTACTCATTCATGAGTACTTTTGTTATATATCTGATTGATTGAGTAAGGTCTGTATAAGTTTGTTCTAAAGTCTGTATAAGATTGTAAAAATCAGTCATGTGATAAAGAGACAAAAATTTCTTAAACAAAAGTTTACCCATAACATTGTGTTTATTAAGTTTTATTTTTCTAGAGAAAGCACCCATAAAAATTAAACAACTGATTAAATAAGAACTGTTATTTTAGAGAACTGTACTTCCATTTATTTAAAAGCTAAACTTGGTTAATGTAGAAACATCAATGTCATTGTGATGCTATTAATGTGCTCATATCTTCCAGGTATACAAGTCTGTAAGGTAGAAACTTTAAAAGACCATTACATCAAGCTGGTGTTCTAAAGTTGTGTGGTTAAAAAAAAAAAAAAACATATATATATATATATATATATATATATATATATATATATATATATATATATGATTTATTTACTTGTTATCAATAAGATATTTAAAGTTTTCTGTTACTTTTTACATTGGGGAAAAATTTAAATATATTTTTATGTTAATGAGAGCCTAATCTATGTAAAGATTAAAAACTTTCAGCCTTTCTTTAATTCATGTTTTAAATGTTATATCATATGGTGTTAGCTAAGGTTCATGTGACCTCAAACAATTTATGTAAACTTTGTAAAATGATATTTAAAAAACAAAAATCAGCTTTAGAACTAAAACACTTAAGATTTGTATAGATCCCTGCCTTACCTGAGATAAGACTCTGTGTCTCATCTCACAACATGTGAGAATAACTACGAAAGCAGTAGGTCAGATGTTATTTAATTTAAAGTGATGTTCAAAAGTTGTTTTTTTTTTTCTGTCAAGATTACTAGGATCTCAAACAGGGGATATGATGTATAACTCAGCCAAAAATTCAGGGTAGCTATTACACGAAGTAAGTATTTTTACTCGTGTTAATTTTATTTTGTAATTTCCTTATAAGTGAACTAAAGATTCCCTGTTAGTGTTTTACAGAAGAGTTGCTTTTCGAACACAACATCGGTTAATTTAAAATAATAAGTCATCACCTACAAGACAGACAGAATAATACAGATCCCAGTTAATAAAAAGATAAATAATTTTAAATTATAGACATTAAAGCACAGTACTCTTAATATAAGGCTGTTAAAATTTATTTGCTGCATGTTTAAGATTAGGATTTAAAATTAAATTTAAATGAAAAGGGACAATAAAACCAATATTTGGCTCTTGCCCTCTGAGTCAATCTGTATCCAGGGAACAGGAGACTTCTCTAAAGAACTTTGCAACTCTGAGCCACATTACCTCCTGATCAGGAAGATTAATGAGACCACTGGAGAACAGAAAGCCAATCAGTGCATTTTCTACAAAGAATAATGTCATCAGAGAAGAGCGATATCTCTGATGCTTCCGAGGGAAGCCACATGGTCAAGCAAGACCTGGACTCACCTAGCGCAAGTGGCACTAGCAGAGCTCAGAAGCTGCTCTCAAGTTTCCCCAGGAATGACTCCCATAAAATCTCAGCTGACTGTTAACAATAGATAGAAACAAAAGTCAGTTTTACTGCTTCATCTTAAACTCTTAGCAAAGACAGATAAACCGAAAATATAGCCATTCCTGGGCATTTTAATAATAATAGTAATGAAAATATTTTCACGTATACACTTTATGGTAGCCTCCCAAAATAAGTAAGACTGGAGGCTACAAAGAAGGATTCTCAGACAGGAATGCCTGATGAGTATAAAAAGAGACTATCAAGAGGAGCTACCAGAGGCAGAAGTTTTTTGTTTAAGGCCTACAGATATTCCTAACCTACACAGGTAGGCTTGGTGTTTGCTAGTACGATTATCCAGCCCTGACTAACAGAATTAAAGGTTTCTCTATTACACACAGAGGTCATACTAGTAAAAGGAATTTGCAAGATCAGATGACATTAAATTATTAAACTGTATCTTATGGGGTGGGACAACTGTGACACTAAAAGTTAAATATTAAGTTGAAAGTCCTGATAACTGGGGATATTGAAGACAGATGAGGGGACATCTATACAGTGACATGTTTCAGCTGCTGCAACATTTATTCAGTACTCATGTTTTTTGTTTCTCTCACAGAAGAACCCATCCCCAGATGACTTTACAAACTGTTCTACCACAACCAGACTTCAAACCGAGCTGACTTCAAAAAGGCAACTCATGTCCCTCACGCTGTTCCCCCTCATGTCACCCTCTCTCAGCTCAGAAGAAACCAAAATGAGTGACGCCTCTCTTCTTACAACAATGGAGCCAAAAATAAATAGACTTTCATTTTAAGTAATTAATTAAGTCAGGTAAAATCAGGGAGACTGGTTTTGTGTGAGTTCAAAAAATATGGAGACTTTTACCTGAGGTATTAAAATTTCCTCAGTGCTCTTCCCCTACCCTATGAAATATTTAAAAGGGACACATTAGAAAAGGGGGGAATCATAGACCCCACCTGATCTTTTATTAAAATTGGGAGCCATCTTGCCACAAAGCCATGAAAAGATAATTTTGGCTTAACTATAAATTACACCAAATTCTGAACCTGCTTGGAATGCCTGCCCGTGGCCTTGAACTCACCCATGCCTGGCTCTCTGACCAGGAACAGCCCTCTCTGAAACTTTATTGACACCTCATAAACATTGGCCTACCCTGGCCAGACAACGACCCTCTCTGAGGCTCTAATGGTCCTCATAAATTTTGATGTTGGGGCCAACAAAAAAAAAAATGTAAACTGCCATTAGTGTGATGCTTGTCAGAGTTCTGATATCTGTAACCCCCCTGCAGTGTAAAATTCTGGGTTATAAACCTGGGCTGTAGAAAAGTTGGGTGGCTGTCTTATTCCCACTGCTTTGGGAGGGAGAGGCCGCCTGGGCAGTGGAAATAATAAGCTTGCTTTAATTTGATTTTAATTGGAGTCAGTGATCTTTTCTTGCATCCTGGTCTAATAGGTAAACGCTATACTAACATGGAGCTCTGCCGGCCTAAAGACTTCTTTAGAAACTGCCACTGAGTATGGGCACTTGACATATGTTGTTGTCAGGAGCTTTAGCTTCCTTTCTAATGAGGCCATCAGAGCTGGATCTGCATCTATGTGAGGACATGGTTTCTTATTTTCCAAAGGACATGAGGCAGCAGTGCTGAATTCACTCTTTGTAGGTAAACTGTGGCCACTGAAGGCTAAGTGTCTCCCCATGTGAACTGTGAAGCCATTTGGTCATCCTCCACTTTTCATGGTGTTTCTTGCTGCTGCACTGGGAGTTTGTTATTTGCTTCACGAAATACAAGGAATTCAGCTGGGACACAGTGCTGGAGGGAGTTCTGTCACATGAGATAGGTCAGGGTCTGCAGGAGAATGCACCAACCAGGCTTCTATCCCACATAGCTTGTCCCCTTGACCATAGCACCTGATTCTGAACATTGTCCTGAAACGTCTCCATATAACAAGATGCCTTATATGGAGAGATTTCAGACATATAAGTGATTCCTGGCTGCACAATGTCAGCCACAAGCCATTTGGAAGTCAATGGCAGATCCACATGGCCCGACCACAGATGTTTTATCACACACCTGCACACCGCAGCTTCTGGCCCACTACTCAGCAGGCTCCAACATACTGGCATCTCTGTTCTAAACCATTTTCATGAAACCCAGTCAATCAAGGCACTGTCTGATACACACTTCATCAGCAAGAGGACATTGAAAGGTTCTCCAGTGCCAACTGGTCATGAAAATTTCAAAAATTTCATGGTATTTATCTAGCCATTTTTCAAGGATGAAGTTGGAGAAATTGTGGGTTTCAATTCATTCAGGAACCATTAATGTTTGAGGAAGCACATTTCAAGGAAACTCTGGAGAACTCTCAAAGGCAAGGTTTCCCAAAGAGTGGCCAAAAAGACACATGAAGCCAGGCCCATTGAGGTCTAGAATGTGAGGCCCATGTGTGTATTGACTCTCAACTATGGCTGCCAAGTCTTTCAGATTAAAATAATATGATGCCCTTGCAGAGATTGACAATGCTCTGTGGAAAGCCACGCTGGGCATTGATCTCAGTTTCCAAAGGCAACTCTCATGCATGGCCTCTTAAAATCCCAACACAATTCATGGCAATACTTCTCTGAGGTCAGTTCCAGAACTCAGTCTGTAAGGGGAATCACACCAGAGTTCAAGCCCAGGTGGACCTAGGCATCTCTTCCAACCACCACACAAATGACCACAATTAAAACCAAAACACTCCCAAATGGCCCTCATCTTCTTTCACATAGACACTCTTCATAACCTCTGGCTGGAGGTTTCCATGAGGGACCAGCCAAGGACAGTTTTCTAAATAAGCTCCCTTGCTCCTCATTTGCCTAAAGTCAGGGTGGCCTGAACACCCTTCCTGTGAACCAATAGTGATCAAATAGTCTTGCTCTTAATACTGCTCTGCTTCTCCAATTTGAGGCCTACTGACTGTCTGGTTTAGATTATTTATGTGAATTGGTGTCATGAGAAAACCCAAGCCCTTATGGGGTAGCCTCTGCAGGGCTTTGAATAACTGATTTGTCACAAAGGATCCCTATTCTCACTTGATGGAGGTCAGGAAGCTTTCAGAGGAAGGGGAGAGACTTCATCTACAATGACTACTCTTTTGGCCATTTTGATTTAGGATGCACACATGGAAACTTTCTTTGATCCATCAGGTGCTGAAAATCTAAGCCACTGCCTCACACAGGGCAAAGAGGCTGATTCAGCCACATCTCTTTCCAAAGCAATTAAGCAGAGAGCCACAGGTGATGCCCATTCATTTCCATTTGAAAACTGTTTTCTTCTGGCTTCAAAAAGGGGTGGCCTGAGGCAAAGATCTTCCTGACATTCAGGACAACAGAACAATAGGTAAGCAAAAGGCCCAAAGCAGTGTTTCTCCACTGAGACTTTAATGGTCACACGGCTATGTGAGTTTTCTGAGATGTTTCCATTCTCCTCAGCTATCCAGTACATGGCCATGTCACAGAGCTAGGAGGTGGTACATATCTTGGAAACAAAACCATGAGGCTACTCTGGAGAGTGTCCAGAATTCTGGATGAGAAGAGGAACTTAGGAAGTTAATAGGTGTTGCCCATCCATAAGGCAAGGAGCTCTTTATTCTTTAATTTGGCAAGATGAATGCTGGGAAGTTTTCTACTAGACAGGACACAACCATTGATAAATTCGCTTTTCAAATGTCTACAAAAAAAAATGGATTGAGTGGGATACATAGACATAAAAACACTCGCGTTGTCAAACATCTTTCTAGAAACATTCCAGTCCAAACAAACAAACTGTCTTTCCTACCTATTCTCAAAACATGAGACAAAACCACAAACTCACACCGACACCCACAACGGCACCTCCTCCCCACAATTATGTCTGTGACTATCCTGAGTGTCCTCTGACTGGTGGGCCATACTATGTTCCCCCAAAATGGCCCGTCCTATCTGAGACCTGTTCTTCTTTGCCAACTCTTTGAAGTTGTCAGGAGCCATGGTTGAGCCACTACCTGCTTCGTCAGAAAAGGCCCCTCTTCAGAGCTCTCCTGGCATTTGGCCATTCACATAATTAGGTACCAAGAAAGACTGACTCTGTCCTTGGTAAATCCAAACAAGTGAGACCACTGGGACTGTGACTGGGTCTGGCTCTGGGTGCCTGGCTTCCTGGATCCCAAGTTCAGAGAGTTCCATCACCAAGGAAGTGTGGTAGGTCACTTCCTTCACGAACTGAATGAGGTCACTGCCTTGGCAACCACTTTGTCCTAACAGTTGCTTCCATGGTTCCCATGAGATGAAATCTGCCCATACTTCCTGTGACACTTTCACAAGTTAGAATGGTACATCAACCATAGGCACCCGGGAACAGCTCTCCACACAGGCCTGGTTTGGTCTATTTAATCTATATTAAGAAGAGAGAGGCTTTCATACACATCCCTTCATTTTGACCAAGTTGTTTTACATGGAAGTTGACTTTTGCTCTCTCAGGTCTTTCATAGGTGTCTACATCTTCTTCAGGGATCATTTCTGCATGGAACTTTGAGGTTCTCATCAGGTTGAAGATCCCCTACATTCCTGTATTGTAAGACTAACAATGTCCTTTTTCTTCTGTTAAGTTAGATTGAGGAAATATTGCATGGTTAAGGTTAATAACAGGTTTGATTTGGATTAGGAATCATTCTGCGGGATGAATAATGGCATTGGGAACCTGCGATATTTACAAGAATATACAGGTGAAATATAAGTATGAAAACAGAAATCTACGTAATATTTGAAGTCCAGAAGGGCATTGGGTGGCCTGAACACCCTTCCTTTTATCCAGGAATGATCAAATAGCCCTGCCCTTAAAACTTCCCTGGTTCTCCAATTTGAGGCCTACTGACTGTCAGGTATAGATTCTTTATGTGATTTGGAATCATGAGAAAACTCAAGCACCTATGGGCTAGCCTCTGCAGGGCTTTGAGGAACTCATTTGACCCAAAGGATACCTATTCTCACTTGATGGAAGTCAGGAACTGAAAAGGTTTTTCGAACGTCGGAGGAAAAGACCACCAAGAGACTGTCTCATGCCACAGCAAATGGTTTATTGGGGGTCCAGCAGGCTGGGGCTCAAAGCTCACTTCAGAGGAGCAAAGAACAAAGAGCCCCGAGAACAACTTGAGAAGAGATTATATACAATCTTTAGAGAGTGCAGGGACTTTATATACATTATAGCCTCCTTTAGCAAATTATCATATACTGCAGGAAAATCAAATAACAACTCTAAAACATGATTAGCAAAATTCATTGAAGGGAACAGTTCGGGCAGAGGGTGATTGGTCAGGCCTGAGAAGGGGTATACATTTAAACTGATTTTTTGAAGCCCTGAGATGTATACGTGCTGAGATGCACGGTTTCTGGGAAGGGTTTGTTAAGTAACTAGGTGGTCAGGGAAGATTTCAACACATCTAATGGGCAGTTCCGGGAATTGTCTTAACTGACACAGGAATTTCAGGTTCTGAGCGCAGCTTTTAAACTTTATAAAACCTGTTTCTATACGTTTCAATTTTAATTTCTTTAATTCTTTCATTTCCCACTCCTTTTTCTGACTACATTTAATCTTAAAAGTAATGAATCATAAATATTGCGGGGTCTCACATTCTATTTCTGCCAGTGAAGTGTATTTCTGTCTGATTACCATGAGTTTTACCTGCCCAATCTGAGCCTGGAGAAAGGAAACTATGCGGTTAAGCAAACGAGGTCCCACAGTTAGCAACACCATAAGCATGAACAGGGGTCCAGCTAAGGCTGATAGGAGTGTAGTTAACCAGGGGTACTGGGTAAACCATGACTCAAACCACACTTGTTGAATCTCCCTTTCTCTCTGGTGCTCTTCAAGGCATTTTCTCAACTTAATCATGGATTCTTTTACAACTCCAGTATGGTCAGCATAAAAACAGCATTCTTCTCTCAGTATAAAACAGAGGCCCGCCTCCCTCATGAAATGGAGGTCTAATCCTCGCCTGTTCTGTAAAACAACTTTTGAGAGAGAGGTTAAGAATTCCTGAAAAACTGTGATGGTGGTCTCTAATGTCTTCAAGTCTTGATTTATTGCTGTTTCTAATCGGGCCATTTGTTGTGATCATATCAGCTGTTCCCATACCCACTCCTGCAGCAGCTCCTATCTCCAATAGGATGGCTAAAGTAAGGGACACTGGCTCCTGGCAAAATCGGGTTCTTTGTCTCCCTAGTAGACCTTCAATTCAAATGATTCTGCAACATAATAGAGCACCCTGGGGAGTATCTGCACCATTACACAATAATTTACAGAGCTGTCAAATACCTGGGGTGAAATGCAAGGAGTTCTGACTGTGTGGAGTTCAGTACCATAAAGGTTCCTTTAATTAGTTCTCAGGGGGAGGAGTCAGCTGTACTCTGGACTGGGGAAGTAGGCAAAGACGAAAACTGGGAAGTATGAGATGGTAGAGGGGTTTTGGTAGATCTAGGCATCGGAGGTTTAGGAGGCTTAATTCCTGAGTTGAGGGGATTGGGCCCTATTGCTGTGGGATTTTCTTCCTTTTTAAGCCAGATGGTGAAACAGAGACCAAAGTCATAACCAGGGCCATTAATATTGAATCGCATTCCCCAAGTATTTCCCATAGGCCATGTAGTTCTGAAGTAGCCCCTTCCTTTGGAAGTGAAAGTTATATTGAGGGGGTAACATAGACTATTTTTTCCACAGTGAGTTGTTGACACCACTTGGATAGCGGCACATTTATTGGGATCAATCCAGGTGTCATTTCATCCTACCCGAATCATACTGTCTGGGGAGTTTGGGTTCCACAATGCAGCTCCCGTGTGTTCACAACCCCAAGATCTAAAATAAAAGTCACTGGGTCCTCCACAGGTTTGGGCCTGTTTGTGACTTCAGAAATCAGCTGGGCACACTTAATAAACAAGACTGGCTAGTTTACACCTGAGCTGGGGGAGATGACATCCATAATTCATGGCGTATGTTGGTCTATGTTGCCCTGGTTTGGGTTTGAGTGGGATCTGTGTGGGGTCCACTATGTCAGGGAGATCCCAGTCAGAGAGGCCTATGGCAAGCTGACAAATGTCCGGGTGGAGAGATGGCCACCAAGTCCATAAGGGGGCTGTATGTGAAATAGGCCACACTACTTGCCCAGTAGGATTTATAACTTGCCATTGTTGCTGAACAGGCTGATGGGGATTAGGGCTGCTTGTGATCAGGGGAAGAATCTATAGCCCTACCCACACCACGGACATGCAACTTGAGAGAGTTACCAGTCTGTTTCAGTTTCCAGCCAGAGTCTGGACAGGGCACAGGATTGAGATGGGAGGCATGTATCCAGGAAGTGATCCCATCCACTTTCACCACTGTAGGTGTTATAAGCAGTACCTGCTATGGTCATTTCCAGCTGTGTTCCAGGGATGACACCTGATGCTGTCTCACGTAGAGGAAGTCTCCCACTTGATATCGATGTGGGGTTTCCTCGTCTCCAGGCTGATAAGCAGTGGCCAACTGTTTTCACAGGTATAGCTGGGTGCTGGGTTTGTTCAAGGGCTTTGAGTCTGTCAAGCAAGGGTGTGTGAAAGGAATCATTAATCTCAGAATTGAGGTTAGGTCCCTTACTGGAGGAGGGGCACCATAGAGAATTTTATAAGGGGTGAGGTTACACAAAGAGGTGGAGGGGGTATTTCTGGCACGAAAAAGTGCATGAGGTAGGAGCATAGTCCAATTTTTTATACCAGTCTCCAAGCTTAATTTCGTTAAGGTCTCTTTGATGGTTCTATTCATCGTTTCTACCTGTCCTGAGCTCTGTGGTCTATAAGCACAATATAACTTCCAATTAATCCCAAGGGTCCTGGAAAATTCCTGACTTACCTGGGCCACGGATGCCGGTCCGTAATCAGATCCTATTACCTTAGGCAGGCCGAACCTTGGAAAAATGTCTTCTAGGATCTTTTTGGCCACCATCTGAGCTGTTTGTTTCTTCATGGGGAAGGCTTCGACCCATCCTAAAAAAGTATCAACAAAGACTAGGAGATGTTTAAGTCCATACCTTGCTGGCTTAATTTCAGTAAAGTCCACTTCCCAGAATTGTCCTGGTCTGGTTCCTCGTAAGCACTTCCCTGCAGGAAGCTTGGATGGGAAAGTATAAACTAATTGGCAGACTTGAAAAGGTCTAGTCACCTGCTCAGCTATTTCTTTCCTCTGTGAGTCAGTCAATATAAGTCCTTTCTTCGGTCCTTTAAGAGTGCCTATAACTTCTTTGAGCTTAAGTGGTTGAGCTAGTGTACGTCTTTGACATAAAGGTGGGCTTTTTGAAATTGTAAACTTGGCTCTGTAGGGTCCCAGAGTTCTGTATCTGTCTCCTCAGATGATAAGTTGCCTGAATGTTCCGGGGCAGGCAAGTCTCCTGATTGTTGTTCCCCTCGGTGTGGAAAAAGTTAACAGAGTCACTCCGTTTAGGGCTGTCAATAAAGCTTCCTCATCTGCCCTTCTGTTTCCAAACGCCACGGGGTCGTTTCCCTTCTGGTGCCCTGGACAGTGCACTATTGCTATTTCTTTATGGGCCTGCATTGCTGAGAGAAGGTGGAGGATCTCATCTTTATTCTTTATTTCTTTTTTGGCAGAGGTCAATAGCCCCCATTGTTGGTAAATAGTCCCGTGAATATGAACAATGGCAAATGAATAGTGGCTATCAGTGTATATGGTGGCCCTTTTGCCTGTTGCTAGTTCCAATATTTTCATAAGGGCAATCAGTTCTGCTTTTTGGACTGATGTCCCTTCTGGAAGACCAGAGGATCAAATGAAATTAGTTTTGCTAACTGCTGCTGCTCCAGCCCGCCGCTTACCATCTTGGAGGAAGCTGCTCTCGTCCATAAACCATACGACTTCAGGGCAAGGCAGTGGCTGATCCTTCAAGTCTCGTCGTATACTGGTATCCTTGCCAGTATGTGTTGACACACATGAGTGACAGGTCCTGATGATTCTTCTGGCAGCAGTGTAGCCGGGTTGAGTGGAGCAGGGGGTCCCAGCGTTATTCTGTCTTTGTCAAGCAAGAGGCTCTGGTAGTGGTCAATTCTGGAGTTTGATAGCCACCTATCTGGAGGCTGACAGATGATGCTCTCCAGGGAATGGGGGGCTATAATGTTTAGCTTCGGTCCCAACGTTCATTTATGAGAATCTTTTATTAGAAAGGCTGCCGCTGCTATAGCACTTAAGCAATGGGGCCACCCGCTAGCCACTGGGTCCAGTTTTTTTGATAAATATGCTATCGGCCTTTTCCAAGGTCCCAAAGACTGAGTGAGCACTCCCCGTGCTATTCCTTTCTTTTCCTCGATGTAGAGAGTGAAGGGTTTCCTACATCTGGTAGTGATAAGGCCGGAGCAGATAGCAGCACCTTTTTTTGACATTATCAAAAGCTTGTTGGTGCTCAGGGGTCCATGGAAGTGAGCATCCCCCTTTATCAGCTTGTATAAAGGGGCAGCCAGAGATGCAAACCCAGGAATCCATAACATGCAAAAGCTGGCAGTCCCAAGAAACTCTCTGAGTTGTCTCTTATTTGATGGGGGCAGTATCTGCACAACGGTTTCTTTTCTGGGCTCAGGGAGCCATCGTTTGCCACCCCTAAGAGAATAACCCAGGAAGATTGCTTCTTGCTGACAAATTTGGGCCTTTTGGCAGAAGCCCTATATCCAAGCCGAGCAAGCTCGGATAATAGTGCTTGGGTCCCAGACTCATAGGTCTCCTTGGTGTCGACTGCCAGTAGAAGATCATCCACATATTGGAGTAGGGTGACTTTAGGGTGTGCAGTTTTGAAGTCATTGATGTCCCTGTGGAGGGCTTCATCAAAGAGAGTGGGGGATTTTTTGAACCCCTGTGGGAGTCTAGTCCAGGTTAGTTGGCCAGATGTTCCAGGTTCTGTGTCTATCCACTCGAAAGCAAACAGCAACTGACAGTCCTTATGTAGAGGTGATCAGATGTAAGCATCTTTTACGTCCAGCACAGTGTACCATTTCCGCTCCGGATTCAGAGTACTAAGCAAATTATATGGATTGGGTACTGTGGGGTGAATGTCCTGCACTCTGTTGTTGATCTCTCTTAGGTCTTGAACTGGACGGTAGTCCCCAGTTCCTGGCTTTCTTACTGGTACCGGGGGGTATTCCAGGCTGATTGACAGGGCCTTAAGACCCCAAGAGCCAGGTATTTATGAATATGGGGCCTTATCCCTTCCTTAGCTTCTTTACTTTGAGGATATTGTTTAACACTAACTGGAGAGGCAGAGGCTTTTTATTTTACTACAATTGGAGGTTGTTAATGGCTAGACCTAACCCAGCAGTTACTGCCCAGGCATTAGGATAATCTTTTATCCATTTCTTGGGTAGTTTGCCTGTTTGATCAGTCGTAGGGGTGCAAAGAGTTGATGTTCATCTTCTACAGACTTAGTGAAAGACGTGACTATGGGAGTTTATACTGAAGGCTTTAGAAACTCAACTTGGGGAACATCAGGGTTAAAGGTTATTCTAGTCCGGAGTTTGGTAAGCAAATGCCTGCCCATCAATGGGGCCGGGCATTCTGGGATTACTAGGAAAGAGTGGTGGACTTTTCCCTTTCCGAGGTCCATATTCATCTTAGTTGTCCAAGCCCAATATCTACTGCCATTAGCCCCTTGAACTAGGGACCATTTAATTGATAGGGGGCCCAGTGGGGTCTTAAGGGCTGAGTATGCTGCTCCTGTAATCACTTCAAAGTTCACTGTGTTCCCCTCAATTTCAAATGTTACTCTGAGCTCGAGGAGGGGATCTGAGCCCCGACTTTCCTAGTCCTCTTCTAGAGTCAGCACGGCGGGCTGGCGTGGCTGCTTTTTTTGGGGGCACTCTTTGGCACAGTGTCCTTTTTCTTCACAATAGGCACATTGATCTGAGGCCAGGGGCAGCCTTTGGCGTGGGCCCAGGTATCCCTTTCTGTCTCCCTGCTTTTTAACTTCTGACCTATTTGCTGCTGTGACCAGAACCTTAGGCAATGCATTACTCTGCCATTTGCTCCTTTCATCCTCCTTTTGTTCCCTTTCCTTCTCTCTCCTCTATTCCCTTTCCTCCTCAGTTTCTCTCTTATAATATACTTTCTCAGCTTCTCTGACTAAATCTCTTAAGGTCAATATCTTGTATTCCATCTAGATGTTGTAACTTTCTCTTAATATCTAGGGCAGTCTGCTCGATAAAGGCCATTGCACAGGTGCCTTTTGGTCCTCTGCCTGAGGATCAAAAGGAGTATATTTCCTATATGCTTCCAGAAACATAGAAGGAGAATCATTAGGCCCTTGGATAATCTCTCTTACCTTGGCCAAATTAGTCGGCCCTCTGGCAGCCGCTCGGAGACCCACTATTAGAGAACGGCGATAAGTGGACAGATGCTACCTACATTCAAAGGTGTTGGGGTCCCAGTTGGTTCGGTTCATGGGCCCGTAGGGATGGAGAGGGAGCATCACAGGGGCTTCCGAGTTTTCTATTATCCATCTCCTGCGGATTCCTTTAGGTGGCCCAGCTTCCTCCAGGGGAGCAGGGGCTGCTGCTGCTGCGGGGAAGTCCCCTGGAGGGCTTGGGTCTGGCCCAATTGACTCTAGCGGCGGAGAGGCTGAGTCAGCGGCGGGAGGATCATCAAGAACGTGTTGTGGGTTGGGGGGCAAGGGTAGAGGATGATAGGATCGTGGGGGAAGGGTTATATGGCTATTGATCTGGGTGTACACGTGGCCCCGGCTGAAAGACAATATCTCTGACTTTTCGGGTTAGAGGGAAGTGGACGGATCCTTCTGGGGGCCATCCGACTTCGAGGATGGGCCATTCTGAAGCACAGAGAGTCTGCCAGGTCCGGCATTTTACTGAAAGAGAAAGATTTTGGGGACTTGAGCGGACATCAGTCCAATGATCAAGGTTAAGGGACAGAGGCATGGAAGTGCTTTGTCCTATAATGTCTCATAATGGGAGTTACTCAAAAAGGGACAGTGAATACACAAACACAACACAGACAAAGACAAACAGTAAACGTTTAACATGAGTCCAAGACAAAGATTAGAACTGAGTATCTGGCAAAACCTGATGGGTTAGACAATAAAGACAGACAGTAAACTCAACATGAGTTCCTGACAATGAACAAAACTGAGTAGCCGGCAAAACCTGATGGGCTGGAAAACCGAATCCTGAAGCAAAATATAACCAAGTTGAGGAAACTACTATTCCTCGATTTCCTGAGTCCTCTGGAGTGTCCCCCAGGGACGTGGCCTGTGGCTCTGTGACACATCTATCAGCCACTTTCGCAGAGAGCTAATGTTCTTCACTGACAGCCACTTTGCCAAGCCCTAACCTGAAACCCGAAACCAGAAAGAGGCACCTTACTTACCCCGAGAGGAGTCGGTTGTGGTCTTTTGTTCGTCACTGCTGGATATCTCAGCTAGGGCCTCCAGAAGAAAAGGTGGGCCGAACCTTGGAAGAAGAGACCACCAGGAGAATTTCTCATGCAACAGCAAAGAGTTTATTGGGGGTCCAGCATGCTGGGGCTCAGAGCTCACTTCAGAGGAGCAAAGAACAAAGAGCCCCGAGAACAACTTGAGCAGATTTTATATACATTCTTTAGAGAGGGCAGGGACTTTACATACATCATAGCTTCCTTTAGCAAATCACCATATACCGTGGGAAAATCAAATAACAACTCTAAAACATGATTAGCACATTCATTGGCGGGAACAGGTCAGGAAGGGGGTGATTGGTCAGCCCTGAGAAGGGGTATACATTTAAACTAATTGGTTGAAGCCCTGAGATGTATACGTGCTGAGCTGCACGTTTTCTGGGAAGAGGTTGTTAAGTAACTAGGTGGTCAGGGAAGATTTCAACACACATCTAATGGGAAGTTCCGGAAATTGTCTTAACTGCCACAGGAATTTCAGGTTCTGAGTGCAGCTTGGAAACTTTACAAAACCTGGTTCTTTACGTTTCAATTTCAATTTCTTTTATTCTTTCAGAACCTTACAAAGGAAGGCGAGAGACTTCATCCACAATGACTGCAATTTTGGCCATTTTGGTTTAGGAAGCAGACATGGGATCTTTCTTTAGATCCATATGGTGCTGATAATCAAAGCCACAGCCTCACACAGGGCCAAGAGGCTGATTAAGACACATCCCTTTCCAAAGCAATTACTTCTCTGAGGTCAGTTACAGAACTCAGTCTCTGAGGGGAATCACACCAGACTTCAAGCCCAGGTGGACCCAGTCATCTCTTCCAAACGCCACACAAATGACCACAATTAAAACCAAAACATTCCCCAGGATAGATCCTCATCTTCTTCCATATATACATTCATCATAACGTCTGGCTGGATGTTTCCATGAATGGCACAGCCTAAGAGAGTTTCCAAAATAAGCTCCCTTGCCCCTCATTTGCCTAACATCAGGGTGGCCTGGACACCCTTCCAGTGAACTAGGATTGATCAGATAGGTCTGCTGTTAATACTGCTCTGCTTCTCCAATTTGAGGCCTACTGACTGTCAGGGATAGTATCCTTATGTGATTTGGAGTCATGAGGATACCCAATCATCTCTGCAGGGCTTGAAAGAACTCGTTTGTCCCAAAGGATCCCTATTCTCACTTGATGGAGGTCAGGAACCTAAAAGAGGAAGGTGAGAGACTTCATACACCATGACTGATCTTTTTGCCATTTTGGTTTTGGATACACACATTGGATTTTTCTTTAGATCGAACAGGTGCTGAGAATCTAAGCCACTACCTCACACAGGGCCAAGCACCTGATTCAGACACATCCCTTTCCAAAGCATTTAAGCAAAGAGCCACAGGTGATGCCCATTCATTACCACTTGAAAACAGTTTTCATCAGGATTCACAAAGGGGTGGCCTGAGCCAAAGACCTTCATGAAATTCATGGCAACAGGCAAATAGGTTAGCAGAAGGCCCAAAGCAGGGTTTCTCCACTGAGACTTTCCTGGCCACACTGATATCTGAGTTTTCTGAGATGCTCACATTCTCTTCAGCTAGCCAGAACATGGCCATGTCACAGAGCTTGGAGGTGGTATATATCTTGGACACAAAACCATGAGCCTATTCTGGAGAGTGGCCAGAATTCACGAAGAAAACAGGAATATAGGAAGATAGTAGGTGTTGCCCATCGATAAGGAAACCTGCAGTCCATTCCTAAAATGGGCAGGATGAATGCTGGGAAGCTTTCTACTAGACAGGACACATCCATTGATGCATTCTTATTTCTAATGTCTTCAACCACGGACACAGTGAGATACACAGACATAGAAACACTCACCTTGTCCAACGACTTTTTAGAAACAGTCCACTACAAACCAAACATACTGACTTTCCTACCTATTCTGAGAACATGAGACAAATCCACAAACTCACACCCACATTCACAAAGGCACCTCCTTCTACCAAGTAAGTCTGTGACTTTCCAGAGTGTTCTCTGACTGGTGTACCATACTATGTTCCCACGAAATGGCCTGTCCTGTCTCAGATCTGGTCTCCTTGTCCAACTCTGTGAAGTTGTCAGGAGCCTGGGCTGACCACTACCTGCTTTCTCAGAGTCTTCAGAGCTCTACTTGCATTTGGCCATCCTCAAATCATTAGGTATCAAGAAAGGCAGACTCTGTCCTTGGTAAATCCAAACAAGTGAGCCAACTGGGACTGGGACTGGGACTGGCTCTGTGTGCCTGGCTTCCTGAAAACAAGTTCAGAGAGTTCCATCACCAAAGATGTGACGTAGGCCAATTCTTTCAGGAACGGAATGAGGTCACTGCCTTTGCAACCACTTTGTCCTAACAGTTGCTTCCAAGGGTCCCTTGAGATGGAGGCTGCCCCTACTTCCTGTGACACTTTCACAAATTAGAATGGTATATCAACCATAGGGACCAAAAAGAAGCTCTCCACAAAGGGCTGGTTTGGTCCATCTTCTTTATATTAAGAGGAGAGAGGCTGATTCAGACACATTGTTTCATCCTGACCAGGTTGTTTGCCATGGAAGATGACTTTTGCTCTCTCAGGTCCTTTATATCTGCCTATATCTTCTCCTGGGATCATTTCTGCATCAACTTTGAGGTTCTCAGCAATTGGAAGATCATCTACATGCCTGTATTGTAAGACCAACTCTGTCTCTGCTCTTCTGTAAAGTTAGATTGAGGGAACAGTGTATTGTTAGGGTTAATACCATATACTATTTGGGTTAAGAATCATTCTGAGGGATGAATAATGGTATTGGGAACCTGCCATATTCACAAGAAAATATCAGTGAAATATAAGTATGAAACCGGAAAATCTAGGTACGATTTGAAGCCCTGAAGGGCATTGGGCCTTTTAGTGGGATACTTAGCTTTGAATTATGTTCTGCACAGATGTCTCAGATAAATCGATATGCAAAGGCATAAGACCTTGTACCTTGGATGATTGAATGTAGAAGAGAACATCCGGTCAAAAATGAATAGTCTGTAGGATTAGGAAGATAGTCGGTAGGTTTAGTAAAAAGAGTGAGTATAGGATTTGGACCAAAAGTTCATTAGCAATATTGTTTCGTTGAGAGAGTGAACGTAAATATTAGCACATGTGAAAAGTCATTCACAATGATGAACTGGGGAAAATATGTAGGAAAGCAGATATCGATAGAGACATTAGGAAATCAGGCACAGTATAAGGTGAGTGATAGGATTAGACACTTTCAACATGGTTGAAGTTGAATGTATAATCTTTGGAAGAAACAAATATGTAGACACCAAAAGGATTGACATTTCAGAGCATTAGGCAATCTGGACATGGTTGATTTTAGTATTCCATGCTCACTTTGCATTTTGCTTTGGTGAAAGGTTAATACAATAGGTACTTGTCACTTCCTGTTTTTCTGTATGCTTAACAAAAAACTGTTGAAATCTTGAGAGCTGTTTGATAATTTTGTTCCCAGAATGTGCTGTCCCCAATTGCCAAACTTCAGAATGTACTCCCTCACCTGTTTGCACGCAAACCGCCCACTCGCCCTGACCCATCAAAAATTTCCTTCCCTGCCCTCTCCAAGGAAAGTACATAAGCTCTCTTTAAGCTGTTCTCAGGGCTCTCAACTCTATACATGTGAGCTCTTAGCCCCAGCATGCTGAACCCCCAATAAACCGTTTGCTGTAGCTGAGTGAAAATGGTAAACTCTTCTGGATTTAAAAGATGCTTTCTTTTGCTTGCCTCTGCATAAAGATAGTCAGTTTCTGTTTGCTTTCCACTGGGTAGACCCAGAAACCGGAACTTCTGGTCAACTAACTTGGACTAGACACCCACAGGGGTTTAAAAATTCCCCCACTCTCTTTGATGCAGCCCTCCACAGAGATCTCAACAACTTCAGAAATGTGCACCCCGAAGTCCCCCTGCTTCAATATGTGGATGTCCTGCTACTGGCTGCCAACACCAAGGAAAACTGTGAGTCTGGGACCCAATCACAATTATCTGAAATTGCTGAACTCGGGTATAGAGCTTCGGCCAAAAAGGCACAAATTTGCCAGCAAGAAGTAATCTTCCCAGGGTATTCCCTTAGGGGCTGTAAATGATGGCTCACTGAGCCCAGAAAACAAACTGTTGTGCAGATACCACCCCCATCTAACAGGGGACAACACAGAGAGTTTCTTGGGATTGCTGGCGTTTGCAGGTTATGGATACCTGGGTTTGTGTTCTTAGCTGCTCCTTTATACCCTCTGTTAAATGAGGATGCCTAATTCCAATAAGCCCCTGAGCACCAGCAAGCTTTTGATAATATCTAAGGACACTGACACTGAAATCCTCAACTTCACTGAGCCAAGCCTGCAATTACAGAAAGCCCTACACTACGTTAAAAGTGTACATCAACTCACTCACCTTGGTTCAAAGAAACTACAGGCGTTCCTGAAGGATCAAGAACAGAGTTTTCGACTAACTGACTCACAGCGAAAGGAAATATCAGAACGGGTAACAAAAGCCTGTCGGGTGTGTCAATTGGTTAATGCTTACCCTTCCAAGATTCCTGAAGGAAAGCACCTATGAGGAACCAGACAAGAACAATTCTGGGAAGTGGACTTTACTGAAATTAAGCCAGCAAGGTATGGACTTAAATATATCCTAGTCTTTACAGATATATTTTCAGGATGGACTGAAGCCGTTTCCATTAAAAAAAAAAAGGCGCAAATGGTGGTCAAGAAGATCGTGAAAGATATTTTTCCAAGATACGGTCTGCCTAAGGTAATAGGGTATGATATTTGAACGGCATTCATGGCCCAGGTAAGTCAGGGGTTAGCCAGGACCCTGAGGATTATATGGAAGTTACATTGTGCTTATAGACCCCAGAGCTCAGGACAGGTAAAAAAAAATAAATAGAACCATTAAAGAGAACTAAACGAAATTAAGCTTAGAGACCGGCTTAAAAGATTAGAGTATGCTCCTGCCTTATGCACTGTTTCATGCAAGAAATAGTCCCTCTGGTTCTTTGTGTAACCTCACCCCCTATGATATTCTCTATGTTGCCCTTCCTCCAGTAAGGGACCTAACCCCAACTCTAAGACCTAACGATCCTTTCCACACCCCCTTGCTTGAAAGACTAAAAGCTCTTGAAAGAACTCAGCGATACCTGTGGAAACAGCTGGCCACTGCCTACCACCCTGGGAACGAGGGGACTCCACATGTATATCAAGTAAGAGACTTCATCTACATCAGGTGTCATCCCTGGAACCCCGCTGAAAAGGACAATACCAGGTGCTACTTATAACACCTACAGTGGTAAAGGTAGACGAAATCACTTCCTGGATCCATTCCTCTCATCTCAAGCCTGCGCCCTGTCCAGACTCTGGCTGGATACTGGAAAAGAGTGGTAACCCTTTCAAATGGTGTATTCGCCAGGTGGATAAGGCTATAGATTCTCCCCTTGGCCACGAGTAGTCTTAATGCTCATCAGCCCGTACAGCAGCGATGGCTGATCACAAATCCTACTAGACAAGAAGTATGGTCTATCTCACATACAGCCCCCTTAGGGACCTGGTGGCCTTCTCTCCACCCAGACATTTGTCAGCTGGCTATAGTTCGCTCCTATTGGGATATCTCTGAAAAAGAGGATCCCACTAAAATTCCATTAAATTCCTTCTGTACCATAGATAATGGAAACAAACATTATGGATGTAGGGACACATGAGCCTGATGCAGGTTGGCTAGCCTAGATTACTATGTTTTCCCAGCAGACTATCAAAACCACAAACAGCCATGGCTGTGTGCGGGAAAAGCTGACATCTTCTGAAAGTCATGGGGATGTGAGCATACATGGGCTGCCTGGTGGAATCCAAACTCCTCATCAAATTCAGTACACAGCATTGGCCATATTACCAATTAGACAACCAAAACTGATGGCCCCCAGATGGGTCTCTAGATCCTCAAATTCTGTGTGACCTTTTTAACTTCTGCAAGTGCTCAAAAGGGTGAAAGGAGATTCCCCTATGTGGAGGCCTATTCCCTCCTTCTCTCACATCCTGAACTATGCTTCTCCAATAGATCCTCAACCTCTGCCTTCTGCTCCAGAATCTCTGCTGTCACTCCCACCTCGGCAACCTGATTTCTCCCCTCCAATTACTAGATCAAAACCCAAACCTCGGTTCTCAGACAATTGCCCCCTTGCTGAAGTAGCAGGTACTGAGGCACCCCTCCACCAACTCACTCCTCTCTTCTCCTGTCAGTGCCCGCACCGAGTCACACCAGGTCCTCTTACCAGCTATACCAAGCTCAAACCAGCTGAGGAGAGCCCTCAGACCCCTATCCAAGATGTAATAAAAATGGCTTTTAAAGTTGCTTTACCATCACTGAAAACAGGTTACTAAGAATTTAAAGTCCCTCACAGGCTTTTTGGGATACTCACTCCCGTCTTCCCCTCTGCTCTACCTGATATACTGCTCAAAATATTGTTGCTAGGAAAATCCTAAACCCCTTTCTCATTATTATTTTACATCTCTTCTTTCTCCTACACAGATCCACGTAGCTACTCTCACCCCCGCCTTCCCCATCTTCCCCCTTCGTACAAGGCCCACAGAAAAGCCTTAACTGACCTTCTCCAAAATTCTTCACCATGACTGACTTTAGGACTTTCAGCAAAAGAGTCCCTATAAAATAGTTCAATGTAGATAACCTACCTCTTTTGTGTTGCCTGTTCTACTTGGCAAATGGCTGGAAAAATCAGCACTTCTAAGCTAGACACCCCCTTACTAGTTTTTCAGAAAATATGCGAACAAGGCCTCTGGCCTTGAGCTGTGGCTTCACAGAGATGGCTACATGTGTAAGATAAAGAAGTTACCAATTGTGCGCCATGGTAACAGCTGGCAGGGAAAAAACAAAAAATAGAAGAAAAATGCTCTCCCCCTCCTAGGTGTCCTTAAAAAGTTAACTTGCCCAGAAGAGAGGAAAAAAAAAAACCAGAAACAAAAACTGCTTTTTGGGTTCTTCTGCAGACTGTGAACTTCTTAGCCCCTTCCATTACATGTTGGGTACAAAATTCTGAAACTACCTAAACTTGGAGTTCAGGGGATTAATTGATTACAACAGAAGCAATGCCCTCTAAATCCGGTTGCAACCAAAAAGGACTGTTTTTCTGTTTTCGGTGCTATCTTAGGTGCCTTGCCCTGTCCATACCTACAAGAGTATAATTCTATATACTTAAACATTGTTTATGTTTTCATAAAATTGTCAACTGGTGCGATTAATTATGTAATGGTGCAGATGTTTCCCAGAGTCTTCTATCATGATGCAGGTTCATTAAGATCAAATAGCGGGGGGCATACAACCAGGTTCTGCTGGGAATCTGTATTCCTCACTTTAGCCATCCAATTAGGAATAGGAGTTGCTGCAGTGCTTGGCACAGGAACCACTGCCCTAGTCCATGGAACACAATAAATGACCCAATTAGAAGCAGCAGTAGACCAAAGCTTAAAGATATTAAACCTCCATCACAGGCTTACAGGATTCTTTAACATCTCTCTCTGAAGTTGTTTTACAGAACAGGCGAGGGTTGGACCTCCTCTTCATGAGAAAAGGTGGCTATTGTGCTGTATTGAGGGAAGAATGTTGTTTATATTCCGATCATACTGGTTGTAAAATTATCTATGAGTAAATTGAGAAGACGCCTTGAAGAGCGTCAACGAGAGAGAGAGGCCCAAAAATGGTGGTTAGAGTCTTCGTTCACACAGTCCCCCTGGTTAACTACGCTTTTATCAGCTCTGGCCGGTCCATTAATAATCATCATATTATTGCTAACTGTAGACCCTGTTTGCTCCACCTCTTAGTTTCATTCCTTCCACCTCAAATTGGACAAGTTAAATTTTGGTAATCAGACAACAATATACCCCACTAGCAGACATAAAATGTGACACCCCTCAATGATCACTTTTATGATTAAACGTAACCAGAAAAAGAAGTGGGAAATGAAAGATTAATAAAATAGGTATTTGTCACTTCCTGTTTTTCTGTATTCTTAACAAAACACTATTGAAATCTTGAGAACTGTTTGGTAATCTTGTTCCCAGAATGTGCTGTCCCCAACTGCCAAACTGCAGAATGTAACCCCTCACCCGGTTGCACGCAAACCGCCCATTCGCCCTGAAGCAGCAATAAACTTCCCTCCCTTCCCTCTCCAAGTTAAGAATGTAAGCTCTGCTTAAGATGTTCTAAGGGCTCTCTTCTCTATTCAAGTGAGCTCTGAGCCCCAGCATGCTGGACCCCCAATAAACCCTTCGCTGTTGCATTAGACAGTCTGTTGGTTGTCTCTTCCTCCAAGGCTAGAATGACTTTTACATTTGTACAATCATAAGTGTGACCTTTGCTTTTTGTGTCCAAAATATTACTGTGATAAAATATATATGTAGATCAGGAGACATGAGTATTTCTTCCACCATTTCTTGTAGCAATAGTTTGAAGACATGTAAATTAGTATTGGGGTACAAATAGGTGTACCCTGTGTCTATGAATATAGAGATAATGCATGAGTAGACCATACTGTGAATAAATAATATAACTGGTTCCAAATTTAAATAATGGATTGAATTGATATCTGAAAATATACAGGAAATCTTATATTGATTTACATACATTCATTTCAACGAATTATACATCTAATGGTAATATTAGGGTTATGATTTATCATGAAGAGTGTATGAGTTTTGCTTCAAAAGTGATTATGGAAATCGAAAATAATGTGTTTGGAAAGAAGTCTCATGAAAAGACCAGTCAAGAAACATGGAGGAATACATGTGTTCTGAAGCAGGAAGTGATTGAAAGCGAAACAAATGCGTATAAATTTACTAACTTCTGGATGAAATACATATCCTATGATGTGCATTAATTAAAGAAATAGTAATGAACCAGTGTTGAATAAAAATTAACATCAAAATATACATTATGTCCCATAGGAATTTACTTGCATTAATGTTAAACTGGGTCAGTTACTGGAGAAATATTAGGATTTGTATGCACCATTCACTGAAGTTAGTTTTCAGAACTAGGAAGAAAATATGTATTTCAGGTGAATTAATATTTCTGAGAATAATCTTATGAAAAGTTTACTATAAATCCACATACATGAACATGAATAAATGTAGGGAGTGTATAATAAGATGCATATATTTCATATTTTGAAAAATCTGGAGAGTATATATATATATATATATATATATATATATATATATATATACACACAAAACACAAACAAAGACATTAAAAAGTAGCAATATATATGCCAATCAAAATTCATCGTGCAATATATATCATCTACAGATCCAAAAATATTAATTTTACTGAACATGGATTTATGTATAATGTTGTTCTACTAGGAAGCTCACTCATAGTTCAAATTTTCAGTTCCAAAAGCATTTAGGAGGAGTTATCTCTTCTCACACTTTGTATCTGCCAAGTTAGCCACCTCATAGGAATGTACGTGTCATACCAGGTAGGATTCTATATGTGCATATGAAAATACATGTGCTGAATAGCCTACAGAGAAAGCGAAACAGAAATTCACATATTTGTTAACTTTCAAAACATATGGAGAACTATTTCAACAAAAAATTGACAAGATTTATAACTCCTACCTTATATCATGCAAAAGGCAAGACCAAATATACACCGTGCCTCCTCTGACTGCTTGTATTTCTTTTCTATTTGGGTTATTTTTCTCCATCATATTAGGATTTGTAGTCAGAGTCTAATAGGGTATGGGTTAGTGTCAGGGATTCAGTATTTCAAATGAAAAATTTGAAAATGAATCCAATGTGTATGTAAATATGTGCTACACAAAAATCTTCCCACTCTCATCCAGAACAATGCCTTGACAAAACCTTTGCCCTAAGTAAGACACAATTAGAGGAGAAGAGTTAGAAAATCTGTGAATACATATCTGGAATTGAATATGCTCAGGAGTTCACAACCTTGGAAGTGGTAGAGGTGTTTCCAAAAGTAAAGGACACCGTAAACACTCCACAAACATGGAGGTCTACTGGCCTAGAGACTTTTTGAGAAACTGCCTGTGAGGTTGCGCACTTGAAACATATGTTGTTGTCAGGAGCTTTAGCTTCCTTTCTAGTGAGACCATCAAAGCTGGGTCTGCATCAATGAGACCTGGAGGACATGGTTTCTTCTTTTCCAATGAACATGAGGCAGGAGTGCTGAATTCTCTCTTTAGGTAAACTGTGGCCACTGGGGGCTAAATGTCTCCCCATGTTTTCTGTGAAACCATATGGTCATCCTCCATTTTCGTGGTGTTTCTTGCTGTTGCACTGGGAGTTTTGTATTTGCTTCACGATATGCAAGGTTTTTAACTGGGACACAGTGCGGGAGGGAGTTCTGTAACGTGTGGAGGGTCAGGGTCTGCAGGAGAATACAAGAACAAGACTTTTATCCCACATAGCTTGCCTCCTTCACCATAGCAACCTGATTCTGAACAATGTACTGAAACCTCTCCATATAACAAGATGCCTTTACATATAAGGGTCTGCTGGCTTCACCATGTCAGTCACAAGCCGTTTGGAAGCCAATGGCCGATCCACATGGCCACCCCACAGATGTTTTATCACACACCTGCCCACCATTGCTCTAGGCCCACTACTCAGCAGGATGCAACTTTCTGGCATCTCTGTTTAACACCATTTTTATGAAAACCAGTCAATCAAGGCACTGTCTGGTATAGTCATTGTTGGCAAAAGTATAAACAGCAGCCATAACCCAGAGAAAAATTCCCAACATGGCGCCTACGGACTTCTTCTTCCTACCTCTTCTTTTCTGCAGTGACGCAAAAAGTTCCCGCCTGTGTGAACTCTCCTGCCTCCTCCAATTTCAAATCTCCCTGGCGGAGAACCTTAGCCCCAATGAGAATTAATTCCTGGGCTCCGGAGCTGATATCTGAAAGAACTTGCCAATAAATGGGTTGCCTGCCATTTATCTAAGCCCTTCCATCTCCCCCTTAGTTCTATATAAGCACACAGCTTTTTGCAATAAAATTGGAATTCTGGTGAAGTGTCTTTGCGTGGGGAGTTCTTTCATTCTGGTGCCCCGTGAGAGGATAGGGGTGAGCTCTTTCCAACAACAGCCCCATACCCCTCTCCGCCGAGACACTCTGCCCTAGTCCGCTCTTTTCAGACGCCGGTTTTCTGCACTCACCACTGATCTGATGTAGGTAATCCTCCCCTGACCCCGGCTAGCCAACTCCCTTCGGGCTGCCACTGGTTTTGTGACCGTGATCGTCCTGCACACTCCAGACGCCCGGTAGGGGAGAGGGAATTCCTCTCACTAAGACCTTTACTAGTCGCAGTGGGCCCTCTGGTGTTCCATTTCCCTTTGGGGCGTGAGGCTTCTGAGTTTACACGAGAGGCTCTGTGGTTTTTCCTGCTCCACTGCCAGCTAGAGTTGCTGTTTCCTGTGGGGCTGCTGTGTCTGACTGAAGCTGCCTCTATGCTCAGGGAAAACTGAACTCCCAGCCTGGAACTGCATTCTGCCAGAGCCGGAGTTCTGTTTTCATTACTGACTTCTTCTTCCGTGGTCGAAAACTTTTCTGACGTTAGGTTGCCCTTGGCTCCAATCCCTTTTGGTCTCACAGATCGCACTTCACTGCTGACGACCAGGTAGTGCCCTCTGTATTTCCTCGTGATGGCTGGTAATTTTGGGGATGCCCACCTGACCCCCATTTGCCCTGAGCTTCCTGGAAGCTGTTCAAGCCCGGGTTTTCTCTTTGTCTCTCTCGCTTATTCTTATTCTCTCTCTCTCTCTCTCTCTCTCTCTCTCTCTCTCTCTCTCTCTCTCTCTCTCTCTCTCTTCCATCTCTCCCTGTGACTATGGGCACCTCTTAGTCTGTACCTGAAGCCTCACCTCTCAAACGTTTAATAAATAATCTGGCCACACTCTCCCTCACACCAGACATCAACCCAAACTTCTAATCAAATGCTGTACCCACGATTGGCCTACATATCCACTGGATAATGGCAATCATTGGCCACCAGAAGGCTCCTTAGATCCAAACCTCCTCTGGGACCTTTTTAACTACTGCCAGCATCTGAAAAAGTGGAGGGAGATTCCCTGCATTGAAGGTTTTAGCCTTCACACACAGCACCCTGCTCTCTGCTCCTCTTGCCCTCCCTCTCAGGTCCTCTTTGCTTGCAAACCCCTCTCTTCCCCTACTTCTATTCCTGACTTCACAGATTCTTCCTCATTCGACCTAGCAGATGAACCCCCACCTTATCCCCCAGCCCCATCTACCCCTTCTCTCCCGCTATACCTTCCTCTTCCTCTGCCTGATTCCATGGATCCTCAGCCTTCCGTATCATCCCCCTCCCCTCCGCCATCTTCTGCCTGCTCCACCTCCTTCTCCTCCACAAAGACACTTCCTTTCTCTCCCTCTCCTTCCTGTCTGCCGCCTGCCTCTTTCAGTCCTCCTGTTACCAGGTCTAAGGGACTCCTTCCCACCCCCAAGACAATCACA
This sequence comes from Callospermophilus lateralis, assembly GCF_048772815.1. Lineage (NCBI taxonomy): Eukaryota > Metazoa > Chordata > Mammalia > Rodentia > Sciuridae > Callospermophilus > Callospermophilus lateralis. Next base: position 7,035,646 of record NC_135320.1, on the reverse strand, counting down.
CCCCTTCGTGAGGTAGCTGGTCCCGAGGGTGTCATCAGAGTCCACGTGCCCTTCTCCATGTCGGACATTACTCAGCTAGAGAGGAAGTTAGGCTCTTTCACCACTGACCCCACAACTTACATTCGGGAGTTTCAATGGGTCCTGCAAGCATATAGCCTCTCTCATCATGACATCTACATGCTTTTGGCCAATACACTTCTCCCTGAGGAAAGGCAATGGGTCTGGAAGCTAGCCCAAGCCCATGCTGATGAAAATCATAGGACCAATCCTAACCACCTCACAGGCCCTCATGCTGTCCCAGAGCAGGGTTCCCTATGGGATTACAACACCCCTGAAGGCTTACAGTTTCATGACCTTTTTACATCCTGCCTCTTGGTGAGCCTGAAAAAGGCCACCCGCAAGGCTGTAAACTTTCAAAACGTGCAGGAGGTCATTCAAAGGAAGGAGGAAACACCTTCAGAATTCCTGGATAGACTAACCAAGGCCCTTCAACAGTACACAATCCTCGACCCAGAAACCCCTGATGGCCGTCATGTCTTAATGACATATTTTCTGGCGCAAAGCTACCCTGACATTAAAGCCAAGCTTAAAAAGCTTGAACAGGGCCCTGCTACTCCTCAGACCGAAATCCTCACTGTCGCTTTCAAGGATTTTCATGGTAGAGAGGATGAAAGTGAACGTCGTAGGCAGAGGGCTGAAAATGCCAAATTCCAAATGTTGGCCCAGGTCATTCAGAGAAGGCCCATCAACACGCCGTCCCAATAAGACACCCCAGGAGCTTGCTTCAAATGTGGTAAGGAGGGACATTGGGCCAGGGATTGTTCTACGCCGAGGACACCCTCCAACCCCTGCCCAAAATGCCATCAAAGGGGACACTGGGGGGCAGACTGCCCAACAACCTGGAAGGGAGGTTGGTCAGGCGCCCAGCAACCCCAGCCTCTCCTGGGCTTGGCAGAGGAGGATTGATAGAGCCCTGGGCCTCCTCTCCCGACTATTACCATCAAAAAGCAAGAGCCTAGGGTCACCTTCCTGGCGAATGGAAGCTTCATTTTCTTCCTCTTGGATACTGGTGAGTCATACCACACCCTCAAAAACTCCTATTGTCGGGGTAGTAGGTAAACAGATTTTCCCTCAAAAAGCTTCCCCCCTTATCATGTTATATGCAGGGATCCCTTTTGTCCTTCACACACTCCTTTCTTGTTATGAGCCATTGCCCCATTTCCCTTCTGGGAAGGGACATACTCTCACTATTAAAAGTCACCATTCACATATCACCCCACACCTCTCCTACCTCTCATTTCCTCATGATGTTCCTAGGGGCAGATAAACCTCCTTCATGCACTCTACCACGACTATCTAAACCAGTTATCCCTGAGGTTTGGGACACAACTACACCTTTTATGGATAAATGCAGTCCTATTTATATTGTCTTACGGGACCCTTCAAGATATATTAGTCAACCACAATATCCACTCAAAACCACAGCCCTCCCCGGATTAGAACCCATTATCCAGGATTTATTATGAAAGAGGTATCTCAGGCCTACACACTCTCCTTTCAACACCCCCATTCTGGCAGTTAAGAAACCTAACGGGTCCTACAGGCTGGTTCAAGACCTTCGCCTTGTCAACTCCTCTGTGGTCCTCATCCACCCGCTAGAGCCCAACCCTTACACCTGCCTCTCTCAGATCCCTGCCACTACTACCCACTTCTCGGTCCTAGATTTAAAAGATGCAATCTTTTCTATTCCCTTGTCATCAGAATCTCAGGATATTTTTGCTATTATGTGGACTTACCCTCACACCCGCCATTCTCGTCAGCTTACCTGGACTGTCCTCCCACAGGGATTCAGGGATAGGCCCCATCTCTTTGGCCAAGTTCTTGCCCAGGACCTCACATCCTTTCACCCGACCTGTCCTGACTCTACTCTCCTTCAATATGTCGATGACCTTCTTCTATGTAGTCCCTCTTGGAAACACTCTCAATTCCACACTGCCCAGCTTCTTAATTTCCTAGCATACAAGGGATATAGGGTGTCTCCCCACAAGGCCCATGTTTCCCAGCTTTCTGTCACCTATCTTGTTTTTTGCCTTACACCCAGGAAAAAGGAAATAACACTGGATAGGATGCAACTCCTCTCTGATCTTCCAGTGCCCCATTCGAAAGCCGAAATACTATCATTCCTAGGACTAGCAGGTTATTTTAGGGCCTGGGTCCCAAATTATTCTTTTCTAGCCAAACCCCTGTATGACCTAGCAAAGGGACCCCCTAGTGAATCTCTTGCCTCCTCCCCCAACTACTACTTTTGTAGGCTTCAGCAACTCCTCTTAAAGGCACCTGCCTTTCACCTTCCTGATCTTTCAAGACCATTTCATCTATATGTCCATGAAAAAGGAGAGCAAGCACTTGGGGTCTTAGGTCAAAACTATGGGCCTACATATGCACCTGTGGCATATTTGTCCAATAAAGTAGACCCTACCATCCGTGGGTGGGCCCCTTGCTTAAGAGCTCTGGCTGCTGGACAAATTTTACACAAAGAAGCCTCTAAATTGACTTTTGGGGCCCCTTGAACTATCCAGTCCCAATATCACTTGAAGGATCTTTTAGCTTATAAGGGCCTTCAAACCCTTCCTCCATCCAGAGTTCTGTCGCTCCTCACTTCCTTTCTGGAAAACCCTAATATTACTTTTCTCCCCTGCTCTGCAATGAACCCTGCCTCACTGCTGCCAATGACTCCCACGTCTAACACACCAATTCATAATTGCTTGGAAAACTTAGATGATTTCCTCCCCTGTCATTCTTCCATTTCTGAGGGACCACTCACCAAGCCTGACCTTATCTGGTTCACTAACGGCAGTTTCTTTAGGCAGAATGGCACTCATTACTCTGGGTACACTGTAGTTTCAGCCACTGAGATTATAGAGGCCAAAGCTCTGCCTTCAGGAACTACCAACCAGCAGACTGAACTTATAGCACCCACTCGTGCCTGCCTTCTAGCACAAGGCAAATCCCTCACGCTTTATAATGACTCAAAATATGTGTTCCATATCTTATTATCCCATGCTGCAATATGAAAGGAGCGAGGACTACTTACCACCAAAGGTAATGCAATCACTAATTGGGCTCTTATAGCCAATCTGATAGAGGCCTCCCACTTACCCACCCAGTTGGGAGTTGTCCATTGTAGGTCCCATCAGAAGGATGGCTCTCTCATCACTGAGGGCAATGCCAAAGCTGACCAGGCAGCATGAATGGCTGCCACCACTTCCAATTATGGCACCCCTGGGGGACATATAATGGCCACTTTAGACATCTCATCTAAAGCCACTACTTCTTCCAGTAACAACAAGGATCTTTTCAAGTCCCTTCATACTCTATTCCATTCCAATTCTCAGTCTTTGACCCTCTTTTTACAGAGCTTCTTCTCCCTCACCCCCTCTGACAAAGCCATGCTACTGAATATAGCTTCTAATTGTCAGATCTGTCAGCGGACCAACCCTCATACTCCTTTAAGTCCCAAACCTTTCCCTTCCCACCAAGCCCGGGGACACATTCCCGCTGCTGACTGGCAGGTAGACTTCACCGACATGCCCACAGTTCGGCACACTAAATACCTCCTTGTCTTTGTGGACACTTTCTCTGGTTGGATTGAGGCATTTCCCACTTTCAATAAAAAGGCTTACATTGTAGCTTCAATCTTTCTGACAGACATCATCCCCAGGTTTGGTATGCCCACTTCCCTACAATCTGACAATGGCCCTGAGTTTATTTCTAGGATCACACAAAAGGTCTGTCAAGCCCTCTCCTTCAAGTGGCATTTCCACTGTCCATATCACCCCCAGGCTTCAGGGAAAGTGGAAAGGGTAAATCGTACTCTAAAGGAAGTCCTTACCAAATTGACAATGGAATTACACTTAGACTGGGTCAAACTCTTTCCCTTGGCTTTGCTTCGAATCAGAGCTCTACCTAAGAAACCATCTTTACTGTCTCCATTTGAGATAAGGTATGAAAGACCTTATACCCCCTGGGTTGGTCATTTCACAAGGACCTCTCACCTGAGATTTGTCTTTGCCTCTCTTATTTCATCTTCGCTCGGAACTCTGGAAATATCAGGACTGGCTTCTTCCGGACCCAGTCTCCGCTCCAAACACTCCTCCCTTAACAGCTGGGAGTCTAATCTATTATAATACCCCAGAGGAGAAAGGTACTCTTGCCCCAAAATGGGAAGGGCCCTATCCTGTCATTCTCTGTACCCCCAACACCTCCAAGCTCTCCTTAACAGACAACCGTCTCACCCCTTGGATTCACATATCTAGGTTGAAGCCATATCACCAGGAGGCCCCACCTGCTGACGACAGGACCACCCCAGAGGAACTCAAGAATCACCTCCTGAACCTCCCCTTTACTCCTGCTGTCCACACCCATCTCACTCATTTAAGTTGCGGCTAACACAGTGTTCCCCACAGAACAATTCCTCTTAAAGAAGGCACAATGAGATTTCTCAACACCCTAGTCTTCTCTAACTGCTTGTTTTTTGTGCTCTGCTTATTTTCTGTGCTCTGTCGGGACTGGTCTTTACCCTCCTCTCCTACCATGTATTTTTTCACTCTTCGGGAACAATACTCAGAACATGGCATGCAGAATGTTTGCGCAGTGGATGCAACTACTTGCTTCATCCACAACTGCACCTCAATTTTCCTAAAATTGTCACCTTCAAGGACCTTCTTCCCTGGTAGCTGGAACTGGCCTTTCATTTGCTTCCTTTTTGATCAAACAAAAGACTATTGTCATTGGTGGCCTGAGATATATAATGGGTGCTCCTATAGGTAATGCAGGTTCCATGGTGAACGTGGTAGCTCTTCTTACCACTCACTTGGTTACCCTGAAGGGTGGACTTCTAGTTACATAAAGTGGCATAAAGGCTCTTCATCCGATAACAATGGATGGTATACTTTAGATATACCTGACCCCAAGGCCAAACGTTGGGACTATGTTGAGTTTGCTGTCTGTGCTCGGACAACCTCAGCCAGACCCACAATGTGGATGACTGTTGGCCGCACCCTGAGTACACCACCTAAGGCAACCATCCAGGTAGTCGAACACAATAAGGAATCAGAATCAAAACTTCGAGATCTTATCCATAGCTCATCCAAAGAGGATTCAGAGCCTTCACCCCCCTCAGGTCCCCCTCCCACATGGCTCAATTTGCTACACCAAACTCTTTGATTATTAAACTCCACCCCTCTTTCTGTGCCTACTTCTCAGTTCTTTCTCTGTGCTTCACTTAGTCGTCCACTTCTAGCAGCGGTCCCATTAGCGGCAGGAAATATTTCAGCAAAAACCTACAATTTCTCTAAGAAAGGACAACTCCTACATGTGACACATATCCCACTATGGGAAAGTTATTTCACCAATACTTTATTTCCTTTTATCTCTTTCCACCTGACAATAATGAATCTTTTACCCATTTGTTTCTTGAGCTATAGCACCCCATCGAGCCCTGCGTTTATGAAACCTGGACATTTTCTCTGGTGTAATGGATCTTTAAGTACCTCAACGACCAATGTCTCTGGCACCTGTTTCTTGGTTACTGTAGTTCCTCAGCTGTCTTTGTATACTCCCACCAAATTCCGACAGTTGGCCCTACCTTCCCGCACCTGTAGGGCAGTCTTTCTGCCGGTTCTGGTAGGCCTCACATTAACAACCTCAGTGGCGAGTCTTGGACTCTCTGGTGAAGCTATAGGTCATGCTCTATGGGCATCCAATAACCTGCAACAAAAACTGCAGAAAGCACTTGATACCACTGCTGAGTCTCTGGGCTCCTTGCAGTGGTGGTTACTTCATTGGCACAAGTGGCTTTACAGAACCGAAGGGCAATTGATCTTACTGCAGGAAAAAGGGCCTACATGCCTGTTCCTCAGAGATTAATGTTGCTATTATGTTATTGAATCTGGGCTAATAGAAAAAAATGTTGTTAAATTGCAGGAATTATCGACCCAATTGTTAAAACCTACCTCCTCCAATTCCATAACTGGGTTCTTCCAATCCTCTCTTGCCATGTACTTACTACCTATCTTGGGGCCCCTTATTGGGATGCTCCTTTGTTTGTGTTCTCTTGCCCTGCATAATGAAGTTCCTTCAAATCCAACTGCAAAAATATTTCTAATCAAACTTTCAACCAGCTTTTGCTTAGGCACGCCAGCCTCTGATGACCGATGAGCCCCCAACATCTCTAAGAGAACACTTCACTCAGTGCTGAAGCTCACTACCAGGCACGATGGAATGCGACGGACATCACATGGCAAGAGACAACGAGCTTGGAGAACCTCTTAATCTGCCATCCTGGATTAATGAGTCTTTATGTCCTTCTAAGCTTCTTCATGGCCCATGGCCTCTTCTCTGTCAGTCCCCCAACATGGTATTTCTGCCAAAAATTGACCTTTGCTTTAATTTTTATCTTCATTCTGTTTTTATTCACTCTGATCTTCTTCAGGTGCTGATGATGCCATGTCCAGGCAACGCTTCCAGTATTTCCTAGAGTCTCTGTTACAGGACCAGTGGCTGATACCAACAAACTCCTCCATCCAGGACTGATTCCATGCCATCGACAACTTGTGGCTTCAGGGAACTTTCATAGACTTCAACCCTATGGAAGTAGCTGTCTATAGCCACTGGGTTTTTGTTCTGGCTACCATGATATACCCAGACCTGCCCCCCGAGCATTCCTCCACTTCCCTTTCTATGCCCCTCAGCACCTTCAAACAGCAGGAAGGAGCTGGATCTGACCAACAGCGCCACACTTCCTAAGAAAACAAAAAGGGAGGAATGTTGGAAAAAGTATAAATGGCAGCGATTCCCCAGAGTAAAACCCCAACATGGTGCCTAAGGACTTCTTCTTCCTACCTTCTTCTTTACTGCAGTGACGCAAAAAGTTCCCGCCTGTGTGAACTCTCCCACTGGCGCCAATTTCAAATCTCGCTGGCGGGGAACCTTAGCCCCAATTATAACTAATTCCTGGGCTCCGGAGCTGATATCTGAAAGAACTTGCCAATAAATGGGTTGCCTGCCATTTATCTAAGCCCTACCATCTCCCCCTGAGTTCTATATAAGCACACAGCTAATTGCAATAAAATTGGAATTCTCCCGGCGAAGTGTCTTTGCGTGGGGAATTCTTTCACTCCTGATCAGCAACAGGACATCCAAAGGTTCTCCAGTGCCACCTGGTCATGGGAATTTCAGAAATTTGATCATATTTCTTTAGTCATTTTTGAAGGATGAAGTTGGAGGCACTGTAGGTTTTAATTCATGCAGGAATCATTATAGGGTGAGGAAGCTCATTTCAATGAAATTTTTGGAGAACTCTCACAGACAAGGCTTCCCAAAGAGTGGCCAAAGGTCACATGAAGCCAGGATCATTGAGGTCTGCAATATGAGGTCCATGTGTGTTTAGACTCTCAACTATGGCTGACAAGTCTTTCAGAATAAAATCATGTGATATCCTGGCTGAGATTCCCAGTGCTCTGTGGAAAGCCACCGTGGCCCTCGATCTCAGTTTCTAAGTGCTATTCTCATGCATGGCCTTCTGAAATCCCAACACATTTCATGGCAATTCTTCTCTGAGGTCAGTTCCAGAACTCAGTCTCTAAGGGGAATCACACCAGAATTCAAGCCCAGGTGGACCCAGTCATCTCTTTAAACAGCGACACAAATGACCACAATTAAAACCAAAACACTCACACATGGTCGTCATCTTCTTCCATATAGACACTCATCATAACTTCTGGCTGGAGTTTTCCATGAGGGGTGCAGCCCAAGACAGTGTAACAAATAAGCTCCATTGCCGCTCATTTGCCTAAAGTCAGAGTGGCCTGGACACCCTCCTGTGAACAAGGAGTGATCAAATAGGCCTGCTGTTAATACTGCTCTGCATCTCCAATTTGAGGCCTACTGCATGTCAGGTATAGATTCTTAATATGATTGGGAGTCATGAAAAAACCCAAAAACCTATGGGCAAGGCTCTGCAGGGCTTTGAAGAAATCATTTGACCCAAAGGATCCCTATTCTCACTTGATGGGGGTCAGGAACATTACAAATGAAGGTGAGAGACCTCATTCACAATAACTGCTCTTTTGGCCATTTTGGTTTTAGATGCACACATGGGATCTTTCCTTGGATCCATCAGGTGCTGAGAATCGAAGCCACAGCCTCACACAGGGCCAAGAGGCTGATTCAGACACATCCCTTTCCAAAGCAATTAAGCAAAAAGCCACAGGTGATGCCCATTCATTTCCATTTGAAAACTGTTTTCTTCAGGCTTCACAAAGGGGTGGCCTGAGGCAAAGATCTTCCTGACATTCAGGGCAAAAGAACAATTGGTAAGCAAAAGGCCCAAAGCAGGGTTTCTCCACTGAGACTTTCCTGGTCACACTGATATCTGTGTTATCTGAGATGCTTGAAATTTCCTTCAGCTATCCTGTACATGGCCATATCACAGAGCTTGGAGTTGGTACATATTTTGGACACAAAACCATGAGCTAATTCTGGAGAGTGGTGAGAATTCAGGAAGAAATCAGGAACTTAGGAAGATAGCAGGTGTTGCCCATGAATAAGTCAAGCCGCAGTCCATTCAAAAATTGGGCAGGGTGAATGCTGGGAAGCTTTCTACTAGACAGGACACATCAATTGTTGCATTCTTTTTTCTAATGTCTACATCCACGGGTACAGTGAGATACACAGACATAGAAACACTCGCTTTGTCAAACGACGTACTAGCAGCAGTCCACTCCATATCAAACAAACCGTCTTTCCTACGTATTATCAGATCATGAGACAAAACCACAAAATCACACCCACACCCACAAAGGCACCTCCTTCCCCCATGAAACTCTGTGACTATCGGGAGTGTCCTCTGATTGTTGGTCCATACTATGTTCCCCCGAAATGGCCTGTCTTTTCTCAGATTTGTTCTCCTTTCCAAACTCTGTGAAGGTGTCAGGAGCCAGTGGTGAACCACTACCTGCTTTCTCAGGAAAGGTCACTATTCAGAGCTCTCCTGGTATTTGGCCATCCTCATATCTATAGGTACCAAAAAAGACTGACACTCTCCTTGTTAAATCCAAACAAGTGAGCCCACTAGGACTGCGACTGGAATGGCTCCGCATGCCTAACTTCCTGGATCCCAAGTTCAGAGAGTTCCATCACCAAGGAAGTGAGGTAGGTTTATTCTTATGGAACTGAATGAGGTCACTGCCTTGGCAACAACTTTGTCCTAATTGATGCTTTCAAGGGTCCCATAATATGGAGGCTGCTCCTACTTCCTGTGACAATTTACAAGTTAGAATTGTATATAAACCATGGGCACCCAGGAACAGCTCTCCATCTAGGACTGGTTTGGTCCTTCTTCTCTACATTAAGAAGAGAGAGGCTGATTCATACACATCCCTTCATGCTGACCAGGCTGTTTTTCAGAGAAGATGACTTTTCTCTCTCAGGTCTTTCATAGCTGCCTTCATCTTCTCAAGGGATCATTTCTGCATGGACCTGTGACGTTCTCAAGAGGTGGAAGATCCCCTACATTCCTGAATTGTAAGACCAACTCTGTCCCTGCTCTTCTGTAAAGTTAGATTGAGGGAACAGTGTATGGTTAGGGTTAATAACATGTTCAATTTGGGTTAGGAATCTTTCTGAATGACAAATAATGGTATTGGGAAACTATGATATTTACAAGAATATATAGGTGAAATATAAGTATAAAAACAGAAATCTAGGGAAGATATGAAGCCCAGAAGGGCATTGGGCCCTTAATTGGTATACTTATCTTTGAATTATTTTCTGCATAAATGTCTCAGATAAATCGATATACAATGGCATAGGACCTTGTACCTTGGATGATTGAATTTCGAAAAGAACATCCACTCAAAATGGGATAGTCGGTAGGATTAGGAAGATAGTCGGTAGGTTTCGAAAGAAGAGTGAGTATAGGATTTGGACCAAAAGTTCTTAAGCAATAGGGTTTCAGGTAGACAGTGAATGTAAATATCAGCACAAGTGAAGAGTCAGTCACAATAATGAACGGGGGAAAACATGTAGGAAAGCAGATATAAATCGAGACATTACTAAATCAGGCAAAATATAAAGTGAGGGATAGGATTAGACATTTTCAGGAGGCTTGAGGTTGAATATATAATCTTAGGAAGAAACAAATATGTAGTCACCAATAGGATTGACATTTGAAAGCATTAGGCAACCTGGACAAGGAAGTTTTTAGTAATCCATGCTCACTTCCCATTTTGGCTTTGGTACAATCTTAAGGGTGACCTTTGCTTTTTTTGTCCAGAATATTATTGTGATAAAATGTATATGTAGATCAGGTGACATGAGTATTTCTTCCACCATTTTTTTGAGGAATACATTGAAGACGTATAAATTAGTATTTAGAATAGAAAGAGGGGTACCCTTTGTGTATGAATATAGAGATAATGCAAGAATAGACCATACAGTTAATAAATTATATAACAGGTTCCACTTTAAATAACGGATTGAATTGATAACTGAAAAAATATAAGAGATCATATATTGATATAGAATCATTCATAACAACTAGTTATACGTCTAATTTTAATATTAAAGTTATGGTTTATCATGAAGAGTGTATGAGTTTTGCTTCAAAAGCGATTATGGAAATCAAAAATAATGTGATTGGAAAGAAGTCTCATGAAAATACCAGTCAGAAAACATGGAGGAATACATGTTTTCTGAAGCAGAAAGTGATTAAAAGTGAAATAAATGCCTATAAATTTGTGTACTTGTAGATGAAATATACATCCTACAATGTGCATAAACTGAAGAAATAGTAATGTACCAGTGTTGTATAAAAATGAACTTCAAAATACATATCATGTCCCATAGGAATATACTTGCATTGATGGTAAACTGGGTCAGTTACTGTAGAAATATTAGGAGTTATATGTACCCTTCAATGAAGTTAGTTTTCAGTACTAGGAAACAAATATGTATTTCAGGTGAATGAATATTTTTGAGAATCATCTTGTGAAAAGTTGATTATAAATCCATATACATGAACATGAATAAATTTTTGAAGTGTATAATAAGACACATATATTTAATTTTTTGAAATATCTGCAGAGTATATATACAATACCCACACACAGAATATTAAAAGTAGCAATATATATGCCAATCGAATTACACCGTGAAATATATATCATCCACAGATCCAAAAATATTCATTTTACTGAATATGGATTGATGTATAACTTTTTTCATCTAAGAAGCTCACCCATAGTTTGAATTTTCAGTTCCAACAGCGTTTAGGAAGAGTGATCTCTTCTCACACTTTGTATCTGCCAAGTCATGTAACTCACAAGAATGTACGTGTGATACCAGGTAAGATTCTATATATGCATATAAAAATACATGTGCTTAATAGACTAGAGAGAAAGGGAGACAGAAATTCACATACTTGTTAACTTTAAAAACACATGTAGATCTATTTCAACAAAAAATTGACTAGATTTATAACTCGTACACTACGTAATGCAAAAGGCAAGTCCAAGTATACAACATGCCTCCCCTGAACTGCTTGTATTTCTATTCTGTTTGGGTTTTTTTTCTCCATCATATTAAGATTAGTATTCAGAATCTAGTATGGTATGTGTTAGTGTCAGGGATTCAGTATTTCAAATGTAAAATAGGAAAATGTATCCAATGTGTATGCAAATATGTGCTAAAACAAAATCTTCCCACTCTCATCCAGAACAATTCCTTGACATTACCTTTTCCCCAAGTAAGACACAATTAGAGGAGAACAGTTAGAAAATCTGTGAATACATATCTGGAATGGAATATGCTCAGGAGTTCATAACCTTGGAAGTGGTTGAGGAGTTTCCAAAAGTATGGGACAGGGTAAACACTCTACAAATATGGAGCTCTGCTGGCCTAAAGACTTTTTGAGAAACTGCCTCTGAGGTTGGGCACTTGAAATATATGTTGTTGTCAGGAGCTTTAGCTTTTTTTCTAGTGAGACCATCAAAGCTTTGTCTGCATCTATGTGACCTGGAGGACATGGTTTCTTCTTTTCCAATGAACATGAGGCAGCAGTGCTAAATTCTCTCTTTGTAGGTAAACTGTGACCACTGGGGGCTAAGTGTCTTCCCATGTGGACTGTGAAGCCTTCGGGTCATCCTCCACTTTTCGTGGTGTTCCTCGCTGCTGCACTGGGACTTTGGCATTTGCTTCATGAAATACAAGGAGTTCAACTGGGACACAGTGCTGGAGGCAATCCTGTGACATGTGGTGGGTCAGGCTCTGCAGGAGAATGCACCAAACAGGCTTCTATCCCACATAGCTTGCCTCCTTGTCCATAGCAACATGATTCTGAACATTGCCCAGAAACATCTCCATATAAAAGATGACTTTACATGGAAGGGTCTGCTGGCTGCACCATGTCAGTCACAAGCTATTTGGAAGCCAATGGCAGATCCACATGGCCCCACCACAGATGTTTTATCACACACCTGCCCACCACTGCTCTATGCCCACTACTAAGAAGGTGCCAACTTCCTGGCATCTCTGTTCTACACCATTTTCATGAAACCAAGTCAATCAAGGCACTGTCTGGTACACTAATGATCAGCAACAAGAAATCCGAATGTTATCCACTGCCACCTGGTCATGGGAATTTCAAAAATTTCATGGTATTTATCTAGGCATTTTTCAAGGATGAAGTTGGAGGCACTGTGTGATTCAACTCATTCAGGAACCATTAAATGGTGAGGAAGCTCATTTCAATGAAAGCTCTGGAGAACTCTCACAGGAAAGGCCTCCCAGAGAGTGGCCAAAAGGTCACATGAAGCCAGGCCCATTGAGGTCTACAATGTGAAGTCCATGGTGTTGGGACTCTCAACTATGGATGCCACATCTTTCAGAATAAAATCATGTGATATCCTGGCTGAGAATCCCAGGGCTCTGTGGAAAGCAACCCTGGGCCTAGATCTCACTTTCCAAGGGTGATTCTCATGGGTGGACTCCTAAAATCCCAACAAAATTTATGGCAAAACTTCTCTGAAGTCAGTTCCAAAACTCATTCTCTAAGGGAAATCACACCAGAGTTCAAGCCCAGGTGGACCCAGTCATCTCTTCCAACCGCCACAAAAATGAACACAATTCAAACCAAAGCACTCCCACATGGCCCTCATCTTCTTTCATATAGACACTAATCATAACCTCTGGCTGGAGTTTTCCATGAGGGGAGGAGTCCATGAGAGTGTCCAAAATAACTCCTTTGACCCTTATTGGCCTAAAGTCAGGGTGGTCTGGACACCCTTCATGTGAACCAGGAGTGATCAAATATGCTAGACGTTACTACTGCTATGCTTCTAAAATTTGAGTAAACCTGACTGTCAGGTATATATTTTTTTTGCGATTTGGAGTCATAAGGAAGCACAAGAACCTCTTTAGGTCTTTGAAGAACCCTTTTGACCCAAGGGATCCCTATTCTCACTTGATGGAGTTCAAGAACCTTACAGAGGAAGGCGAGAGACTTCATCCACAGTGACTGCTCTTTAGGCCATTTTGGTTTCTGATGCACACATGGGATCTCTCTTTACATCCATCAGGTGCTGAGAATCTAAGCCACAGCCTCACAGAGGGCCAAGAGGCTGATTCAGACACATCCATTTCAAAAGCAATTAAGCAAAGAGCCACAGGTAATGCCCACTCATTTCCATTTCAAAATTGTTTTCTTCAGGCTTCATAAAGGGGTGGCCTGAGGCAAAGACCTTCCTCACATTCAGGGCAACAGAACAATAGGTACGAAAAAGGCCAATAGCAGGGTTTCTCCACTGAGACTTTTCTGGTCACACTGATATCTGAGTTTTCTGAGATGCTCGCCATTTCTATCAGCTATCCAGTACATTGTCATGTCATAGAGCTTGGAGGTGGTACATATCTTGGACACAAAACAATGAGCCTATTCTGGAGAGTGGCAAGAATTCCGGAAGAAAACAGGAGCTTAGGAAGATAGCAGGTGTTGCCCATCGATAAGGCAAGCCCTAGTCCATTCATAAATTGGGCAGGATGAATGCTGGGAATCTTTCTACAAGACAGGACACATCCATTGATGCATTCTCTTTTCTCATGTGTACAACCACGGACACAGTGAGATACACAGACATAGAAACACTAGCCTTGTCAAAAGACTTACTAGAAACATTTCAATCAAAACAAAAAAACACCGCCTTTCCTTCCTATTCTCAGAACATGAGACAAAACCACAAACCCACACCCACAACCACAAAGTCACCTCCTTCCCCCAAGAATGTCTGTGACTATCCAGAGTGACCTCTGACTGGTGGGCCATACACAGTTCCCCGAAAATCTCCTGTCCTGTCTCAGATTTGGTCTCCTTGGCCACCTCTATGAAGTGGTCAGGAAACACTGCTGAGCCACTACCTGCTTTCTCAGGAACAGCCGCCATTCAGAGCTTTTCTGGCATTTGGCCATCCTCACATCATTAGGTACCAAGAAAGACTGAATCTGTCTTTGGTGAATCCAAACAACTGAGACCACTGGGACTGGGACTGGGACTGGCTCTGGTTGCCTGGCTTCCTGGATCCCAAGTTCAGAGAGTTCCATCACCAAGGAAGTGAGGTGAGGTCACTCCCTTCAGGAACTGAATGAAGTCACTGCCTTAGCAACCACTTTGTCGAAACAGTTGCTTCCAAGGATCCCATGAGTTGGAGGCTGCCCCTACTTCCTGTGACATTTTCACAAGTTAGAATGGTATACCAACCGTAGGCACCCTGGAACAGCTCTCCACTCAGGCCTGATTTGGTCCATCTTCTCTACATGAAGAAGAGAGAGGCTGATTCATACAAAACCCTTCATCCTGACGAGGATGTTTCTAATGGAAGATGACTTTTGCTCTCTCAGATCCTTCATAGCTGCCTATATCTTCTGCACGGATCATTTCTGCATGGACCTTTGAAGTTCTCAGCAGGTGGAAGATCCCCTACATTCCTCTATTTTAAGAACAATCAGTCCCTGCTGTTCTGTAAAGTTAGATTGAGGGAACAATATATGGTAATGGTTAAAAACCCTTTTGATTTGGTTTAGGAATCATTCTGCTGGATGAATTATGGTATTGGGAAAATGCGATATTTATAAGAAAATAGAGGTGAAATATATGTATGAAATCAGAAATCTAGGTAAGATTTGAAGCCCAGAAGGGCTTTGGGCCCTTGTTTGGGATACTTAGGTTTGAAATACGTTCTGCACAAATGTCTCAGATAAATTGATATACAATGACATAGAACCTTGTACCTTGGGTGATTGAATGTAGAAGAGAACATCCACTCAAACAGGGATAGTCGGTAGGAACTGGAAGATAGTCAGTAGGTTTCCGGAGAAGAGTCAGTATAGGATTTCGACCAAATGTTCTTTAGCACTACGGTTTCAGTCAGAGAGTGAATGTAAATATCAGTACATGTGAATAGGCAGTCACAATGATGAACTGGGAAAAATATGTAGGAAAGCAAATATCAGTATAGAAATCAGGGAATCAGGCAAAGTATAAAGTGAGTGATAGGATTAGACATTTTCAACATGGTTGAGTTTGAATATATAATTTTAGGAAGAAACAAATATGTAGTCACCAATAGGATTGACATTTGAGAGCATTAGGCAACCTGGACATGGATGTTTTCAGTAATCCTTGTTCACTTTCCATTTAGGCTTTTGTGCAATCATAAGGATGAACTTTGCCTTTTGTGTCCAGAATATTACTCTGATAAAATGTATATATAGCTCAGATAACATGAGTATTTCTTTTACCATTTCTGGGAGCAAAATTTTTGAAGACATATAAATTAGTATTGGGGGTAAAAGAGGTGTACCCTGTGTCTATGAATATAGAGATAATGCATGAATAGACCATACTGTGAATAAATACTATACCTGTTTCCACTTTAAATAACGGATTGAATTAATATATGAAAATATATAAGAAATCTTATTTTGATATACAATCATTCATTCCAACCAGTTATATATCTAATGGTAATTATAGGGTTATGGTTTCTCATGAATTCTGTGTGAATTTTGCTTCAAAAGTGATCATGGAAATCGAAAATAATGTGTTTGGAAAATAGTATCATGAAAAGACAAGTCAAGAAACATGGAGGAATACATGTGTTCTGAAGCAGGTTGTGATTGAAAGTGAAACAAATGTGTATAAATTTGCTAACTTGTGGATGAAATATGTTTCCTATGATGTGCATAAACTGAAGAAATAGTAATGTACTAGTGTTGAAAAAAATGAACGTCAAAATACACATCAGGTCCCATAGGGATCTACTTGCATCGCTGTTAAACTGGGTCAGTTACTGTAGAAATTTTAGGATTTGTATGCATTATTCACTGATTTTAGTTGTCAGTACTAGGAAACAAATATGTATTTCAGGTGTATGAATATTTCTGAGAATAATCTTTTGAAAATTTCATTATTAATCCACACATATGAATATGAATGAATTTGGGTAGTGTATAATAAGACACATATTTCATAATGTGAAAAATCTGGAGAGTGTATATATGTACATACACACACACACACACACACACACACACACACACACAGACAGACATTAAAATAGCAATATATATGCCAATCGAAATTCACCATGAAATATATACTATCCACACATACATAAATATATATATGAATGAATATGGATTTATGTATAATGTTGTTCAACTAGGAAGCTCACCGATAGGTTTAATTTTCAGTTCCAACAGCGTTTAGGAGTAGTGATCTCTTACAATTTGTAACTGCCAAGTCAGCCACCCCACAAGAATGCACGTGTGGTACCAGCTAGTATTCTATATGAGCATTTAAAAATTGATGTGCTGAATAGGTACAGAGAAAAGGAGACAGGAATTCACATCTTTGTTAACTTTTAAAAACACATGGAGAGCAATTTCAACCAAAAATTGAATAGATTTATAACTCCTACTGTATATAATGCAAAAGGCAGGTCCAACTCTACACCATGACTCCTCTGAACTGCTTGTATTTCTATTCTGTTTGGGTTATTTTTATCAATCTTATTAGGATTAGTAGTCAGAGTCTAGTCGGGTAGGGGTTAGTGTCTGTAATTCAGTATTTAGATTGGAAAATTGGAAAATGAATTCAATGTGTATGTAAATATGTGCTACACAAAAATCTTCCCACTCTTATCCAAGACATTGCCTTGACATTACTTTCGTCCCAAGAAAGACCCTATTAAAAGAGAAGAGTTAGAAAATCTGTGAATACATATATGGAATGGAAAATGCTCAGGAGTTTACAACCTTGGAGTTGGTAGAGGAGTTTCCAAAAGTAAGGAAAGGGTAAACACTCCACAAACATGGAGCTCTTCTGGCCTATATAGTTCTTGAGAAACTGCCTCTGAGTTTGGGCACTTGAAATATATGTTCTTGTCAGGAGATTTAGCTTCTTTCTAGTGAGAATATCAAAGCTAGGTATGCATCTATGTGACCTGGAGAAAATGGTTTCTTATTTTCCAATGAACATGAGGCAGCAGTGCTGAATTCTCTCATTGTAGGTAATCTGCGGGCTAAGTGTCTCCCCATATGGTCTGTGAAGCCATTTGGTCATCCTCCAGTATTCCTGGTGTTTCTTGTTTCTGCTCTGGGAGTTTGGTATTTGCTTCACGAATTACAAGGAGATCAACAGGGACACAGAGCTGGAGGGATTTCTGTCACATGTGGTGATTCATGGTCTGCAGGAGAATGCACCAACCAGGCTTCTATCCAACATAGCTTGCCCCCTTGACCGTTGCAAACTGATTCGGAACAGTGCCCTGAAAACTCTCCATATAACAAGATGCCTTTACATAGAATTGTCTGCTGGCTTCACCATGTCAGTCACAAGCCATTGGGAAGCCAATGGCAGATCCACATTGCCCCACCACAGATGTTTTATCACACACCTGCACACCACTGCTCTAGCCCCACTATTCATTAGGCTCCAACATACTGGCATCTCTGTTATACACCATTTTCATGAAACCCAGTCAATCAAGGCACAGTCTGGTACACTCCTGATCAGCAATAGGTCATCCAATGGTTCTCCAGTGCCACTTGGTCATGAAAATTTCAAAAATATCATGGTATTTATCTAGCCATTTTTCATGGATGAAGTTGAAGGCACTGTGGGTTACAATTCATTCATTAACCATGAAATGGTGAGGAAGTTCATTTCAATGAAAGCTCTGAAGAACTCTCACAGGCAAAGCTTCCCAAAGAGTGGCCAAATGGTCACATGAAGCCAGGCCCATTGAGGTCTACAATGTGAGGTCCATGTGCGTTTTGACACAAAAAAGAGTTCAAGCCCAAGTGGACAAACTTATCTCTTCCAACTGCAACACAATTGACCACATTTGAAAGAAAACACTCCCACATGGCCCTCATCTTCTTCCATATAAACACTCATCATAACTTCTGGTTCGAGGTTTTCATGAGGGGTCACCCCAAGACAGTGTCCAAAACAATCTCCCCTGACCTTCATTTACCTAAAGTCAGCGAGGCCTGGATACCCTTCCTTTGAACCAGGAGTGATCAAATAGGCCTGCCCTTAATACTGCTCTGCTTCTCCAACTTGAGGCTTACTGACTGTCCTGTATAGACTCTTTGTGTGAATTGAAGTCATGAGAAAACCCAAGCACCATGGTCTAGCCTCTGCAGGGCTTTGAAAAACTCATTTGACCCAAAGGATTCCAATGCTCACTTGATGGAGGTCAGGAACCAAAGAGTGGAAGGCAAGAGTCTTCATGCAAAATTACTGATCTTTTTGCCATTTTGGTTTTAGATGCACACATGGGATCTTTCTTTAGATCTATTAAGTGCTGAGAATCTAAGCCACAGCCTCACACAGGGCCAAGAGGCTGATTCAGACTCATCCCTTTCCAAAGCAATTAAGTAAAGAGCCATAGGTGATGCCCATTCATTTCCATTTGAAAACTATTTTTTTCAGGCTTCAAAAAGGGGTGGCATGAGGCAAAAACCTTCCTGAAATTCAGGGCAACAGAACAATAGGTAAGCAAAAGGCCCAAAGCAGGGATTCTCCACTGAGACTTTCCTGGTCACACTGATATCTGAGTTTTCTTAGATGTTCGCCATTCCCTTCAGCTATCCAGTACATGGCCATGTCACAGTGTTTGGATTTGGTACATATCATGGACAAAAATCCATGAGCCTATTGTGGAGATTGGCCAGAATTCAGAAAGAAAACAGGATCTTAGGAAGATAGCAGGTTTTGCCCATCCATAAGGTAAGTCACAGTCCATTCATAAATTGGGCAGGATGAATTATGGGAAGCTTTCAACAAGACAGGACACATCCATTGATGCATTTTCTTTGCAATGGTCTACAACCACGGACAAAGTGGGATACACAGACATAGAAACACTCGCTTTGTCAAAAGACTTACTAGAAACAGTTCACTCCAAACCAAACAAACTGCCTTTCCTACCTATTCTCATAACATAAGACAAAACCACAAACTCACACCCACACCCAAAAAGGCATCTCCTTAACTCAAGTAGGTCTGTGACTATCAGGAGTTTCTTCTGACTGGTGGGCCATACTATGTTCCCACAAAATGGCCTGTCCTGTCTCAAATCGGGTCTCCATGGACAACTCTGTGAAGTTGTATGGAGCCATGGGTGAGCCACTACCTGCTTTCTCAGGAAAGGCACCTCTTCTGAGATCTCTTGGTATTTGACCATCCTCACATCAGTAGGTACCAAGAAAGACTGACAATATACTTTGTAAAAACAAACAAGGAGGCCACTGGGACTGGGATTGGGATTGGCTCTGCGTACCTAGCTTCCTGGATCCCAAGTTCAGAGAGTTCCATCACCAAGGAAGTGATGTAGGTCACCTCCTTCAGGAACTGAATGAAGTCACTGCCTTGGCAACAACATTGTCTTAACAGTTGATTCCAAGTGTCCCATGAGATGGAGACTGCCCCTACTTCCTTGACACTTTCCCAAGTTAAAAAGGTATATCAACCATAGGCACCCGGGTACACCTCTCCACACAGACCAGGTTTCATCCATCTTCTCTACATTAAGAAGTGAGAGGATGATTCAGACACATCCCTTCATCCTGACCAGGTTGTTTGCCATGGAAGATAAATTTTGCTCTCTCAGTTCCTTCATTGCTGCCTACATCTTCTTCAGTGATTTTTTTTTGCATGGACCTTTGAGGTTCTCAGCAAGTGGAAGATCCCCTACATTTTGTAAGAGCAACTCTGTCCCTGCTCTTCTCTAAAGTTAGATTGAGGTAACAGTGTATGGTTAGGGTTAATAATAGGTTCTATTTGGGTTAGGGATCATTCTGCAAGATGAATAATGGTATTGGGAACCTGTAATATTTATAAGAATATAGACATGAAATATAAGTATGAAAACAGAAATCTAGGTAAGATTTGAAGCCCAGAAGAGCATTGGGGCCTTGATTGGGATACTCAGCATTGAATCAATTTCTTCACAGATGTCTCAGATAAATCCATATACAATGGCATAAGACTTTGTACCTTGGATGATTGAATGTGGAAGAGAACATCCAGTCCAAAAGGGATAGTCATTTGGATTAGGAAGATAGTCGGTAGGTTTAGAAAGAAGTGAGAGAATAGGATTTGGACCAAAAGTTCTTTACCAATAGGGTTTTGGTTAGAGAGTGAATGTAAATGTCAGCACATGTGAAGAGTCATTCACAATGTCGAACTGGGGAAATTATGTAGGAAAGCAGATATCAATAGAGACATTAGGAAATCAGGCAAAGTATAGAGTGAGTGATAGGATTAGACATTTTCAACAGGGTTGAGTTTGAATATATAATCTTAGGAAGAAACAAATATGTAGTCACCAATAGGATTGACAGTTGCGAATATTTGGCAACCTTAAAATGGATGTTTTTAGTAATCCATGCTCACTTTTCATTTAGGCTTTGATACAATCTTAAGTGTGACCTTTGCTTTTTGTGTCCAGAATATTAATGTGATAAAACGTATATGTAGATCAGGTGACATGAGTATTTCTTCCACCATTTCTGGGAGCAATATTTTGAAGATATATAAATTAGTATTGGGGGTACAAATAGGTGTACACTGTGTCTGTGAATATAGAGATAATGGATGAATAGTCCATACTGTGAATAAATAATATAACTGGTTCCAATTTTAAATATGGTTTGACAAAATTAGAGGAGAAGAGTTAGACAATCTTTGAATACATATCTGGAATGAAAAATGCTCAGGAGTTCACAACCTGGGAGGTGGTAGAAAAATTTCCAAAAGTAAGGAACAGGGTAAAAACTCCACCAACAATAAGCTCTGAGAGCCTAAATACTTCTGTAGAAACTCTATCTGAAGTTGGGCATTTGAAATATATGTTGTTGTCATGAGCTTTAGCTTCCTTTATACTGAGACCATCAAGTATGGTCTGCATCTATGTGACTAGGAGGACATAGTTTCTTATTTTCCAATGAACATAATGCAGCAGTCCTGAATTTTCTCTTTGTAGGTAAACTGTTGTCACTGTGTGCGAAGTGTCTCCCCATGTGGACTGTGTAGCCATTTGGTAATTCTCCACTTTTTGTGGTGTTTCTTGCTGCTGCACTGGGAGTTTTGTATTTGCTTCACGAAATACAATGAGTTCAACTGGGACACAGTGCTGGAGGGAGTTCTGTCACGTGTGGTGGGTCAGGGTCTGCAGGAGAATGTACCAACCAGGCTTCTATCCCACATTGCTTGCCCCCTTGACCATAGCAAACTGATTCTGAACATTGCCCTGAAACCTCTACATATAAAAAGATGCCTCTACATATAAGGGTCTGCTGCCTGCACCATGTCAGTCGCAAGCCATTTGGAAGCCAATGGAAGATCCATATATCTTTACCACAGATGTTTTATTGCACACCTGCACACTACTGCTCTTGGCCCACTACTCAGCAGGCTCCAACTTACTGGCATCTCTGTTCTACATCATTTTCATGAAACCTAGTCAATCAAGGAACTATTTGGTACACTGCTGATAAGCAACAGGACATCCAAAGGTTCTCCAGTGCCAGCTGGTCATGGGAATTTCAAAAATGTCATGGTATTTATCTAGTCATTTTTCAAGGATGAAGTTGGAGGCACTGTGGGTTCCAATTATTCAGGAACCATTAAGCGGTGAGTAAGCTTATTTCAATGAAAGGTCTGGAGAACTCGCACTAGCAATGCTTCCCAAAGAGTTTGGGATTTTCCTAGCAACAAAAACTTGAGCAGTAGAATGGGTAGACCAGAGGGGAAGACGGGAGTGAGTATCCCCAAAGCCTGTGAGAGTCTTTAAATTTTTAGTAACCTGTTTTCAGTGATCACAAAGCAACTTTTAAGGCCATTTTCATTACATCTTGGATAGTGGTCAGAGGGCTCTTCTCAGCTGGTTTGATCTTTGGGTTAGCTTGTTAGATTACCTGGTGGGACCCAGTGCAGGCACTGTCAAGAGAAGAGAAGAGTGAGTGGGTCGAGGGGTGCCTCAGTACCTGCTACCTCAGCAAGAAGGCAATAGTCTGAGATCTGGCAGAGGTTTGGGTTTCTGTTCTAGTAATTGGAGGGGAGAAATCAGGTTGCTGAGGTGGGAATGACAGCAAAGAGTCTAGAGCAGAAGGCTGAGGGTGAGGAACTATTGGAAAAGCATTGTACAGGATGTGAGAGAAGGAGGGAAAAGGACTCCACATAGGGAAATTTCCTTCCACCCTTTTGAGCACTTGATGAATTTAAAAAGGTCATGCAGAATTTGAGGATCTAGAGACCCCTCTGTGGGCCATAGTTTTTGGTTGTCTAATTGGTAATATGGCCAATGCTGTGTACTGAATTTGATGAGGAGTTTGGTTCCACGAGGCAGCCCCTGTATGCTCACATCCCCATGACTTACAGAAGAAGTCGGCTTTTCCCACACACAGCCCTGGCTGTTTGTGGCTTTGATAGTCGGCCAGGCAAACATAGTAATCTAGGCTAGCCAACCTGAATCTGGCTCCCATGTCCCTGCATCCATAATGTTTGTTTCCATTATCTATGGTAGGGAAGGGATTTAATTGAATATTAGTGGTATCCTCTTCATCAAGGATATCCCAATAGGAACGACCTATAGCCAGCTGAAAACTGTCTGGGTGGAGAGATGGCCACCAGGTCCCTAAGGGAGATGTATGCAAGATGGACCATACTTCTTGTCTAGTAGGATTTGTGATCAGCCATCGCTGCTGAACGGGCTGATGAATGTTAGGACTACTGGTGGCCAAGGGGAGAGTCTATAGACTTATCCACATGGCGAATACTTAATTTGAAATGGTTACCAGTCTTTTCCAGTTTCCAACCAGAATCTGGACACGGCGCAGGCTTGAGATGAGAGGCATGGATACAGGAAGTGATTCCGTCTTCTTTTACCACTGAAGGAGTTTGAAGTAGCACCTGGTATGTTCCTTTCCAGTGGGGTTCCAGGGATGACACTTGATGTCGTCTTATGTAGATGAAGTCTCTTACTTGATATTGATGTGGAGTCCCCTCGTCCCCAGGTTGGTAGTCAGTGGCCAGCTGTTCCAACAGGTATCACTGAGTTCTTCCAAGAGCTTTAAGTCTGTCAAGCAAGGGGGTGTGGAAGGGATCGTTAGGCCTTAGAGTTGGGTTTAGGTCCCTTACTGGAGGAGCAGCACCATAAAGAATTTCATAGGGAGTGAGTTTACACAAAGAAACAGAGGGAGTATTTCTCGCATGAAACAGTGCATCAGGCAGGAGAATAGTCCAATCATTTATGCCGGTCTCTAAGCCTTAATTTGTTAAGGTCTCTTTAATGGTTCTATTTATTTTTCTACCTGTCCTGAGCTCTGGGGTGTATAAGCACAATCTAACTTCCAATTAATCCTCAGGGTCCTGGTTAACCCCTGACTTACCTGGGCCATGAACACTGGTCGATTATCAGACTCTATTACCTTAGGCAGACCGTATCTTGGAAAAATATCTTTCAGGATCTTCTTGAAAACTATTTGCGCCATTGTTTGTTTGTTTTTTGTTTTTGTTTTTGTTTTTGTTTTGTGGTGTGTGGGGAAGGCTTCAATCCATCCTGAAAATATATCTACAAAGACTAGGATATTTTTAAGTCCATACCTTTCTGGCTTAATTTCAGAAAGTCCACTTCCCAGAATTGTCCTTGTCTGGTTCCTCATAGGTGCTTTCCTGCAGGAAGCTTGGAAGGGTAAGCATTAACCAATTGACAGACCCAACAGGCTTTTGTTACCCGTTCAGATATTTCCTTTCGCTGTGAGTCGATTAGTGGAAAACTCTGTTCTTGATCCTTCAGGAATGCCTGTAGTTTCTTTGAACCAAGGTGAGTGAGTTGATGTACATTTGTAACGTAGTGTAGGGCTTTCTGAAATTGAAGGCTGGGCTCAGTGAAGTTGCGGCATTCAGTGTCAGTGTCCTTTGATGTTATCAAAAACTTCCTGGTGCTCAGGGGTCCATTGGAAATGGGGATCTCCGTTTAACAGCGGGTATGAAGGAGCAACTAAGGACCCAAACACAGGTATCCATAACCTGCAAAAGCCATCAGTCCCATGAAACTATTTGAGTTGTCTCCTGTTAGATGGGGGTGGTATCTGCAAAATGGTTTGTTTTCTGGGCTCAGTTAGCCATCGTTTACTGCCCCTAAGGGAATAGCCCAGGAAGATGACTTCATGCTAGCAAATTTGGGCTTTTTTGTCAGAAGCTCTACACCTGAGTTTAGCAAGGTCGGATAATAGTGCTTGGGACCCAGACTCACAGTTTTTCTTGGTGTTGGCTGCCAGTAGCTTGTCATCCACGTATTGAAGCAGTGTGACTTTGAGGTGCATAGTTCTGAAGTTGTTGAGATCTCTGCAGAGGGCTTCATCAAAGAGAGTGGGGGAGTTTTTGAAGCCCTGTGGGTGTCTAGTCCAAGTTAGTTGACCAGATGTTCTGGTTTCTGGGTCTACCCACTCAAAAGCAAACAGCAACTGACTATCTTTATTCAGAGGCAAGCAAAAAAAAGCATCTTTTACGTCCAGAACAGTATACTATTTCCTCTCAGGGTTCAGAGTGCTAAGCAGATTGTCCGGATTAGGTACCGTGTGTTGAATGTCCTGCACTCTGTTTTTGATCTCTCTTAGGTCTTTAACGGGGCGATAGTCCCCAGTTCCTGGCTTTTTTTTTTCTGGTAGCAGGGAAGAGTTCATGGCCGATTGACAGGGCCTTAGGATCCAGAGGCCAGATATTTCTGAATATGGGGCCTTATCCAATTTTATCCTTTTTTTTGCTTAGAGGATATTGTTTGACATTGATTGGTGAGTCTGAGGTTTTTAACTCCACTGTTATTGGAGGTTTTTTTATGGCCAGGCCTAAACCAGCAGTTTTTGTCCAGGTATCTGGGTAATCTGTTATCCATTTCTGCGGTAGCTTGCCTGTTTGATCAGCTTGGGAGGTGTGAAGAGTTGATGTTCATCTTCTACTAACTGAAGGATTTAGAAATTTCATTTCAAGGACTTCAGGGTTAAAATTTATTTTGGCCCAGAGCATGGTGAGCAGATCTCTGCCCATTAATGGGTCCAGGCATTCTGGGATTACAAGGAAGGAGTGATGGATGTTTTCTTTCCCCAGGTCCAATGTACTCTTAGTTGTCTAAGCCCGATATTTACTGCCATTAGCCCTTTGAACTACAGACCTTTTATTTGATAGAGGGCCCAATGGGGCCTTAAGGGCTGAGTATACTGCTTCTGTATTCACTTCAAAGTTTACTGGGGTCCCCTATACTTCAAAAGTTACCCTGAGTTAGGGGAAAAGATCTGAGCCCCGACTTTCTTAGTCATCCTCCAGAGTCAGAATGTCTGGCTGGCGTGGCAAAGTAGAAAGATCCTTCTGGGGGCCATCCACTCCAAAGGTGGATCATTCTGAGACACAGAATCTGCCAGGTCTGGCGTTTTACAGAAAAAGAAAGATTTTGAGCCCTTAAGCAGACTTTGGTCCAATGATCAAGGATCAGGGACAGAGGCATTGAAGTGCCATGTCCCATTAAGAAAGATAAACAGAGAGTGAAAGCAAGGATACACGACACAGACAAGAGAAGACAATAAAGACAGGGAATGGACATCCAATACTGAAACCAGGACTGAGTTGCTGGCAAAACTCGATGGGCTGCAATACCGAATCCAAAACAAAATGTCACTGAGTCGAGGAGACTATTGTTCCTCGAGTTCCCAAGTCCATTCCCCAGGGACATGGCCTGTGGCTCTATGACATATCTGTCAGCCACCATCGGAGAGAGCTCACGCTCGTCTCCGATAGCAATTTTGCCAAGCCCTAACCTGAAAACTGAAACCAGAAAGAGGGGCCTTATTTAACCCAGAGGAGCTTATTGGGGGTCTTTTGTCTGTGGCTGCTGGATCTCGCTGGGGCCACCAGATGTAAAGATCAGGCGAGCATTGGAGGAGGAGACCACCAAGAGACTGTCTCATGCAACAGCAAATGGTTAATTGCGGGTCTGGAATGCAAGGGCTCAGAGCTCACTTGAATAGAGCAGAGAGCCCTGAGAACAGCTTAAGAAGTGCTTATATACTTTCCTTGGATAGGGCAGGGAGGGAAGTTTATTGATGGGTCACGGTGAGTGGGCAGTTTGCGTGCAAATGGGTGACGGAGTACATTCTGCAGTTTGGCAGTTGGGGACAACACATTCTGGGACCAAGAATAGCAAACACTTCTCAAGATTTCAACAGTGTTTTCTTAATCATATACCTATTTTATTAACCTTTCAACATAAGTATGAAAACAGAAATTTAGGTAAGATTTGAAGCCCAGAAGTTCATTGGGCCCTTGATTGGTATACTTATCATTGAATTACGTTCTGCACAAATGTCCCAGAAATATCGATATACAATGGCATAGGACCTTTAACCTTCTCTGAGGTCAGTTCCAGAACACAGTCTCTAAGTGGAATCACACCAGAGTTCAAGCCAAGTTGGACCCAGTTATCTCTTCCAAAAGCCACACAAATGACCACAATTAAAACCAAAACACCCCACATGGCACTAATCTTCTTCCATATAGACACTCATCATAACCTCTGGCTGGAGGTTTCCATGAGTGGTGCAGCCCAAGACAGTGTCCAAAATGACCTCACTTGCCCCTCATTTGCCTAAAGTTAGGGTGGCCTGGACATCCTTCCTGTGAGCCAGGAGTGATCAAATAGGCCTGTTGTTAATACTTCTCTGCTTCTCCAACTTGAGGTCTATTGACTGTGGGGTTTAGATTCTTTAAGTGAATTTGAGTCATGAAAAAACCAAGCACCTATGGATTAGCCTCTGCAGGGCTTTGAAGAACTCATTTGACCCAAAGGATCCCTATTCTCACTTGATGCAGTTAAGGAACCCTACAGTGGAAGGCGAGAGACTTCATCCACAATGACTGCTCTTTTGGCCATTTTGGTTCTGGATGCACACATGGGATCTTTCTTTAGATCCATCAGGTGGTGAGGATCTAAGCCATCGCCTAACACAGGGCCAAGAAACTGATTCAGACACATCCCTTTCCAAAGCAATTAAGCAAAGAGCCACAGGTGATGCCCTTTTATTTCCGTTTGAAAACTGATTTCTTCAGGCTTCCCAAAGTGTGGGGCAGAGGCAAAGACATTCCTGACGTTCGGGGCAACAGAACAATAGGTAAGCAAAGGCCCAAGGCAAGGTTTCTCCACTGAGACTTTCTTGGTCACACTTATATCTGAGTTTTCTGAAATGCTCCCATTCCCTTCAGCTATCCAGTAAATGGACATGTCACAGAGCTTGGAGGTGGTACATATCTTCGACAAAAATCCATGAGCCTATTCTGGAGAGTGGCCAGAATTCAGGAAGAAAACAGGAACTAAGTAAGATAGTAGGTGTTGCCCATCCACGAGTCAAGCGCAGTCCATTCTTAAATTGGGCAAGATGAATTCTGGGAAGCTTTCTTCTAGACAGGACATACCCATTGATGCATTCTCTTTTCTAATGTCTACAACCACGGACACAGTGGGATAAACAGACTTAGAAACACTCGCATTGTCAAACGACTTACTAGAAACAGTCCACTCCAAACCATAAAAACCGATTTTCCTACCTATTCTCAGAACATGAGACAAAAACCACAAATCCACACCCACACCCACAAAGGCACCTCCTTCCCCCAAGTACATCTGTGACTATCTGAAATGTCCTCTTACTGGTGGGCCATACTATGTTCCCCCAAAATGGCCTGTCCTGTGTCAGATCTGGTCTCCTTGGCCAATTCTGTGGAGTTGGCAGGAGCCAGCAATGAGACACTACATGTTTTTACAGGAAAGGCCCCTCTTCAGAGCTTTTATGACATTTGTCCATCCTCACATCAGTAGATACCAAGACTGACTCTGTCCTTGGTAAATCCAAACAAGTGAGACCACTGGGACTGGGAATGGGACTGACAATGGGTGCCTGGATTCCTGGATCCCAAGTTCAGAGAGTTCCATCACCAAGGAAGTGAGTTGAGGTTACTTTCTTCAGGAAATGAATGACGTCACTGCCTTGGCATCCACTTTGTCCTAACAGATGCTTCCAAGGGTCGCAATGAGAAGGAGGCTACCCCTACTTCCTGTGACACTTTCAGAAGTTAGTATGGTATATCAACCATAGTCACCCGGGAGCAGCTCTCCACACAAGCCTGGTTTGGTCCAATTTCTCTACATTAAGAAGAGAGTGGCTGATTCAGACACAACCCTTCATCCTGACCAGGTTGTTTGCCATGGAATATGACTTTTGCTCTCTCAGGTCCTTCGTAGCTGCCTACACCTTCTCCAGGTATCATTTCTGCATGGACCTTTGAGGATCTCAGCAGGTGGAAATTCCCCTACATTCCTGTATTGTAAGACCAACTCTTTCCCTGCTCTACTGTAAAGTCATATTGAGGGAACAGTGTATGGTTAGGTTTAAAAACATGTTCGATTTGGGTTAGAAATCATTCTGCAGGATGATTAGTGGTATTGGGAACCTGCGATATTTATAAGAATATAGAGGTGAAATATAAGTATGAAAACAGAAATCTAGGTAAGATTTGAAGGTCAGAAGGGCATTGGGCCCTTGATTGAGATACTTAGCTTTGAATTACATTCTGCGCACTTGTCTCAGATAAATCTATATAGAATGGCATAAGACCTTGTACCTTGGATGATTGATTGTAGAAGAGAACATCAACTGAAACAGGGATAGTCCGTAGGATTAGGAAGATATTCGGTATGTTTAGGAAGAAGAGTGAGTATATAATTTGGACCAAAAGTTGTTTAGCAATAGGGTCTTGGTTAGAGAGTGAAGGTAAATGTCAGCCCATGGGAAGAGGTAGTCACAATGATGAACTGAGTAAAATATGTAGGAAAGAAGATATCAATAGAGACATTATGAAATCAGGCAAATATAAAGTGAGTGATAGAATTAGATATTTTCAACAGTGTTGAGATTGAATGTATAATCTTAGAAAAAAACAAATATGTAGTCACCAATAGGAATGACATTTGAAAACATGAGGTAACCCTGACATAGATGTTTTCAGTAATCCATATTCACTTTCCATTTATGTTTTGATTCAATCATAAGTTTGACCTTTGCATTTTGTGTCCAGAATATTACTGTGATAAAAAGTATATGTAGATCAGGTAACATGAGTATTTCTTCCACTATTTCTGGGAGCGATATTTCAAGACTTATAAATTAGTATTCGGGTACAAAGAAGTGTACCCTGTGTCTATGTATATAGAGATAATGCATGAATAGAAAAAACTGTGAATAAATAATATAACTGGTTCCACTTTAAATAATGGATTGAATTGATATCTGAAAATATATGAGAAATCATATATTTTCATAAAATCATTCATTCCAACCAGTTATATATCTAATGGTAATATTAGGGTTATGGTTTATCATGAAGTGTGGGAGAGTTTTGCTTTAAAATTAATTATGAAAATCGAAAATAATGTGTTTAGAAAGAAGTCTCATGAAAAGACCAGTCAAGAAACATGGAGGAATACATGTGTTCTGAAGCAGGAAGTGATTGAAAGTGAAACAAATGCCTATAAATTTGCTAACTTGTGGATGAAATATATATCGTGTGATGTGCATAAACTGAAGAAATAGTAATATACCAGTGTTGAATAAAAATGAACGTCAAAATACACATCATGTCCCATAAGAATCTACTTGCATTAATGTTAAACAGGGTCAGTTACTGTAGAAATATTAGGATTTGTATTCACCATTCACTGAAATTAGTTGTCAGTACTAGGAAAGAATATGTATTTCAGGTTGATGAATATTTCTTAGAATAATCTTGGGAAAAGTTGTTTATAAAGCCACATACAAGAAAATGGATGAATTTAGGGAGTGTACATTAAGACCCATATGTTTCATATTTTGAAAAATCTGGAGAGTATATATATATATATATATATATATATATATATATATATATATATATATATATATATATACACACACACACACACACACACACACACACACACAGAGAGACATTAAAATGTAGCTATATATATGCCAATCGTAATTCTGCATGAAATATATATCGTCCACAAATACAAAAATATTCAGTTTACTGAACATGGAAAATCCCAAAGAGTGGCCAAAAGTCACAAGAAGCCAGGCCCATTGAGGTCTACAATGTGAGGTCCATGTGTGGTTTGGCTCTCATCTATGGCTGCCAATTCTTTCAGAATAAAATCATGTGATATCCTGGCTGAGATTCCCAGTGCTCTGTAGAAAGACAACCTGGGACAAGATCTCATTTTCCAAGGGCGACTCTCAAGCATGGCCTCCTAAAATTCCAACACAATCCCAAAAAATACTTCTCTGAGGTCAGTTCCAGAACTCAATCTCTAAGGGGAATCAAACCAGAGTTGAAGCCCTGGTGGACCCAGTCATCTCTTCCAACCACCACACAAATGACCACAATTAAAACCAAAACACTCCCACATGGCCCTCATCTTCTTCCATAAAGACACTCATCATAACTTCTGGCTGGAGGATTCCATGAGAGGCGCAGCACAAGACAGTGCCAAAATAATCTTCCTTTCCCCTCATTTGCCTAAAGTCACGGTGGCCTGTACACCCTTCCCGTGAACCAGGAGTGATCCAATAGGCCTGCCGTTAATACTGCTCCAATTCTCCAATTTGAGGCCTACTGACTGTGGGGTTTAGATTCTTTATTTGAATTGGATTCATAAGAAAACCCAAGAACCTATGGGATAGCATCTGCAGGGCTTTGAATAACTTATTTGACCTAATGGATCACTATTCTCACTTGATGGAAGTCTGGAACCTTACAGAGGAATGCGAGAGACTTCATCCACAATGACTGATTTTTGGCCATTTTGATTTTGGATGCACACATGGGATCTTTCTTTAGATCCATCAGGTGCTGAGAATCTAAGCCACAGGCTCACACAGGGTCAAGAGGCTGATTCAGACACATCCCTTTCCAAAGCAATTAAGCAAAGAGCCACAGGTGATGCCCTTTTTATTTCCGTTTGAAAACTAATTTCTTCAGGCTTCCCAAGGTGTGGGGCAGAGGCAAAGACTTTCTTGACATTCAGGGCAACAGAAAAATAGGTAAGCAAAAGGCCAAAAGCAGGGTTTCTCCACTGAGACATTCCTGGTCACACTGATATCTGAGTTTTCTGAGATGCTCACAATTCCCTTCAGCTATCCAGTATATGGCCTTGTCACAGAGCTTGGAAGTGGTATATATCTTTTACACAAAACCATGAGCCTATTCAGGAGAGTGGACAGAATTCAGGAAGA
Source organism: Callospermophilus lateralis (assembly GCF_048772815.1). Taxonomy (NCBI): domain Eukaryota; kingdom Metazoa; phylum Chordata; class Mammalia; order Rodentia; family Sciuridae; genus Callospermophilus; species Callospermophilus lateralis. The sequence continues at coordinate 7,003,705 of NC_135320.1, read as the reverse complement.
AAACAACAACTTAGGAAGATAGCAGATGTTGCCCATCAATCAGGCAAGCCACCATCCATTAATAAAATGTGCAGGATGAATGCTGGGAAGCTTTCTACTAGACAGGACATATCCATTGATGCATTCTCTTTTCTAATGTCTACAACCACGGACAAAGTGAGATACACAGACATAGAAACACTCGCCTTTTCAAAAGAATTACTAGAAACTTTCCACTCCAAACTAAACAAACTGACTTTCCTACATATTTTCAGAACATGAGACAAAACCACAAACTCACATCCACACCCACAAAGGCCCCTCCTTCCCCAATTAGGTCTGGGACTATCCGAAGTGTCCTCTGACTGGTGGGCCATACAATGTTCCCCCGAAATGGCCTGTCCTGTCTCAGATCTGGTCTCCTTGTCCAACACTGTGAAGTTGTCAGGACCCAGCGGTGAACCACTACCTGCTTTTTCAGGAAAGCCCCCTCTTCAGAGTTTTCCAGGCATTTTGCCATCCTCACATCAGTAGTTAGCAAGAAAGAATGACTCTCTCATTGTTAAATCCAAACAAGTAAAACTACTGGGACTGGGAATGGGACAGGCTTTGGGTGCCTGTCTTCCTGGATTCAAAGTTCAGATGGTTCCATCACTAAGGAAGTGAGGTGAGGTCACTTCCTTCAGGAACTGAATGAGGTCACTGCCTTGGCAATCACTTTGTCCTAACAGCTGCTTCCAAGGGTCTCATGAGATGGAGGCTGCCCCTACTTCCTCTGACACTTTCACAAGATAGAAAGGTATATCAACCATAATCACCCGGGAACAGCTCTCCACACATGCCTGGTTTGGTCCATCTTCTCTACATTAAGCAGAGAGAGGCTGATTCAGACACAACCTTTCATTTTTACCAGGTTGTTTGCCATGGAAGATTGCTTTTGCTTTCTCACGACCTTCATAGCTGCCTACATCTTCTCCAGAGATAATTTCTGCATGAATCTTTGAGGTTCTCAGCAGGTTGAAGAATCCCTACCTTCCTCTATTTTAAGACCAACTCTGTCCCTGCTCTTCTGTAAAGTTAGATTGAGGGAACAGTGTATGGTTAGGGTTAATAACATGTTCGATTTGGATTAGGAATCATTCTGCTGGATCAATTATGGTATTGGGAACCTGCGATATTTATAAGAATATAGAGGTGAAATATATGTATGAAAACAGAAACCTAAGTAAGAGTTGAAGCCCAGAAGGGCATTGGCCCCTTGATTGGAATACTTATCTTTGAATTATATTCTGCACCAATGTCTCAGATAAATCGATATACAATGGCATAGGACCTTGTACCTTTGATGATTGAATGTCGAAGATAACATCAAATCAAACAGGGAGACTCGGTAGAAATACGAAGATAGTCTACAGGTTTAGAAAGAAGAGTGAGTATAGGATTTGGAACAAAAGTTCTTTAGCAATAGGGTTTTGGTTAGATAGTGAATGTACATGTCAGCTCATGTGAAGTGTCAGTCATAATGATGAAAGGGGAAAATATGTAGGAAAGCAGACATCAATAGAGACATTATGAAATCAGGCAAAGTATAAATTGAGATATTGGATTAGATATTTTCAACAGGGTTGAGTTTGAATATATTATCTTAGGAAGAAACCAATATGTTGTCAAAAATAGGAATGACTTTTTAGAGCATTCGGCAACATGGACATGGATGTTTTTAGTAATCCATGTTCACTTTCCATTTAGGGTTTGGTACAATCAGAAGTGTGACCTTCGCACTTTGTGTCCAGAATATTACTGTGATAAAATGTATATGTTGATCAGGTGACATGAGTATTTCGTCCAACATTTCTGGGAGCAATATTTTGAAAATGTATAAATTATATTGGGTTTACAAAGAGGTGTACACTGTGTTTATGAATATAGAAATAATGTATGAATAGACCATATTCTGAATAAATAATATTACTGGTTCCACTTTAAATGATGGATTGAATTGATATCTGAAAATATATAAGAAATCTTATATTGATATACAATCATTCATTCCAAGCAGTCATACATCTAATGGTAATATTAGGGTTATGGTTTATCATGAACAGTGTGTGAGTTTTGCTTCAATGTTATTATGGAAATAGAAAATAATGTGTTGGAAAGGAGTTTCTTGAAAACACCAGTCAAGAAACATGGAGGAATACATGTGTTCTGAAGCAGGAAGTGATTGAAAGTGACACAAATGCCTATAATTTTGCGAACTTGTGGATGAAATATATATCCAATGATGTGCATAAACTGAAGAAATAGTAACGTACCAGTATTGTGAAAAAATGAACGTCAAAATACATATCATGACCCATAGGAATCTACTTGCATTGATGTTAAACTGGGTTGATTACTGTAGAAAGATTAGGATTTGAATGCACCATTCACTGAAGTTAGTTTTCAATACTAAGAAACAAATATGTATTTCAGGTGGATGATTATTTAAGAGAATAAACTTGTGAAAAGTTGATTATAAAACCACATACATGTATATCAATGAATTTAGGGAGTGTATAATAAGACACATATATTTTATGTTAAAAAATCTGGACACATACACACACACACACACATACACACACAGACATTAAAAAGTAGCAATATATATGCCAATCAAAATTCATCATGAAATATATATCATCCACAGATGCAAAAATATTTATTTTACTGAACATGGTTTTATGTATAATGTTGTTCTTCTAGGAAGCTCACCCATAGTTTGAATTTTCAGTTCCAACAGCGTTTAATCAACCAAATCACAAAACTATATGTGTGATAACATGTAGGATTCTATATGTGCATATAGAAATACATGTGCTGAATAGGCTACAGAGAAAGGGAGACAGGAATTCACATATTTTTTAAGTATAAAAACACATGGAGAACTATTTCAATAAAAAATTGATTAGATTTATTACACCATTCCTTTATCATGCAAAAAGCAAATCCAACTAAACGCCATGCCTCCTCTGAACTGCTTGTATTTCTATTCTGTTTAGGTTATTTTTCTCCATCATATTAGGATTAGTATTCAGAGTCTAGTAGGGTATGGGTTAGTGTCAGGGATTCAGTATTTCGAATGGAAAATTAGATAATGAATCTAATGTGTATGCAAATATGTGGTACACAAAAATCTTCCCACTGTCATCCAGAACAATGCCTTGACATTACCTTCACTCTAAGTAAGACACAATTAGAGGAGAAGAGTTCGAAAATCAGTGAATACTTATCTGGAATGGAAAATTCTCAGGAGTTCACCACCTTGTAGGTGGTAATGGTGTTTCCAAAAGTAAGGGACAGGGTTGATAGATCCAACCTTATCTTTTATTAAATTTGGGATACATCTTGCCACAAAGACATGAAAAGATAATTTTGGCTTCACTATAAATTACTGTAAAATTTGAACCTGCTTGGAATGCCTTCCTGTGCCTTGAACTCACCCATGCCTGGCTCTGTGACCAGATAGCAGCCTTCTCTGAAACTTTAGTGACACCTCATAAATATTGCACTTCTCTGGCCAGACAATGACCCTCTCTGAGGCTCTAATGGTCCTCATAATTTCTGATGTTGGGGCCAGAAAAAAAAAATGTAAACTACCATTAGTGTGATGCTTGTCAAAGTTCTGGTATCTGTAAAACCCCTTGTGTGTAACTTCCTGGAATATAAAGCTGGGCTCTAAGAAAGGTTGGGTTGCTGTCTTGTTCCCTCCATTTTGGAAGGGAGACAGACCGGCCAGTTGAAATAATTAGCTTGCATTAATTTGATTTTAATTGGAGTGTGTGGTCTTGTGTCCTGGTCTAACATTTTGTCATTTCCCAGCGAGATGACCCTGCCCAAGCATATCACAAGACCAGACTGCTGGAAATTCTGAAGCTGGCCTTCCCTCCAGGGCTCCAGGCTGGAGAGCCAAGTTCCAAGACCTTGGAGTGAGCCTTTGGTCCGGGGAGCACTACAGTGAACCACCGAACTAAAACTGTTAGGAAGCACCTGGTGGAGGACGTCTCCATATGTAAGTGGTGCCTTTATAACATGTAATATTCGGTTAAGGGAGATCTATTCGGATGACAGAGAGGTGGCCTCGGGAGGCTCACATATACTCCTGTCAGGGACAGTAAGGAGAATCGTTCTTTCCTCTGTTCTGTTTTGTAGGGAATTGCTCTGGAAGGATAGAGAGGTGCCGACGGGCACACACACACTTGTACCCCTGAGCTTTACCAATACATTGCATTGCTCCTCAGATTTTCTGTTTCGGTGCAGGGTTTCTGTTTTTTGTGTGTGCGTGTGTGTGTTTTTCTGTGTTCTATATGGGTTTTTTTTGTTTGTTCGTTTTTGTGCATTTTGTTGTGTGATTTCTGTGGTAAAAACTTAAGGATATTGGATGTGGAAATGGGTAATAAAGCAAGTAAGCCTGACACCCATTTGGACTGTGCTTAAAGGAACTGCGATGAACTTTACCACCCTTGGTTAAGCAGGATGAGAGAAGCCCCTAGCTGGCTGACTGGAGCACACCCACTGCAGAGGGCAATGCCTGCTGGGGATCTAAGAACTGAGTGTCTCCCAGGTTAACAAGTGAAACTACTTTAAAACCCCTTGTCCCTGCAGATCAGGAGAGTCACAAACTTTGGGAAGAGTCCCCTGTGTTTCTCCTTTGTTAGCAAAGCAATTAAACCCCATTTTTCTTTTTCTCCAAACACTGTCCTCATTATTAAATTGGCATTAATTGGCTTCAAGGTCAGGAACCGAACTTTAAGTTACAAATTTTGATATACCACCTCCCCCTTCGTCCTGGACCTTTTGGAGACCTGACTACTGAAATGTTAGGAGATGGATCCTGCTTGGGGTGGAACCGAGCCAGAGAAGCTAATCCTGTAAGGAAAAGGAGGGACTGAGGGACTTGCAGCAGCTGCCAAAGCCCTGTTGCTTCAGGGAATTCCCTCCTTCCTTACCTGAACTGTAAGGATTATGCCACCTCTGTCTTCTTAAAAAAGAGAAAAAGAAAAAGCGGATACTATATGCAGTAAAGTCACCATGTAGACCCTTGATTTTACATTTCAGGTTGCCCCTCTGTGAAAACATCTGGTTCCCTTGTGGGGACATCTATATTGCCACTGGTGTAGGAGATTTTTCTCTTATCTGCTCTGTTTTAAAGGCTTCTGTCTGTCAGCCATAGTCTGGAGCTCCTTTCTGTCTGTCTTGTGTCTTTGTTTCTGGCCCTTTAAGATATGTGCAATAATGTGTTGATATTATAAATTGTTTCTTGGGAATGATCTTAGCTGAATGTGTGTCTAAATTATGATGTTCTATTGTATCAATCTGGTATCTGGATGGGTTTTTGAAGGATTGCACAATCTTGCAGTTAAAAGTCGTGATTAGGTAATTGTTTAGTTTATGATTTCAGATAATTCATTCCAGAGAACTTTAATACTTAGGATGGAAAACGAAAGAACTCTACTTCCAAGTTGGCAAGTAACTTCCCAATCATTCAGGCTTTCTTTTTCACCAATTTTGAATTGGGTAGCCTGAGAAAATATCACTGTGTGTATCAGTGCATTAATTTGGAAAAGGATAGTAAATCATAATATGGTTTCTGTTGACAAAAAAAGATGTAAAGACATAAAATTTTGTGAGTTGCATCTTAAACATGTATCATAATTTTCAACATCCTAACCTGAAAATTATGGTTAAAATGACTTAGGCCTGAGGTGTCTGCTCAGAATAGCAGTTTTTTCCTGCTCCTTCCAGACCTCAGACAGGACTTAGATTGAAATGCAAATGAAAGAAGCCTGCAAGCTCAGTAGCAGACTGATCTGGGGCCTAAGGAAGAAAAAATGTAAATGATATGGTATTTACAAATTACTGGCCAGTCATTTTTTCTAGGACTCTTACTTTTTTTCCTTAGATTCTGGTTTTTTTTTTTTTTTTTGAGCTCATGATTTTGATCTTGCTGACCTAGGTTAATGTTTTTCTGATCAGATCTATCTTTGACCAACTGTGGAGTTTTTGAAACATTGCAATGGAGATTTCACCTGCAAAAAGCTACAAGGCCTCTACTATTATTATGTGTGCACACTTTTGTTATGTGTTGTATGTCTATATATACATATTTCCGTATATCATACATGTGATACACAAATTAACATAAAAAGGAGCGCTCATAAAAACAAATTTTAAAAAGTGGGTCCAAAGATCTTCAATTCACGTCATTTAAATGGTTAAATTGAAATTTGAAGAAGAGATAAAAATAAATGTTTTTAAATTTAAGCTTAAGAGTTTTTCTAGGTGTTCAAAAATCTAATAAAATATTAATGTCTATTAAATGTCTAATATGACTTGGTTCTAGGACGTTTCCTTCAACAAAAAAAAAATGGTTTACACTGTTCAATACATTTGTCTAATATTTTCATAAATTAGTAAAGTAAATATGATATGGGATTACTCATTCATGAGTACTTTTGTTAAATATCTGATTGATTAACTAAGGTCTGTATAAGTTTGTACTAAAGTATGTATAAGATTGTAAAAATCAGTCATGTTTTAAAGAGACAAAAATTTCTTAAAACATAAGTTTACCAATAACATTGTGTTTATTAAGTTTTATTTTTTTCTAGAGCAAGCAACCATAAAAATTAAACAAATGATTAAATAAAAACTGTTGTTTTAGAGCACTGTACTGCCATTTCTTTAAAAGCTTAACTGGGATAATGTAGAAACATCCATGTAATTGTGATTCTATTAATGTGCTTATATCTTCCAGGTATACAAGTCTGTAAGGTAGAAACTTAAAAGAGCATTATATCAAGCTGCTGTTCTGAAGTTGTATGGTAAAAATATATATTGGGCATTCATTTACCTGTTATCAATAAGACATGTAAAGTTTTATGTTACTTTTTACATTGGGAACAATTTAAATATATTTTTTAGTTTAATGAGAGCCTAATCTATGTAAAGGTTAAGAACATCCAGCCTTTCTTTAATTCATGTTTTAAATGTGATATCATATCATGTTAGATAATGTTCATGTGACCTCAAACAATTTATGTAAACTTTGTAAAATGATATTTAAAAAAAACAAATTTCCGCTATAGAACTAAAACACTTGAGATTTATAAAGATCCCTGCCTTACCTGAGATAAGGCTCTGTGTCCCAACTTACTACATGTTAGAATAACTACAAAAGCAGTAGGTGAGATTTTATTTCATTTAAAGTTATGTTCAAAAGCTGTTTTTTTTTTTCTGTCAAGATTACTAGGATCTCAAACAGGGGATATAATGTATAACTCAGCCAAAAAATTCAGGGTAGGTATTACACGAACTAAGTATTTTTACTTTTGTTAATTTTATTTTGAAATTTTCTTATAAGTGATCTAAAGATTCCCTGTTATTGTTTTACAAATGTGTTGCTTTAAGAACCCAACATGGGTTTATTCAAGATAATAAGTCATCACCTACAATACAGACAGTATAATACAGATCCCAATTTATTAAAAAAATAAATAATTATAAAGTTATAGACATTAAAGCCCAGTACTCTTAATGTAAGGCTGTTAAAATTTATTTGTTGGATGTTTAAGATTAGGATTTAAAATTAAAGTTAAATGAAAGGGCCAAGAAAACCAATATTTGGCTCTTGCCCCCTGAGTCAGTCTAAATTCAGGGAACAGCGTACTTCTCTAAAGAGCTTTGCAACTCTGAGCCACATATCCTCCTGATCAGGGAGATAAAAGAGACCACTGGAGAACAGAAAGCCAATCAGTGCATTTGTTATGAAGAGGAGAGTCATAAGAGAACAAAGACATCCCTCATGCTTCCGAGGGAAGCCACATGGTCCAGCAAGACCTGGACCCACCTAGAACAAATGACACTAGCAGAACTGAGAAGCTGCTGTTAAGATTCCCCAGAAATGACTCACATAAAAGCTCAGCTGACTGTTAACAATAGATAGAAACAAAAGTCAGTTTGACTGCTTCATCTTAAACACTTAGAAAAGACAGTAAATACCAAAATACAGCCATTCCTGTGCATTTTAAATAATAATAATAATAATAATAATATTTTAAGGTATACACTTTATGTTAGCCTTCCAAAATAAGTAAGACTGGAGGTTACAAAGAAGAATTCTCAGACAAGAATGCCTGATAACCATAAAAAGAGACTATCAAGAGGAGCTTCCAGAGGCAGAAGTTTTTTGTTTAAGGCCTATAGATATTCCTAACCTACACAGGTAGGCTTGGTGTTTGCTAGTATGATTATCCAGCCCTGAGTAACAGAATTAAAAGTTTCTCTATTAGACACAGAGATAATACTAGTAAAAGGATTTTGCAAGATCAGTGACAATAAATTATTAAACTGTAACTTATGGAGAAGGACAACTGTAACACTAAAAGTTAAATATTAAGTTGACAGTCCTGATAACTGGGGATATTAAAGACTGGTGAGGGAACTTCTATACAGTGACATGTTCCAGCTGCTGGAACATTTATTCAGTACTCATGGTTTTTGTTTCTGTCATAGAAGAATCCATCCTCAGATGCCTTTAAAACCTGTTCTTTCCCAACCAGAATTCAAAACAAACTGACTTCTAAAAGGCAACTCATGTCCTTTAACTGAATTCCAAAAGGCAACTCATGTCCCTCATGCCATGCCCCTTCACATCACCCTCTCTCAGCTCAGAAGAAGCCAAAATGTGTGATGCCTCTCTTCTTACAACAATGAAGCCAAAAATAAATAGACTATCAATATAAGTAAATAATTAAGTCAGGTACAATCAGGAATTCAGTTTGGGATGAGTTCTAAAAATTTGGAGACTGTTACCTAAATGATTAAAATTTCCTCAGTGCTCTTCCCCTACCCTATCAAAGATTTGAAAGGGACACATTAGAAAAGGGGGGAATGATAGACCCAACCTGATCTTTTATTAAAATTGGTAGCCATCTTGCCACAAAGCCATGAAAAGATAGTTTTGGCTTAACTATAAATTACTGAAATTCTGAACCTGCTTGGAATGCCAGCCAGTGCCTTGAACTCACCCATTCTTGCTCTCTGACCAGATATCAGCCCTCTCTGAAACGTTAGTGACACCTCATAAATATTGGCCTTCCCTGGCCAGAAAACGACCCTCTCTGAGGCTCTAATGGTCCTCATAAATTCTGATGTTGGGGACAGCAAAAAAAATCTAAACTACCATTAGTGTGATGCTTGTCAGAGATCTGTTATCTGTAACCCCCGTTTTGTGTAACTTTCTGGGCTATAAAGCTGGGCTGTAGGAAAAGTGGGGTTGCTGTATTGTTACCACCATTTTGGGAGGGAGACGCAGCCCGACGAGTGCAAATAATAAGCTTGCTTTAATTTGATTTTAATTGGAGTCAGTGGTCTTTTCTAGCGTCCTGGTCTAACAGGTAAACACTCCACAAACATGGAGCTCTGCCGGCCTAAAGACTCCTTAAGAAACTGCCTCTGAGGTTAGGCACTTGAAATATATGTTGTTATCAGGAGCTTTAGCTTCCTTTCTATTGAGAGCATCAAAGCTGTGTCTGCATCTATGTGACCTGGAGGACATGGTTTCTTATTTTCCAAAGGACATGAGGCAGCAGTGCTGAATTCACTCTTTGTAGGTAAACTGTGGCCACTTAAGGATAAGTGTCTCCCTGTGTAGACTTTGAAGCCATTTGGTCATCCCCCACTTTTCGTGTTGTTTCTTGCACTGGGAGTTTGGTATTTGCTTCACAAAATACAATGAGTTCAACTGGGACCCAGTGCTGGAGGGAGTTCTGTCACGTGTGGTGGGTCAGGGTCTGCAGGAGAATGTAACAACCAGAATTCAATCCCACATAGATTTCCCCCTTGACCATAACAAACTGATTCTGAACATTGCCTTGAAAATCTCCATATAAAAAGATGCCTTTATATGGAGAGGTTTCAGACATATAAGATTCTGCTGGATGCACCATGTCAGTCACAAGCCATTTGCAAGCCAATGTCAGATCCACATGGCCACAACACAGATGTTTTATCACACACCTGCACACCACCTCTCTAGTTCCACTATTCAGTAAGCTCCAACTTACTGATATTTCTGTTCTACACCATTTTCATGAAACCAAGTCAATCAAGGCACTGTCTGGTACACTCATGATCAGACACAGGACATCAAAAAGTTCTCCAGTGCCACCTAGTAATGGGAATGTCAATAATTTCATGATGTTTATCTAGCCAATTTTCAAGGATCAAGTTGGAGGCATTGTGGGTTTCAATTCATTTAGGAACCATTAAATAGTGAGGAAGCTCATTTCAATGAAAGTTCTGGAGAACTCTCACAGCCAATTCTTTGCAAAGAGTGGCCAAAAGTTCACACGAAGCCAGGCCCATTGAGGTCTACAATGTAAAGTTCATGTGTGTTTTGACTCTCAACAATGACTGCCAAGTCTTTCAGAATAAAATCATGTGATATCCTGGCTGAGATTTCCGGTGATCTGTGGAAAGCAACCCTGGGCCTAGATATCGGTTTCCAAGGGCGACTGTCAGGAGTGGCCTCGTAAAATCCCAACACAATTCATGGCAATTCTTCTCTGAGGTCAATTCCAGAACTCAGTCTCTAAGGGGATCACACCAGAGTTCAAACCCAGGTGGACCCAGTCATCTCTTTTCCAACCACCACACAAATGACCACAATTGAAACCAAAAAAGATCCCACATGACCCTCATCTTCTGCCATATAGACACTCATAATTACCTCTGGCTGGAGGTTTCCATGAGGGGCACAGCCCAAGACAGTGTCCAAAATTAGCATCCTTATGACTCATTTGCCTAAAGTCAGGGTGGCCTGGACACCCTTCCTGAGACCAAGAGTGATCAAATAGGCCTTCCCATAATACTGCTCTGCTTCTCCATTTTGAGGCTTACTGACTGTCGGGTATAGATTCTTTGTGTGAATTGGAGTCATGAGAAAATCCAAGCACCTATGCCCTAGCCTCTGCAGGGCTTGGAAGAACTTATTTGACCCAAAGGATATCTATTCTAACTTGATAGAGGTCAGGACCTTACAGAACAAGTCAAGAGACTTCATCCACATTGTCTCTTCTTTTGGCCACTTGGGTTTTGGATTTACACATGGGATCTTTCTGTAGATCCATCAGGTGCTGAGAATCTAAGCAACAGACTTACACAGGGCCAATGGGCTGATTCAGACACATCCCTTTCCAAGCAATTAAGCAAAGAGCCACAGGTGATGCCCATTCATTTCCATTTGAAAACTGTTTTCTTCAGGCTTCACAAAGGGGTGGCCTGAGTCAAAGACTTTCCTGACATTTAGGGCAACAGAACAATAGGTAAGCAAAAGGCCCAAATCAGGGTTTCTCCACTGAGACATTCCTGGTCACAGTGATATCTGAGTTTTCTGAAATGCTCCTATTCCCTTCAGCTATCGAGTACATGGGCATGTCACAGAGATTGGAGGTGGTACATATCTTGGACACAAAACCATGAGCCCATTCTGGAGAGTGGCCAGAATTCAGGAAGAAAACAGGAGCTTAGGAAGATAGTAGGTGTTGCCCATTTATAAGGCAAGCCACAGTCCATTCATCAATTGGGCAGGATAAATGCTGGGAAGCTTTCTTCTAGACAGGATACATCATTGATGCATTTTATTTTTTAATGCCTACAACCATGGACACAGTGGGATACTAGACATAGAAACACTCGCCTTGTCAAACGACTTATAAGAAACAGTCCATTTTAAACCAAACAAACCACCTTTCCTACGTATTCTCAGAACATTAGACAAAACCACAAACTAACACCCACACCCACAAAGGCACCTCCTTCTCCAAAGCAGGTCTGTGAGTACCCGGAGTGTCTTCTGACAGGTGAGACTTATTATGTTCCCCCAAAATAGCCTGTCTTGTTTAAGATCTGGTCTCCGTGTCCACCCTGTGAAGTTGTCAGGAGCCAGTGATGAACCACTACCTGCTTTCGAAGGAAAGGACCCTCTTCAGAGCTCTCCTGGCATTTGGCAATACTCACCGCAGTAGGTACCAAGAAAGTCTGACTGTCCTTGGTAGAACCAAACAAGTGTGACCACTGGGACTGGGACTGGGACTGGCACTGGGTGCCTGGCTTCCTGGATCCCAAGTTCAGAGAGTACCATAACCAAGGAAGTGAGGTAGTTCACTTTCTTCAGGAACTTAATGAGGTCACTGCCTTGGCAACCACTTTGTCCAAACACTTGCTTCCAAGTGTCCCATGAGATGGAGGCTGCCCCTAATTCCTGTGACACTTTCACAAGTTAGAATTTTATATCAACCATAGGCACCTGAACAGAGCTCTCCAAACTGGCCTGGTTTGGTCCATCTTCTCTACATTAAGAAGATAGAAGCTGGTTCAGACACATCCCTTCATCCTGTACAGGATGTTTGCCATGGAAGATGACTTTTGCTCTCTCAGGTCCTTCATAGCTGCCTACATCTTCTCCAGGGATCATTCTGCATGGACCTTTGAGGTTCTCAGCAGGTGGAAGATTCCCTACATTCCTGTATTGTAAGACCAACTCTGTCACAGCTATTCTGTAAAGTTACATTGAGGGAACAGTGTATGGTTAGGGATAATAACATGTTCAATTTGGGGTAGGAAACATTTTGCGGAATAAAAAATGGTATTGGGAACCTGCGATATTTACAAGAATATACAGGTGAAATATAAGTATGAAAACAGAAATCTAAGTAAGGTTTGAAGCCCAGAAGGGCATTGGGCCCTTGATTGGGATACTTAGCTTTGAAATACATTCTGCACAGATGTCTCAGATAAATATATATTGAATGGCATAGGACATTGTACCTTGGATGATTGAATGTTGAAGAGAACATCCATTCAATAAGGGATTGTCGGTAGGATAAAGAAGATATTCGGTAGGTATAGAAAGAAGAGTGAGTATATGATTTGGACCAAAAGTTTTTTTAGAAATAGGGTTTCGCATAGAGAGTGAATGTAAATGTCAGCTCATGTGAAGAGTCAGTCACAATAATGAACTGGGGAAAATATGTAGGAAAGCAGATATCAGTAGAGAGTATAGGAAATCAAACAATGTATAAAGTGAGTGATAGGATTAGACATTTTCAACAGGCTTGAGGTTGAATATATAATCTTAGGAAGAAAGAATTTTGTAGTCACCAACAGGATTGACATTTTAGCACATTAGGCAACCTGTACATGGATGTTTTAAGTAATCCATGCTCACTTTCCTTTAAGGCATTGGTACAATTATAAAGGTGAACTTTGCTTTTTGTGTCCAGAATATTACTGTGATAAAATGTATATGTAGATCAGGGGACATGAGTATTTCTTCCACCATTGCTGGGATCAATATTTTGAAACCATGTAAAGTAGTTTGGGGGTACAAATAGGTGTACCCTGTGTCTATGTATATAGAGATAATGTCTGAATAGACCATACTGTGAATAAATAATATAACTGTTTCGAACTTTAAATAATGGATTGAATTGATATCTTAAAATATACACAAAATGTTATATTGATTTACGATCATTCATTCCAACCAGTTATATATCTAATAGTAATATTCGGGTTATGGTTTATCATAAGAGTGTATGAGTTTTGCTTCAAACGTGATTATGGAAATCGAAAATTATGCGTTTGGAAAGAAGTCTCATGAAAAGCCAAGTCAAAAAACCTAGAGAAATACATGTGTTCTGAAGCAGAAAATGATTGAAAGTGAACAAATGCCTATTAATTTATGAACTTGTGAATGAAATATATATATCGTATGATGTGCATAAACTGAAGAAATATTTATGTACCAGTTTTGAATGAAAATGAAAGTCAAAACACATATCATGTCTCATAGGTGTCTACTTGCATTGATGTTAAATTAGGTCAGTTACAATAGAAATATTAGGATTTCTTTGCACCATTCACTGAAGATAGTTTTCAGTACGAGGAAACAAATAGGTATTTCAGGTGGATGACAATTTCTGAGACTAATCTTGTGAAAAGTTGATTATATATTCGCATATATGAACATGAATGAATTTAGGGAGTGTAAATAAGACACATATATTTCTTATTTTGAAAAAAAAATACACACACACACACACACACACACATACACACACACTCACAGACATTAAATCGTAGCAATATATATGCCAATCGAAATACTTCATGAAATATATATATCATCCAGAGATGCAAAAATATTCATTTTACTTAATATGGATTAATGTATAATGTTTTTCTACTAGGAAGATCACCCATTGGTTGAATTTTCAGTTGCAACATGGTTTAGGAGAAGTGATCTATTCTCACAATTTGTATCTGCCAAGTCAACCATCTCACAAGAATGTACATGTGACGCCAGGTAGGATTCTATATATGCATATAAAAATACATGTGCGGAATAGGCTACAGAGAAAGGGAGACAGGAATTCACTTATTTGTTAACTTTAAAAGCACATGGAGAATCAATTCAACAAAAAATTGACTTGATTTATAACTCCTACCCTACATAATGCAAAATTCAACTCCAAGTATAAACCATGCCTCCTCTGATATGCTTGTATTTCTATTCTGTTTGGGTCAGTTTTCTCCATCATATTAGAATTAGTAGTCAGAGTCTAGTAGGTTATGGGTTAGTGTCATGGATTCAGTATTCCGAATGGAAAATTGGAAAATGAATCCTATGTATATGCAAATATGTGCTACACAAAAATCTTCCCACTCTCATCCAGAACAATGCCATGACATTACCTTCGCCCCAAGTAAGACACAATTTGAGGAGAAGAGTTAGAAATTCTGTGAATACAAATCTGGAATGGAATATGCTCAGGAGTTCACAAACTTGGAGTTGGTAGAGGAGTTTCCAAAAGTAAGGGACAAGGTAAACCCTCCACAAACATGGAGATCTTCTGGCCACTGAGGGCTAAATGTCTCCCCGTGTGCACTGTGTAGCCATTTTGTCATCCTCCACTTTTCGTGGTGTTTTTTGCTGCTGCACTGGGAGTTTGGTGTTTGCTTCATGACATACAAGGAGTTCAACTGGGACACAGAGCTAGAGGGAGTTCTGTCACGTGTGGTGTGTAAGGGTCGGCAAGATAATGCACCAACCAGGCTTCTATCCCACATAGCTTGCGCCCTTGACCATAGCAACCTGATTCTGAATATTTCCCTGAAACCTCTGCATATAAAAAGATACATTTACATTTAAGGGTATGCCGGATGCACCATGTCAGTCACAAGCATTTTGGAAGCCAATGGCAGATCCATATGGCCCCACCACAGATTTTATACCACACACCTTCCTACCACTGCTCTAGGCCCACTTTTCAGCAGGCTCCAACTTACGGGCATCTCTGTTCTACACCATTTTCATGAAACCGAGACAATCAAGGCAATGTCTGATATACTCATGATTAGCAACAGGACATCCAAAGGTTCTCCAGTGCCACCTGTTTATGGGAATTTCAAAAATTTCATGGTAATTATCTAGCCACTTTTCAGGATGAAGTTGGAAGCACTGTGGGTTTCAATTCATTCAGGAGCCATTAAATTCTGAGGAAGCTCATTTCAATGAAAGCTCTGGAGAATTCTCACAGGCAAGGCTTCCAAAACAGTGGCCAAAAGATCACATGAAATCAGGCCCATTGAGTCTACAATGTTAGGTCCATGTGTGTTTTGATTCTCAACTATGGCTGCCAAGTGTTTCAGCATAAAATTATGTGTTATCCAGGCTGAGATTTCCAGCGATCTGTGGAAAGCCACCCTGGGCATAGATCTCATTTTACAAGGGCGACTCTCATCCGTGGCCTCCTAAAATCGCAACACAATTCATTGCAATGCATCTCTGAGGTCAGTTCCAGAACTCAGTCTCTAAGAGGAATCACACCAGAGTTCAAGCCCAGGTTGACCCAGTCATCTCTTAAAATCACCACACTCATTACCACAATTAAAACCAAAAAACTCCCACGTGGCGGTCATCTTTTTCCATAGAGACACTCATCATAACCTCTGGCTGGAGGTTTCCATGAGGGGCGCAGCCCAAGACAGTGTCCAAAATAAGCTCAATTGCCCCTCATGTGCCTAACGTCAGGGTGGCCTGGACACCCTTCCTATGAACCAGGAGTGATCAAATATGCCTGCCCATAATACTGCTCTGCTTCTCCAATTTGAGGCTTACTGACTATCGGGAATAGATTCTTTGTGTGAATTGGAGTCATGAGAAAACCCATGCACCTATGGGCTAGCCTCTGCAGGGCTTTGAAAAACACATTTTACCCAAAGGATCTCTATTCTCACTTGATGGAGGTCAGGAACATTATAGAAGAAGGCGAGAGACTTCATCCACAATGACTGCTATTTTGGCCATTTTGGTTTTGGATGCACACATGGGATCTTTCTTTATATGCATCAGGTGCTGAGAATCTAAGCCACTGGCTCACACAGGGCCAAGAGGCTGATTCAGACACATCCCTTTCCAAAGCAATTAAGCAAAGAGCCACAGGTGATGTCCATTTATTTCCATTTGAAAACTGTTTTCTTCAGGCTTCACAAAAAGGTCACCTGAGTCAATGACCTTCCTGACTTTCAGGGCAACAGAACATTAGGTAATCAAAAGGCCCAAAGCAGGGTTTCTCCACTGAGACTTTCCTGGTCACAATGATATCTGAGTTTTCTGAGATGCTAGCCATTGCCGTCAGCTATCCAGTACATGGCGATGTCACAGAGTTTGGAGGTGGTACATATCTTGGACACAAAACCATGCGCCTATTCTGGAGAGTGGCCAAAATTCAGGAAGAAAACAGAAACTTAGGAAGTTAGTAGGTGTTGCCCATCCATAAGGCAAGCTGCAGTCCATTCATAAATTGGGCAGGATGAATGCTGAGATGTTTTCTACTAGGCAGGACACATCCATTGATGCATTCTCTTTTTTAATGTCTACAACCACGGACACAGTGGAATACACACACATAGAAATATTGCATTGTGAAATGACTTACTAGAAACAGTCCTCTCCAAATCAAACAAACCACATTTCCTACTTATTCTCAGAACATGAGACAAAACCACAAACTCACACCCACAACCACAAAGCACCTCCTTCCCCCAAGTAGGTCTTTGATTATCCGGAGTTTTCTCTGACTGGTCAGCCATACTCTGTTCTCCCGAAATTGCCTGTCCTGTCTCAGATCTGGTGTCTTTGCCAACTCTTTGAACTAGTCAGGAGCAAGTGGTTAACACTACCTGCTTTCTCAGGAAACAACCCTCTTTGGAGCTTTCCTGGCATTTGGTCATCCTCACTTCAGTAGGTACCAAGAAAGACTGACTCTGTCCTTGGTAAATCCAAACAAGTGAGACCACTGGGACTAGGACTGGGACTGGCTCTGGGTGCCTGGATTCCTGGATCCAACGTTCAGAGAGTTCCATCACCAAGAAAGTGAGGTGAGGTCACTTCATTCCAGGAACTTAATGAGGTCACTGCCTTGGGAACCACTTTGTTCTAACAGTTGCTTCCGAGTGTCCCATGAGATGGAGGCTGCCCCAATTCCTGTGACATTTTCTCAAGTTCGAATGGTATATCAACCATAGGCATCTGGGAACAGTTCTCCACACAGGCCTGTATTGGTCCATCATCTCTACAGTAAAAGAGAGAGGCTGATTCAGACACAACCCATCATCCTGACCAGGTTGTTTGCCATGGAAGATGACTTTTGCTCTCTCAGGTCGTTCATACTTGTCTACATGTTTTCCAGGGATAATTTCTGCATGGACCTTTGAGGTTCTCAGTAGGTGGAAGAACCCCTACATTCCTGTATTGTAAAACTAACTCTGTTCCAGCTTTTCTGTTAAGTTATATTGAGGGAACTGTGTATGGTTAGGGTTAATAACATGTTTGATTTGGGTTAGGAATCATTCTGTGGGATGAATAATGGTTTTGGGCACCTATGATATTTATATGAATATATAGGTGAAATATAAGAATGAAAACAGAAATCTAGGTAATATTTGAAGCCCAGAAAGGCATTGGGCCTTGATTGGGATACTTAACTTTGAATTTTGTTCTGCACAGATTTCTCAGATAAATCGATATACAATGGCATTGGTCCGTGTACATTGGATGATTGAATGTCTAGGAGAACATCCAGTCAAAAAGGGCTAGTCATTTGGATTAGGAGGACAGTCTGTAGGTTTCAGAAGAAGAGTGAGTACAGGATTTGGACCGAGAGTTCTTTAGCAATAGGGTCTCGGTTAGAGAGTGAATGTCAATGTCAGCACTTGTGAAGGGGCAGTCACAATGATAAACTGTGGAAAATATGTAGGAAAGCAGATATCCATAGAGATATTGGGAAATCAGGCAAACTATAAAGTGAATGGTAGGATTAGACATTTTCAACAGGGTTGAGGTTGAATATATAATCTTAAGAAGAAACAAATTTTTAGTCACAAATAGGATTGAATTTTGAGAGCATTAGGCAACCTGGACATGGATATTTTTAGTAATCCATGTTTACTTTCCATTTAGGCTTCAGTAGAATCATAAGTGTGACCATTGCATTTTGTGTCCAGAATATTACTGTGATAAAATGTATATGTAGATCAGGTGACATGAGTATTTCTTTCATCATTTCTGGGAGCAATATTTTGAAGACGTATGAATTTTTATTGGGGGTACAAAGAGCTGTACCTTGTGTCAATGAATATGGAGATAATGCATGAATAGACCATACTGGGAATAAATTATATAACTGGTTCCACTTTAAATAATCAATTAAATTGTTATTTGAAAATATATAAGAAATCATGTTTTGATATACTGTCATTCATTTCAACCAGTTATACATCTAATGTTATTATTATGTTTATCGTTAATCATGAAGGGTGTGTGAGTTTTGCTTCAACAGTGATTATGGAAATCGAAAATAATGTGTTTGGAAAGAAGTTTCATGAAAATACCAGTCAAGAAACCTGGAGGAATACATGTGTTCTGAAGCAGGATATGATTGAAAGTGAAACAAATGCCTATAAATTTGTGAACTGGTGGATGATGTATATATCCTATGATGTGGATAAACTGAAGAAATAGTAATGTACCAGTGTCGAATAAAAATGAGCCTCAAAATACACATCATGTCTGATAGGAATCTAATTGCATTGATGTTAAACTGGGTCAGTTACTGTAGAAATATTAGGATTTGAATGCACCATTCACTGATGTTATTTCTCAGTACTAGGAAACAAATAAATATTTCAGGTGGATGAATATTTCTGAGAATAATCTTGTGAAAATTTGATTATAAATCCACATACATGAACATAAATGAAGTTTGGGACTGTATATAAGACACATATTTTTCATATTTTGAAAAATCTGGAGAATATGCACACACAAACACACACACACACACACACACACACACAGAACACCCACACAGACATTAAAATGTATCAATATATATGGCAATGGAAATTCATCATGAAATATATATCATCCACAGATCCAAAAATATATATTTTACAGAACATGGATTTATGTATAATTTTGCTCTACTAGGAAGCTCAACCATAGATTTAATATTCAGTTCCAACAGAGTTTAGGATGAGTGATCTTTTCTCTCAATTTCTATTTGCCGAGTAAACCACCTCACAAAAATGTACGTGTGATACCAGGTAGCATTCTATATGTGCATATAAAAATACATGTGTTGAATAAGCTTCAGAGAAAGAGAGAAAGAAATACACATGCTTTTTTAATTTTGAAAACACGTGGAGAACTATTTAATTAAAAATTGACTAAATGTATAACACCTAAAGTTTATCATGCAAAAGGCAAGTCCAAATATACACCATGCCTCCTTTGAACCGCATGTATTTCTATTCTGTTTGGGTTAAGACACAATTAGAGTAAAAGAGTTAGAAAATTTGTGAATACATATCTGGAATGGAAAATGCTCAGGAGTTCACAAACTTGGAAATGGTTGAGGAGTTTCCAAAAGCAAATGACAGGGTAAACACTCCACAAACACGGATCTCTTCTGGACTAAAAAATTTTGAGAAATTGCCTCTGAGGTTGGGCACTTGAAATATATGTTGTTGTCAGAAGTTTGAGCTTTCTTTGTAGTGAGACCATCAAAGCTGGATCTGCATCTATGTGACGTGGAGGACATGGTTTCATATTTTCCAATGAACATGAGGCAGCAGTGCTGAATTATCTCTTTATAGGTAAACTGTGGCCACTGTGGGCTAAGTGTCTTCCCGTGTGGACTATGAAGCCATTTGGTCATCCTCCACTTTTCGTGGTGTTTCTTGCTACTGCACTTGGAGTTTGGTATTTGCTTCACGACATACAAGGAGTTCAACTGGGACACAGTGCTGGAGGGAGTTCTGTCAATTGTGGTGGGTCAGGTTCTGCAGGAAAATGCACCATCCAGGCTTCTATTCCTCATAGCTTGCCCCATTGCCCCCTTTTCCATAGCAACCTGATTCTGAACATTCCCCTGAAACCTCTCTATATAACAAGATTCCTCTACATAGAAGGGTCTGCTGGCTGCACCATGTCAATCACAAGCTATTTGGAAGTCAATGGCATATCCACATGGCCCCACCACAGATGTTTTATCACACACCTGCCCACAACAGCTCTAGACGCACTACTCAGCAGCCTCGAAATTACTGGCATCTCTGTTCCACACCAAGAACCTCACCCCCCCACACTGGTGCATAGGCCTATCCACAAGTATGGCTGTATGCTGAATCGGTAGTCAGTGAAGGGTATGATCCAATTGCAGTGGTATCAACCTAAGACAGGAGGCTGACGCCTAGAGGTCAGTTTTTCCCATGATGGGTAAGGACCATATGTTGAATTGGACAACCTACCAGGCAGGGTCCTTAAGCCACATTGCTTGTTGTTTAATTAATCAGAAGAGGGGAGATGCTGAAGGCCATTGCTAAGTAAGAATGACGCATGGCATGACCCAGGTCATTTGCAGTGTCATTGCGTGTAAGGTGACCTTGCTCAAGGACCAGGGCGGATTCAGGTTTAGGGTGTATCCTGCTGGGATTAGGGAGAATCCTGCTCCTTGGGTTTAGGGCAGGTTCCAGGTTTAAGGTGTACCCTGCTAGGAATAGGGCTTATCCTGCTGCCTCAGGGATGCCCACTCCTTGAGTTCCTCTTGAGTTCTCATGGGATTCACAGAGGTTTTGGGATTCAGAACATGATTTGGGCCCAGAACGTGAATTCCCCCAGAACGTGTTTGTAGGTTGCCGGTGTGAGTTTGGGAATCAAGAATTGCTGTTTGAATCTACAAGGCTGTGAGTGGCTCGTGATTTTGTGCCCAGCTAGTCTGCAGCAGCCCATAGATAATGCAAGCCACTGTGCATTCATAAATTGGTCAGGATGAATGCTGGGAAACTTTCTACTAGACTGGACACATCCTTTGATGCATTTTTTTTCTAATGTCTACAACCACGAACACAGTGGGATACACAGATATAGAAACACTCGCCTTGTCAAATCACTTATTAGAAACAGTTCACTCCAAACCAAACAAACCGCCTTTCCTACCTATTCTCAGAACATGAGACAAATCCACAAACACACACCCACACCCACAAAGGCACCTCCATCCCCAAAGTAAGTCTCTGACTATCGGGTGTGTCCTCTGACTGGTGGGCCATACAATGTTCCCCTGAAATGGCCAGTCCTGTCTCAGATCTGGTTTCCTTGGCCAACTCTGTGAAGTTTTCAGGAGCCAGGAGTGAGCCACTACCTGCTTTCTCAGGAAAGGCCACTCTTCTAAGCTTTTCTGGCATTTGGCAATCCTCACATCTGTAGGTACCAAAAAAGACTGATTCTGTCTTTGGTAAATCCAAAGAAGTGAGACCAATGGGACTGGGACTGGGACTGGATTTGAGTGCCTGGCTTCCTGGATCCCAAGTTCAAAGAGTTCCATCACCAAGGATGTGAGGTGAGGTCACTTCGTTCAGGAACTGATTGAGATCACTGCTTTGGCAACCACGTTGTCCTAACAGTTGCTTCCAAGGGTCCCATGAAATGGAGGCTGCCCCTTCTTTCTGTGACACTTTCAAAAGTTAGAATGGTATATAAACCATTGGTAACCAGGAACAGCTCTCCACACAGGCCTGGTTTGGTCCTTCTTCTCTAGATAAAGAAGAGAGAGGCTGATTCAGACACATCACTTCATGCTGACCAGGTTGTTTGCAATGGAAGATGACTTTTGCTCTCTCAGTTCCTTCATAGCTGCCTACAGCTTCTCCAGGGATAATTTTTGCATGGACCTTTGAGTTTCTCAGCTGTAGGAGGATCTCTTACATTCCTGTTTTGTACGACCAACTCTATCCCTGCTCTTCTGTAAAGTTAGATTGAGGGAACAGTGTATGATTAGGGTTAATAACAGGTTTGATTTGGATTAGGAATCACTCTGCTGGATGAATAATGGTATTGGAAAACTGCGATATTGACAAGAATATATAGGTGAAATATAAGTATGAAAACACAAATATTGGTAAGATTTGAAGCCCAGATGGGAATTGGGCCCTTGATTGCGATACTTAGCTTTGATTTATTTTCTTCACAGATGTCTCAGATAAATTGATATACAATTGCATAGGACCTTGTACCTTGGATGATTGATTTTCAAAGAGAACTTCCAGTAAAAAAGGGATAGTCAGTAGGATTAGGAAGATAGTTGGTGGTTTATTAAGGAGACTGAGTATAGGATTTGGACCAAAATTTCTTTAGCTATAGGGTTTCGGGTATAGAGTGAATGTAAATGTCAGCACATGTGAAGAGTCAGTCACAATGATGAACTGGGAAAAATATGTAGGAAAGCAGATATCAATAGAGACATTAGGAAATCTGGAAAAGTATAGTCGGTAGTGAAATGTTAATAAAATAGGTACTTGTCACTTCCTGTTATTCTGTATGCTTAAAAAACACTTTTGAAATCTTGAGAACTGTTTGCTAATCTTGTATCCAGAATGTGCTGTCCCCAACTGCCAAACTGCAGAATGTACTCCCTCACCCATTTGCACGCAAACCGCTCACTCTCCCGGACCCATCAATAAACTTCCCTCCCTGCCCTCTTCAAGGAAAGTATATAAGCTCTGCTTAAGCTGTTCTCAGGGTTCTCTGCTCTATTCAAATGAGCTCTGAGCCCCAGCATGCTGGATCCCCAATAAACCCTTTGCTTTTGCATGAGACAGTGTCTTGGTGGTCTCTTCCACCAACACTCACCCTCCCTTTACATATTTAGGTTCCACCGAGATCTGGCAGTGGCAGATGAGAGACCCCAACGGGCTCCTCTCAGGGTAAGTAGGGCGCCTCTTTCTGGTTTCAGGTTTCAAGTTAGGGCTTTGTAAAATGGCTGTCGATAAAGAGCATGAGTTCTCTCCGATGGTGGCTGACAGATGTGTCACCAGAGCCAAAGGCCACATCCCTGGGGGACGCCATAGAGGACTCGGAAAATCGAAAAACAATAGTCTCTTCGACTCAGTGATATTTTGTTTCAGATTCAGTATTGCCAGCCCATCGGATTTTGCCGGCTACTCAGTCCTGTTCTCAGTGTTGGACGTCCATTTCATGTCTTTATTGTCTTTTCTTCTCTGTGTCGTGTGTCGTTGCTTTTACTGTTTGTGTATCTTTCATTATGGGACAGATCACTTCAATTCCTCTCTCCCTGACCCTTGATCACTGGACCAAAGTCCTCTTAAGGGCTCAGAATCTTTCTTTTTCAGTAAAATGCTGGACCTGGCAGACTCTCTATGCCTCAGAATGGCCCAGCTTTGGATTCAGATGACCCCTAGAAGGATCTTTCTACTTCCCACTAATTTAAAAAGTCAGAGATATTGTCTTTCAGAGAGGGCTACATAGCCATCCGGATCAACAGCCATATCACTTAACTTGGCAGGACCTCTGCAAATCTCCTCTTTCATGGGTATAGCCTTTCCTTGCCCCTGCTCCCGCTCCTACTCCTTCCCCCACGATCTCTCAAACCCTCTGCTTCTCCTTCTCCTCCACCCTCTATTCTTCCTGAATCACAAGATTTGACTCTACTGGACACTCGTCCCCCTCCTTATCCTCTGCCCTCCTCCCCCAACCCCCAACACACTCGAAGTGATTCCCCTGCTGCTGACTCAGCCTCTCCGCCATTTGAGGAAGCTAAGCCAGCCCAGCGCCCTCCAGATAACTCCCCTGTGGCACTCACAGCGCCTCCTCCCCTGGAGGAAACTGGCCTGGCTAAAGGAACTCACTGCGGGCAAATAATTGAAAACCCTGGAACTCCCGTGTTGCTCCCCCTCCATCCCTATGGGCCAATGATTGACGACAGCCATGGGGAAAAATACAAGCCTACCAGTATTAGCCTTTCTCCTCTTCAGACCTGTATAAGTGGAAAAATAACAATCCACCTTTTACCAAGGACCCAACCTGGCTCCCAGGTCTGTTTGAGTCATTGATGTTTTCACACCAGCCTTCTTGGGATGACTGCCAACAACACCTAGGGACTCCCTTCATGAGAAAGGAAGAAAAGAGAATCCTCCTGGATGCTAGAAAAAAATATCCTCGGACCAGATGTGTGACTGACACAACTTCCCAACATATTCAAAGCCAGCTTTCCCTTGAAACGACCCAACTGGGACCCCAACACCTTTGAAGGTAGAGAGCATCTGTCCACTTATCGCCAGGCTCTAATAGTGGGTATCTTAGTGGCCGCTAGGCGACCAACAAATTTGGCCAAGGTAAGAGAGAATATTCAAGGGCCTGATGAAACTCTCTCTATGTTTCTAGAGAGAATAAGGGAGGCATATAGGAGATATACTACTTTCGATCCTCAGTCAGAGGATCAAAAGGCATCTGTCATGATGGCCTTTATTGGGCAAGCTGCCCTGGATATTAAAAGAAAGTTACAATGCTTAGATGGATTACAAGATATGACTTTGAGAGATTTAGTCAGAGAAGCCAAGAAGGTATACTATATGGGAGAAACTGAGGAAGAGAAGGTAGCAAAGGTAGGATAAAAGAAACAAAAGACAGACTAAGGCATTGACTAAGGTCCTGGTCATAACAACAAATAGGCCAGAAATTAAGAAACATGGAGACAGGAAGGGATAACTGTGCCCACACTAGAGGCCACCTCTGGCCTCAGATAAATGGGTCTACTATAACGAAAAAGGACACTGGGCCAAAGAGTGCCCTAGAAAGAGACAGTCATGCCAGCCAGACATTTTGAATCTGGAGGATGACTAAGAAAGTCGGGGCTCAGATCCTCTCCCCGACCTCAGGGTAACTTTTGAAGTGAAGGAGACCCCAGTAAACTTTGAAGTAGATACAGGGGCAATATACTCAGCCCTTAAGGCCCCATTGGGCCCTCTTTCAAATAAAAGGTCTCTAATTCAAGGGGCTAATGGCAGCAAATATCGGAATTTGACAACTAAGAGGACCATGGACCAGGGGAAAGGAAAAATCCTTCACTCCTTCCTAGTAATCCCAGAATGCCTGGCCCCATTGATGGGCAGAGATCTGCTCACCAAACTCTGGGACAATGTAACTTTTAACCCTGAAGGCCCCCAAGTGGAATTTCTAAATCCTTCAGTAAAAACTCCTATAATCATGGCTCTAACTATGTCAGTATAAAATGTACATCAACTCACTCACCTTGGTTCAAAGAAACTGCATTCATTCCTGAAGGATCAAGAACAGAGTTTTCCACTAAGCAACTCATAATGAAACAAAATAACTGAATGGGTAACAAAAGCCTGTCGGGTCAATCAATTGGTTAATGTTTACCCTTCCAAGCTTCCTGCAGGAAAGCACCTACGAGGAACCAGACCAGGACAATTCTGGGAAGTGGACTTTACTGAAATTAAGCCAGCAAGTTATGGACTTAAATATCTCCTAGTCTTTGTAGATACATTTTCAGGATGCATTGAAGACTTCCCCACTAAAAAAATGAAAGAAAAAAGAAAAAAAAAAGAAACAGTGAAATGGTTGTCAAGAAGATCCTGGAAGATATTTTTACATGAAAAGGCCTGCCTAAAGTAGTAGGGTCTGATAATGGACCGGTGTTCGTGGCCCAGGTAAGTCGGGGGTGAGCCAGGATCCTGGGGATTAATTGGAAGTTACATTGTGATTATAGACCCCCGAGTTCAGGACAGGTAGAAAGAATGATTAGAACCATTAAAGAGACCATAACGAAATTAAGCTTAGAGACCTGCATAAAAGTTTGGACTAAGCTCCTGCCTTATGCACTGTTTCATGCAAGAAATACTCCCTCTGTTTCATTGTGTAACCTCACCCCCTATGAAATTCTCTATGTTGCCCCTCCTCCAGTAAGGGTCCTACCCCAACTCTAAGACCTAAAGATCCCTTCCACACCTCCTTGCTTGACAGACTTAAAGCTCTTGAAAGAACTCAGGGATACCTGTGAAAACAGATGGCCACTGCCTACCACCTGGGGACGAGGGGACTCCACATCAATATCAAGTAAGAGACTTCATCTACATAAGACGACAACAGGGGTCATCTCTGGAACCACACTGGAAAGGAGCATACTAGGTGCTACTTATAACACCTACAGCAGTTAAGGTAGACGGAATCACATCCTAAATCGATGCCTCTCATCTCAAGCCTGTGCCATGTCCAGACTGTGGCTGAAAACTGGAAAAAACTGGTAACACTTTCAAATTGTGTATTCGCCGTGTGGATAAGGCTATAGACTCTCCCCTTGACCACAAGTAGTCCTAACCCTCGTCAGCCCGTTAAGCAGCGATGGCTGATCACAAATCTTACTGAACGAGAAGTATGGTCTATCTCGCATACAGCCCCCTTACGGACGTGGTGGCCACCTCTCCACGTATACATTTGTCAGCTGGCTATAGGTCTTTCCTATTGGGATATCCCTGATTTGGAGAATCCCACTAAAATTCCATTAAATCCCTTCCGTACAATAGATAATGGAAACAAACATTATGGATGTAGGGACACGTGAGCCAGATGCAGGTTGGCTAGCCTAGACTACTATGTTTGCGAGGCAGACTATCAAAGCCACAAACAGTCACGGCTGTTTGGGGGAAGAGCCAACTTCTTCTATAAGTCATGGGGATGTGAGCATATGGGGACTGCCAGATGGAACCCAAACTCCTCATCAAATTCTGTACACAGCATTGGCCATATTACCAATTAGATAACCAAAACCGATGGCCCACAGAGGGGTCACTAGATCCTCAAATTCTGCGTGGCATTTTTAACTTCTGCAAGTGCTCAAAAGAGTGAAAGAAGTTTTCCCTATGTGGAGGCCTATTCCCTCCTTTGCTCACATCCTGAACTATGCTTCTCAAATACATGCTCAACCTCAGCCTTCTGCTCCAAACTCTCTGCTGTCACACCCACCTCAGGAATTTGATTTCTACCCTCCAATTACTAGATCAAAAACCCAAACCTCTGCCAGTTCTCAGACCATTGCCCCCTTGCTGAGGTAAGAGGTACTGAGGTACCACTCCACTCACTCACTCCTCTCTTCTCCTGTCAGTGCCCACAACGGGTCCCACCAGGTCCTCTTACCAGCTAACCCAAAGCTCAAACCAGCTGAGGAGAGCTCTCAGACCCCTATCCTATATGTAATAAAAATGGCCTTAAAAGTTGCTTTGTCATCACTGTAAACAGGTTACTAAGAATTTAAAGTCCCTCACAGGCTTTTTGGGATACTCATTCCTGTCTTCCCCTCTGCTCTACTTGTTCTACTGCTCAAGTTTTTGTTGCTAGAAAATGTCAAACCCCTTTCCCAATATTCTTTAACATGTCTCCATCCTCATTCTCAGATCCATGGAGCTGCTATCAGCCCTGCCTTCCCAGACTTCCCTCTCTGTACCAGGCCCACAGAAAGGTCTTAACTGACCTTCTCCAGAAGTCTTCATGATGGTTGACATTAGGACTTTCAGCAAAAGAGTCCCTATAAAAGAGTTCACTGTAGATAAACTTCCTCTTTTCCTGTTGCCCTGGTCTACTTGGCAACTGGCTAATAAATTCAGCACTCCTGATCTAGACACACAAAGTATGTGAAAAAAAGGCCTCTGGCCTTGAGCTGGAGCTTCACAGAGATGGCTACATTTCTAAGATAAAGAAGTTACAAACTGGGCTGCATAGAAACAACTGGCAGGGGAAAAAAAAGAAAGGGAAGCAAAAGCTCTTCCCGACCCAGGTGTCCTTTAGAAGTTGACATGCCCCGAACTGAGAAAAAAAAAAAACAGAAACAAAAACTGCTTTTCGTGACCTTCTGCAGACTGTGAACTTCTGAGCCCCTTCCCTTACATGTTGGGTAAAAAATTCTAAAACTACCTAAACTTGGGTTTCAGGAAATTAATTGATTACAACAGAAGCAATGCCCTCTGAATCTGGTTGCAACCAAATAAGACTGTTTCTGTGTCTTTGGTGCCATATTAGGTGCCTTGCCTTGTCCGTCCCTACAACTGTATAATTCTAAATACTTAAACATTGTTTATGTTTTCATGAAATGGTCAACAAATGTGATTAATTGTGTAATGGTGCAGTGGTTTCCCAGAGTGCTCTATCATGATGCAGGTTCATTTGAAGATCAAAGAGGGGGGCATAAAACCCGGTTCCACTGGGATCATATATCCCTCACCTTAGCCATTCTATTACGAATAGGAGTTGCTGCAGGGTTGGGCAAAGGAACCACTGCCCTGGTCCATGGGACACAACAAATGACACAATTAGAAGCAGCAATAGATCAAAACTTAAAGATTTTAGAAACCTCCATCACAGCTTTGCAGGAATATTTAACCTCTCTCTCTGAAGTTGTTTTACAGAACAGTCGAGGGTTGGACCTCCTCTTCATGAGAGAAGAGGGCCTTTGTGCTGCATTGAGGGGAGAATGTTGTTTTTATGTCGACAATACTCGAGTTGTAAAAAAAAAACTATGAGTAAATTAAAAAGATGCCTTGAAGAGCGTCAACGAGAGAGAGAGGCCCCAAAAGGATGGTTTGAGTCTTGGATTACACAGTCCCCCTCTTTAACTACGTTTTTATCAACCCTGGCCGGTCCAATAAAAATCCCCATATTATTGCTAACAATAAAACCCTGTTTCTTCAACCGTGTAATTTCTTTTCTCCAAGCTCAAATTGGACAAGTTAAACTTATGGTAATACCCCACTAGCAGACATAGAATGTGACACGCCCCAACGGTCACTTTTATGATTAAAAGTAGCCAGAAGAAGAAGTGGGGAATGAAAGGTTGATAAAATATGTACTTGTTACTTCCTGTTTTTCTGTATGCTTAAAAAAAAAACACTGTTGAAATCTTGCAAACTGTTTGCTAAACTTGTTCCCAGAATGTGCTGTCCCCAACTGCCAAACTGCAGAATGTACTCCCTCACCTGTTTGAATGCAAACCGCCCACTTGCCCTGACCCATCAATAAATTTCCCTCCCTGCCCTCTCCAAGAAAAGTATATAAGCTCTGCTTAAGCTGTTCTCAGGGCTCTCTGCTCTACTCA
This sequence comes from Callospermophilus lateralis, assembly GCF_048772815.1. Taxonomy (NCBI): domain Eukaryota; kingdom Metazoa; phylum Chordata; class Mammalia; order Rodentia; family Sciuridae; genus Callospermophilus; species Callospermophilus lateralis. Next base: position 6,974,150 of record NC_135320.1, on the reverse strand, counting down.
AGTGAGCTCTGAGCCCCAGCATGCTTGACCCCCAATTAAACCTTTGCTGTTGCATGAGATAGTCTCTTGGTTGTCTCCTCCTTCAACACTTGCCCGACCTTTACTTGGATGACTGAATGTAGAAGAGAACATCCATTCAAAAAGTGATAGGCAGAAGGATTAGAAAGATAGTCAGTAGGTTTAGGAAGAAGAGAGAGTATAGGATTTGGAACAAAAGTTCTTTAGCAATAGGGTTTCGATTAGAGAGTCAATGTAAATGTCAACACAAGTGAAGAGTCAGTCATGTAGGAAAGCAGATATCTTTAGAGACAATATGAAATCAGGCTAAGTGTAAAGTCAGTGATAGGATTAGACATTTTCAACAGGGTTGAGTTTGAGTATATAATCTTAGGAAGAAACAAATATGTAGTCACCAATAGGATTGACTTTTGAGAGCATTAGCACAGCCCAAGACAGTGTCCAAAATTAGCTCCATTGCCCCTCATTTCCCTACATTCATGGTGGCCTGTACACCCTTTCTGTGTACCAGGTGTGATCAAATAGGCCTGACCTTAATACTGCTCCACTTCTCCAATTTGAGGCCTACTGAGTGTCGGGTACAGATTCTTTATGTGAATTGGAGAGATGAGTAAAACCCAGCACCTATGGGATAGCGTCTTAATGGCTTTTAAGAACTAATTTGACCCAAATGATCTCTATCTCACTTGATGGAATTCAGGAACCTTACAGAGGAAGGCAAGAGACTTCATCCACAATGACAGCTTTTTTTTTTGCCATTTTTGATTTGGTTGCACACATGGGATCTTTCTTTAGATCCATCAGGTGCTGAGAATCTAAGCCAAAGAATCACACTTGGCAAAGAGGCTGATTCAGACACATCTCTTTCCTAATTAATAAAGAAAAGAGCCACAGATGAAGCCTATTCATTTCCATTTGAAAACTTTTTTCTTCAGGCTTCACAAAGGAGTGGCCTGAGACTAAGACGTTCCTGACTCTCAGAGCAACAAAACAATATGTAAGCAAATGGCCAAAAGCAGGGTTTCTCCACTGAGACTGTACTGGTCACACTGATATCTGAGTTTTCTGACATGCTTGCCATTCCCTTCAGCTATCTAGTACATGGCCATGTCACAGAGCTTGGAGGTGGTACATAACTTGGAAACAAAATCATGAGCCTATTCTGGAGAGTGGCCAGAATTCATGAAGAAAACATCAAGTTAGGAAAACATCCCATCGATATGGCAAGCCACAGTCCATTCATAAATTGGGCTGGATGAATGCTGGGAAGCTTTCTACTAGACAGGACACATCCACTGATGCATTCTCTTTTCTAATGTCTACAACCACAAACACAGTGTGATACACAGAAAAAGAAACACTTCCCTTGTCAAACGACTTACTAGAATTAGTTCGCTCCAAACCAAACAAACCGCCTTTCCTACCTAATCTCAGAACATGAGACAAAACCACAAACCCACACCCACACCCACAATGGCACCTCCTCCCCCCAAATATGTCTGTGACTATCCGGAGTATCCTCTGAATGATGGGCCATACTATGATCCCCGAAATATCCTGTCCTGTCTCACATCTGGTCTCCTTGGCCAACTCTGTGAAGTTGTCAAGAGCCAGGAGTGAGCCACGACCTGATTTCTCAGAGAAAGCCCCTCTTCCGAGCTTTCCTGACAATTGGCCTCCTCACATTAGTAGGTACCAAGAAAGACTGACTCTGTCCTTGGTAAATTCAAAAAAGTGAGACAACTGGGACTGGGACTGGGACTGGCTCTGCGTGCCTGGCTTCCTGGATTGCAAGTTCAGAGAGTTACATCACCAAAGAAGTGAGGTGAGGTTACTTTCTTCAGGAATGAATGAGATCGCTGCCTTTGCAACCACTTTGTCCTATCAGTTGCTTCCATCGGTCCCTTAAGATGGAGGCTGCCCCTACTTCCTGTGACACTTTCACAAGTTAGAATGGTATAACAACCATAGACACCCAGGAACAGCTACCAACACAGGCCTGGTTTGGTCCATCTTCTCTACATTAAGAAGAGATAAGTTGACTCTGACACAACCCTTTATCCTGACCAGGTTGTTTTGCATGGAAGATGACTTTTGCTCTTTCAGGTCTTTCATAGCTGTCTACATCTTCTTCAGGGATCATTTCTGCATGGAGCTTTGAGGTTCTCAGCAGATGGAAGATCTACTACATTCCTGTATTGGAAGACCAACACTGTCCCTGCTCTTCTGTAAACTTAGATTGAAGGAACAGTGTATGGTTAGGGTTAATAACAAGTTCCATTTGGGTTAGGAATCATTCTGCTGGATCATTAATGTAATTGGGAACTTGCGAAATTTATAAGAATATAGAGGTGAAATATATGTATGAAAAAAGAAATCTAAGTAATATTTGAAGCCCGGAATATCATTGGGCCTTTGATTGGTATAGTTAACTTTGAATTACGTTCTGCACAGGTTTCTCAGATAAATCGATACACAATGGCATAAGACATTGTACCTTGGATGATTGAATTTGAAGGGAACATCCAGCCAAAAGGGATAGTCAGTAGGATTAGGAAGATAGTCAGTAGGTTTAGGAAGAAGAGTGAGTATTGGATTTGGAACAAAAGTTCTTCAACAATAAGTTATCGATTAGAGTGTGAATGTAAATATCAGCACATGTGAAGAGTCAGTCACAATGATGAACTGTGAAAATATGTAGGAAAGCTGATAGCAATAGAGACATTATGAAATCAGGCAATGTATAAAGTGAGGAATAGAATAAGACATTTTCAATAGGAATGAGTTTGAATATATAATCTTAAGAAGAAACAAATATGTAGTCACCAATAGGATTGACATTTGAGAGGATTAGGCAACCTGGACCTGGATGTTTTTAGTAATCCATGTTTACATTCCATTTAGGCTTTGGTACAATCGTAAGTGTGAACTTTGCATTTATTGTCCAGAATATTTCTGTGATTAAATGTATATGCAGATCAGGTGACATGAGCATTCCTTCCACTGTTTCTGGGAGCAATATTTTGAATAAGTATAAATTAGTATTGGGGGTACAAAGAGGTGTACACTGTGTCTATGAATATAGAGATAATGAATGAATAGAACATACAGTGAATAAAAATATAACAGGTTTTACTTTAAATAATGGAATGAATGATATCTGAAAGTATATAAGAAATCTTATATTGGTATACAATCATTCATTCCAACCAGTTATACATCTAATGGTAATATCAGAGTTATAATTTATCATGAAGGGGATGTGAGTTTTGCTTCAAAAGTGATTATGGAAATCAAAAATAATGTGTTTGGAAAGAAGTCTCATGAAAAGACCAGTCAGGAGACAAGGAAGAATACATGTGTCCTGAAGCAGGAAGTGATTGAAAGTGAAACAAATTCCTATAAATTTGCGAACTTGTGGATGAAATATATATCCTAATGTGTGCGTAAACTGAAGAAATAGTAATGTACCAGTGATGAATAAAAATGAACATCGAAATACAAATAATGTCCCATAGGAATATACATGCATTGATGTTAAACTGGGTCAGTAACTGTATAAATATTAAGATATGTATGCACCATTCACTGATGCTACTTTCAGTACTAGGGTTATTATTATTTTTAAATTTTAATTTTCATTTTTTTATCATTATTATTTTTTTTAAAAAAAATATTTCTTTCTTTATTTTCTATTTTTTTCTTTTCTCTTTTCATTTCTTTTCAATTTTTTATTCTCCCTTCCTTGAATTCTACCTGCCTACTCTCATTCTCTTTAGTGACTTCTTTCTTTTCCTTCTAATATCTTTCCTTCCAAGCATGAAATAAATTTATAAGAGTAAACAGTGAATCTGCAGTCAAACAAAACAAGAAGTAACTAGAGAAGCATAAACAAGCAAGAAAGACAAGGAGTACAAACAATGAAGGACAGCCTAAATATTCAGAAGGACCTAGAGTCTTCAGAAAAATGGTCATATAAAGAACTCTAGGAATACCTTAGACAGATGGAATGGAACCTTAAAGATGATACGAGACAGAAAATCCAAACAGTGAAAGAACACATTGAAAATGAATTACATAAACAGATAAAAAAAGAAGATAAGCATCTTTATCAGGACATAGAGATTATAAAAAAAATATCAAACAATCATTCTAGAAATGAAGGAAACGATAAACCAAATTAAAAACTCAACTGAGAGTATCATTAAAAGAGTGGAGCAAGTAGAAGCCAGAACGTCAGATAATGAAGACATAATATATCATCTTGAAAAGAGTCTAGCCAACTCAGAAAGGCTGATAAAAAATCACGAAAAAAACATCCAAGAGATATGGGATAACATAAAAAAAAAAAAAAAAAAAAAAAAAAAAAAAAACCTTACGAGTCATCGGGATAGAGGAAGGTACAGAGATTGAAACCAAGGGAATGAGTAACCTGCTGAATGAAATAATTACAGATAACTTTCCAGAATTAAAAAAGGAAACGGATATACAAATTGTAGATGCATAGAGGACACCGAGCACACAAAATCACAGTAGACCATCGCCAAGACACATTGTTATGAAGATATCCAATATACAGAACAAAGAGAAAATATTAAAAGCTACAAGAAAAAGAAGGCAAATTACATTCAGGGGTAAACCAATAAGGTTAACAAGAGATATTCCATCACAGACGATGAAAGCGAGAAGATCCTGGAACAACATATTTCTAACACTGAAAGACAATGGATGCCAACCAAGAATTCTGTATCCAGCAAAATTAAGCTTCAGGTACACAACAAAATAAAAGTCTTTCATGATAAAAAAAAAGCTAAAAGAATTTGCAGCCAGAAAACCAGCATTGCAAAGCCTCTTGAGCAAAACACTACACAAGGAAGAAATAAAAAACAACAACCAAAATCATCAGTGGGATGTGCCTCGGTAATGACAGAGGGGGGGGAATCTAATTATGGAGAAACAATCTAAATTTAAAAAAAGATAAATAATCAAACATGGCTGGCAGTACAAACCATACATCAGTAGAAACTCTAAACGTTAATGGCTTAAACTCTCCAATAAAGCAATATAGGCTGCAACTTGGATTAAAAAAAAATCCAACAATATGCTGCCTCCAGGAGACACATCTGACGGGAAAAGACATACACAGGCTGAAGGTGAAAGGTTGGGAAAAAAATATACCACACACAGTCCTCGCAAACACGCAGGGGTGGCCATCCTCATATGGAATAAAATTGACTTCAAGACTAAGTTAATCCAAAGGGATAAGGAAGGACATTATATACTGTTAAAAGGAACCATTCACCAACAACATATAACAATTATCAATATTTATGAACCAAATAATGGTGCTGCAATATTCATAAAACAAATTCTCCTCAAGTTCAAGAATCAAATAGACCACAACACAATAATCATGGGTGACTTCAACACACCTCTGTCACTATTGGACAGATGCTCCAAACAAATGTTGAATAAAGAAATTATAGATCTCAATATCACAATCAATAACCTCGACTTAACTGACATATATATATATATATATATATATATATATATATATATATATATATATATATAATATATCAACCATTATCAAGTGGATATACTTTTTTCTTAGCAGCACATGGATCCTTCTCAAAAATAGACCATATATTTTGCCATAGGGCAACCCTCAGTAAAGATATAGGGGTGGAGAGAATACCATGCATTTTATCTGATCATAATGGAATGAAACTGGAAATCAATGATAAAAGAAGGAAGGAAAAATCCTATATCACATGGAAAATGAAGAATATGTTACTGAATGATTAAGGGGTTACAGACCTAAAGTTCTTCTGACATCAAGGAGGAAATCAAAAAATTCTTAGAGATAAATGAAAATACAGACACAATTTATCGGAATCTATGGGCACAATGAAAGCAGTTTTAAGAGGGAAATTCATCGCCTGGAGGTCATTCCTCAAAAAAAAGAAAAACCAACAAATTAATGAGCTCACACTTTATCTCAAAGCCCTAGAAAAGGAAGAACAAAACAACAGCAAATGCAGCAGAAGGCAAGAAATAATTAAAATCAGAGCGGAAATCAACGAAATTGAAACAAAAAAAAAACTATTTAAAAAATTAACAAAACTAAAAGTTGGTCCTTCGAAATAATAAACAAGATTGACAGACCCTTACCCATGCTAACAAAGAGAAGAAGAGAGAGAACTCAGATTGCTCACATACGGGATGAAAAAGGCAATATCACAACAGATGCTACAGAAATACAGAAGACAAATAGAAATTATTTTTAAAACCTATATTCCAATGAATTAGAAGATAGTGAAGACATCGATAAATTTCTTAATACATATGATTTGCCCAGATTGAGTCAGGTGGATACACACAATTCGAACAGACCAATATCAGTGGATGAAATTGAAGAAGCAATCAAAAGACTACCAACCAAGAAAACCCAGGACCGGATGGGTATACAGCGGACTTTTACAAAACCTTTAAAGAAGAATTAATACCAATACTTTTCAAGTTATTTCAGGAAATAGAAAAAGAGGGAGCTCTTTCAAATTCATTCTATAAGGCCAACATCACGTTGATTCCGAAACCAGACAAGACACCTCAAAGAAAGAAAACTACAGACCAATATCCCTGATGAAACTAGATGAAAAAATTCTCAATTAAATTCTAGGGAATCGGATACAAAGGCACATCAAAAAAATTGTGCACCGTGATCAAGTAGGATTCATCCCTGGGATGCAAGGATGGTTCAGTATATGGACATCAATAAATGTTATTCACCACATCAATAGACTTAAATATAAGAACCATATGATCATCTCAATAGACACAGAAAAAGCATTTAACAAAGTACAGCATTCCTTTATGTTCAAAACATTAGAAAAACTAGGGACAACAGGAAATTACCTTGACATTGTAAAAGCTATCTATGCTAAGCCTCAGGCTAGCATCATTTTGAATGGAGAAAAATTGAAGGCATTCCCTCTAAAATCTGGAAGAAGACAGGGATGTCCTCTCTCACCACTTCTATTAAATATAGTTCTTGAAACACTGGCCAGAGCAATTAGACAGACGAAAGAAATAAAAGGCATAAAAATTGGAAAAGAAGAACTTAAATTATCACTATTTGGGGATGACATGATTTTATACCTAGAAGACTCAAAAGGGCCTACAAAAAAAACTACTAGAATTAATAAATTAATTCAGCAAAGTGGCAGGATAGATATAAAATCAACAAGCATAAATCAAAGGCATTCCTTTATATCAGCGACAAAACTTCTAAAATGGAAATGAGGAAAAACACTCCATTCATAATATCGTCAAAAAAAATAAAATACTTGGGAATCAACCTAAAAAAAGAGGTGAAATATTTACACAATGAAAACTACAGAATCCTAAAGGGAGAAATAGAAGAAGATCTTAGAGGATGGAAAAATATACCCTGTTCATGGATAGGCAGAACTAACATCATCAAAATGGCAATATTACCAAAAGTTCTATATAGGTTTAATGCAATGCCAATTAAAATCCCAAAAGCATTGCTTGTAGAAATAGATAAGGCAATTATGAAATTCATATGGAAAAATAAAAGACCCAGAATAGCAAAAGCAATTCAAAGCAGGAAGTGTGAATCAGGTGGTTTAGCAATACCGGATTTCAAACTATATTACAGAGCAATAGTAACAAAGACAGCATGGTACTGGTACCAAACCCGGCGGGTGGACCAATGGTACAGAATAGAAGACACAGAGACCAATCCACAAAGTTACAACTATCTTATATTTGATAAAGTGGCTAAAAGCATGCAATGGAGGAAGGATAGCATCTTCAACAAACAGTGTTAGGAAAACGGGAAATCCGTATGCAAGAAAATGAAACTGAACCCCCTCCTCTTACCATGCACAAAAGTTCACTCAAAATGGATCAAGGACCTTAATATAAAATCAGAGACTCTGCGTCTGATAGAAAAAAAGTTGGCTACGATCTACATATAGTGGGGTCGGGCTCCAAATTCCTCAATAAGACACCCATAGCTCAAGAGTTAATAACAAGTAAAAACAAATGGGACTTACTTAAACTAAAAAGTTTTTTCACAGCAAGAGAAACAATAAGAGAGGTAAATAGGGAGCCTACATCATGGGAACTAATCTTTACTCCTCACACTTCAGATAGAGTCCTAATATCCAGAATATACAAAGTAATCAAAAAATTAGACAATAAGATAACCAATAACCCAATCAACAAATTGGCCAAGGACCTGAACACAAACTTCTCAGAGGAGGACATACAATCAATCAACAAGTACATGAAAAAATGCTCATCATCTCTAGCTGTCAGATATATGCAAATCAAAACCACCCAAAGATACCATCTCACTACAGTAAGATTGGCAGCCATTATGAAGTCAAACAACAACAAGTGCTGGGGAGGATGTGGGGAAAAGGGTTCTCTTGTACATTGCTGGTGGGACTGCAAATTGGTGCGGCCAATTTGGAAAGCAGTACGGAGAATCCTGGGAAAGCTGGGAATGGAACCACCATTTGATCCAGCTATTGCTCTTCTCGGACTATTCCCTGAAGACATTAAAAGAGCATATTACAGGGATACTGCCACATCGATGTTCATAGCAGCGCAATTCACAATAGCTAGACTGTGGAACCAACCCAGATGCCCTTCAATGGATGAATGGATTACAAAAATGTGGCATCTATACACCATGGAGTATTATGCAGCACTAAAAAATGACAAAATCATGGAATTTCCAGGGAAATGGACGGCACTTGAGCAGATTATGCTTAGTTAAGCTAGCCAATCCCTAAAAAACAAATACCAAATGTCTTCTTTGATATAATGAGAGCAACTAAGAATAGAGCAGGGAGGAAGAGCAGGAAGAAAAGATTAACGTTAAACAGAGACATGAGGTGGGAGGAAAAGGGAGAGAAAAAGGGAATTGCATGGAAACGGAGAGAGACCCTTATTGTTATACTAAATTACATATAAGAGTTTGTGAGTGGAATGGAAAAATAAACAAGCTGAGAAATGAATTACAATAGATGGGGTAGAGAGAGAAGATGGGAGGGGACGGGAGGGGGGATAGTATAGGATAGGAAAGGGAGCAGAATACAACAGTAACTAATAGGGCATTATGTAAAAATGTGGATGTGTAACCCATGTGATTATGCAATCTGTACTTGGGGTTAAAAAAGGAGTTCATAACTCACTTGAAGCTAATGTATGCTAATGTATAAAATATGATATGTCAAGCAAAAGCTTTGTAAGGTTTTGAACAACCAATTAAAAAAATTAAAAAAAAAGAAAAACATTAACAAAATTAAATGTTGGTTCTTCGAAAAAATAAATAAGATCGACAGACCCTTGGCCATGCTAACGAAGAGAAAAAGAGACGGAACACAGATTAGTAACATACGGGATGAAAAAGCCAATATCACAACAGATGCTACCGAAATACAGAAGACAATTAGAAATTATTTTTAAAATCTATATTCCAATAAAATAGAAAATAGTGAAGACATCGATAAATTTCTTAATACATATGATTTGCCCAGACTGAGTCAGGAGGATACACACAATTTAAACAGACGAATATTAATGAATGAAATAGAAGAAGCAATCAAAAGACTACCAACCAAGAAAAGCCCAGGACCGGATGAGTATACAGCGGAGTTTTACAAAACCTTTAAAGAAGAATTAATACCAATACTTTTCAAGTTATTTCAGGAAATAGAAAAAGAGGGAGCTCTTCCAAATTCATTCTATAAGGCCAACATCACCCTTATTCCAAAACCAGACAAAGACACCTCAACGAAAGAAAACTTCAGACCAATATCTCTGATGAACCTAGATGCAAAAATCCTCAATAAAATTCTGGCGAATCGAATACAAAGGCACATCAAGAAAATTGTGCACTATGATCAAGTAGGCTTCATCCCTCGGATGCAAGGATGTTTCAATATATGGAAATCAATAAATGTTATTCACCACATCAATAGACTTAAAGATAAGACCCATATGATTATCTCAATAGACACAGAAAAAGCATTCGACAAAGTACAGCATCCCTTTATGTTCAAAACATTAGAAAAATTAGGGATAACAGAAACTTACCTCAACATTGTAAAAGCTATCTATGTTAAGCCTCAGGCTAATTTTCTGAATCGAGAAAAATTCAATGCATCCCCTCTAAAATCTGGAACAAGACAGGGATGCACTCTATCACCACTTCTATTCAATATAGTTCTCGAAACACTAGCCAGAGCAATTTAGACAGACGAAAGAAATCAAAAGCATAAAAATAGCAAAAGAAGAACTTAAATTATAACTATTTGCTGGTGACATGATTCTATACATAGAAAACCCAAAAGGGTCTACAAAAAATTACTAGAACTAATAAATGAATTCAGCAAAGTAGCAGGATATAAAATCAACACGCATAAATCAAAGGCATTTCTGTATATCAGCGACAAATCTTCTGAAATCGAAATAACCCTTCTGAAAAACAGTCCATTCAAAACATCTCACAAAACTCAGATATCCGTGTGACCAGTAAAGAATTATATATCAGCGACAAATCCTCTGAAAGGGAAATGAGGACAACCACTCCATTCACAATATCTTAAAAAAAAAAATACTTGGGAATCAACCTAACAAAAGAGGTGAAAATCTTATACAATGAAAAGTACAGAACCCTAAAGAGAGAAATAGAAGAAGATCTTAGAAGATGGAAAAATATACTCTGTTCATGGATAGGCAGAACTATCATCATCAAAATGGCGATATTACCATAAGTTCTCTATAGTTTTAATGCAATGCCAATCAAAATCCCAACGGCATTTCTTGTAGAAATAGATAAAACAATCATGAAATTCATATGGAAAACTAAAAGACCCAAAAACACAAAAGCAATTCTAAGCAGGACGTGTTAATCAGGCAGTATAGTGATACCAGATTTCAAACTATATTACAGAGCAAGAGTAACAAAAACAGCATGGTACTGGTACCAAAAGAGGCGGGTAGACCAATGGTACAGAATACAGAACACAAGAGACTAATCCACAAAGCTACAACTATGTTATATTTGAAAAAGGAGCTAAAAGCATGCAATGGAGGATGCATAGCATCTTCAACATATGGTGTTGGGTAAACTGGAAATCCATCTGCAACAAAATGAAACTGAATTCCCTCTTCTCGCCATGCACAAGAGTTTACTCAAAGTGGATCAAGGAGCTAGATATCAAATCAGAGACTCTGCATCTGTTAGAAGAAAAACTGGCTCCGATTTACATATTGTTGGGTCGGGCTCCAAATTCCTTAATAGGACACCCATAGCACAAGAGTTAATAACAAGAATCAACAAATGGGACTTACTTAAACTGATTTTTTTTTTCTTAGCAAGAGAAACAATAAGAGAGGTAAATAGGGAGCCTACATCTTGGGAACAAATTTTTACTCCTCACACTTCAGATAGAGACCTAATATCCAGAGTATACAAAGTAATCAAAAAATTAGACAATAAGATAACCAATAACCCAATCAACAAATGGGCCAAGGACCTAAACTGACACTTCTCAGAGGAGGACATACAATCAATCAATAAGTACATGAAAAAATGCTCACCATCTCTAGCAGTCAGAGAAATGCAAATCAAAACCATCCTAAGATACCATCTCACTTTAGTAAGATTGGCAGCCATTATGAAGCCAAACAACAACAAGTTCTGGTGAGGATGTGGGGAAAAGGTTACTCTTGTGCATTGCTGGTGGGACTGCAAACTGGTGCACCCAATTTGGAAAGCAGTATGGAGAATCCTGGGAGAGCTGGGAATGGAACCACCATTTGATCCAGCTATTGCCCTTCTAATACTATTCCCTGAAGAATTAAAAGAGCATATTACAGGGATACTGCGACATCCATGTTCATTGCAGCAGAATTCACAATTGCTGGACTGAGGAACCAACCCATATGCTCTACAATAGATGAATGGATATAAAAAATAATGTGGCATTTTTACACCATGGAGTATTACTCAGCACTAAAAAATGACAAAATCATGGAATTTGCAGGGAAATGGATTGCACTAAGCAGATTATTCTTATTGAAGCTATCCAATCACTGAAAAACAAATACCAAATGCTTTATTTGATATAATGAGAGCAACTGAGAACAGAGCAGGGAGGAAGAGCATGAAGAAAAGATTAACATTAAACAGAGACTTGAGTTGGGGGGGAAGGGAGAGAAAAGGGAAAATGCATGGTAATCGAGGGAGACCCTCATTGTTACACAAAATTACATATAAGAGATTGTGAGGGGAATGGGAAAATAAAGGAGAGAAATGAATTACAGTAGATGGGGGAGAGAGAGAATATGGGAGGGGATGGGATGGGGGATAGTAGATGATAGGAAAGGTAGCAGAATACAAAAGTTACTAATAGGGCATTATGCAAAATGTGGATGTGTAACCGATGTGATTCTACAATCCGTATTTGGGGTAAAAATGGGAGTTCATAACCCACTTGAATCTAATGTATGAAATATGATATGTCAAGAGCTTTGTAAGGTTTGAAAAACTAACTAAAAAAATAAAATAAACTGAAATAAAATAATTGAAAAAAAACACATGGAGAACTATTTCAACACAAAGTTGACTAGATTAATAACTGCTACCTTATATAATGCAAAATGCAAGTGCAACTATACACCATGCCTCCTCTGAAATGCTTGTAATTGTATTCTGTTTGGGTTGTTTTTCTCGATCATATGAGGATTAGTAGTCAGAGTCTAGTAGGGTATTGGTTAGTGTCAGGGATTTAGTATTTCGAATGGAAAATTGGAAAATGAACCCAATGTGTGTGCAAATATGTGCTACACAAAAATTTTCCCACTCTCATCCAGAACAATGCCTTGAAATTACCCTCGCCCCAAGTAATGTATCTTTAGAGGTGAAGAGTTAGAAAATCTAGGAATAAATATCTGGAATAGAATATGCTCAAAAGTTTAAAACCTTGGAGGTGGTAGAGTACTTTTCAAAAGTAAGGGACAGGGTAAACACTCCACAAACGTGGAGCTTTGCTGGCCTAAATACTTCTTGAGAAACTGCCTCTGAGTTTGGGCACTTGAAATATGTGTTGTTGTCAGGAGATTTAGCTTCCTTTGTAATGAGACCATCAAAGCTGGGTCAGCATCTATGTGACCTGGAGGACATGGTTTAATATTTTCCAATAAACATGAGGTATCAGTGTTGAATTCAATCTTTGTAGGTAAACTGGGGCCACTGGCGGCTATGTGTATCCCCGTGGGAATTCTGAAGCCATTTGGTCATCCACCACATTTTATGGGGTTTCTTCCTGCTGCACAGGTAGTTTGGTATTTGCTTCTCGAAATACAAAGAAGTCAACTGAAACACAGTGCTGGATGGAGTTCTGTCACGTGTGGGGGTCAGGGTCTGCAGGAGAATGCACCAACCAAGGTTCTATACCTCATAGCTTGCCCTTTGACCATAGCAACCTGATTCTTAACATTGACCTGAAACCTCTCCATATAACATGATGCCATTACATATAAGGGTCTGCTGGCTGCACCTTGTCAGCCAAAAGCCATTTGGAAGACAATGCCTGATGTACATGGCCCCACCACAGATGTTCCATCATACACCTGCCCACCACGGCTATAGGCCCACTACTCACCAGGCTCCAACATACTGGCTTCTCGGTTCTACACCATTTTCTTGAAACCCTGTCAATCAAGGCAGTGACTGGTATACTCATAATCAGCAACAGGATATTCAAAGGTTCTTCAGTGCCACCTCTTCATGAAAATTTTAAAAAATTTCATGGTATTTTTCAAGCCATTTTTCAAGGATGAAGTTGGAGGCAATGTGGATTTCAGCGCATTCAGGAAAAATTAAATGTTGAGGATGCTCATTTCACTGAAAGCTCTGGAGATCTCTCAGAGGGAAGTTTTCCCAAAGAGTAGCCTAAAGGTCACATGAAGCAAGGTGCATTGAGGTCTACGATGTGAGGTACATGTGTGTTTTGAATCTCAACTATGTCTGCCAAGTCCTTCAGAATAAAATCATGTGATATCCTGGCTGAGATTCCCAGTGCTCTGTGAAAAGCCACCCTGGGCCTAGATCTCAGTTTCCAAGTGCGAATCTCATGCTTGGCCTCCTAAAATCCGAACAAAATTCATGGCAATACTTTCCTGAGGTCAGTTCCAGAACTCAGTCTCTAAGGGGAATCACACTAGAGTTCAAGCCCAGGTGGACCCAGTCATCTCTTCCAACAGACACACAAATGACCACTATTAAAATCAAAACACTCCCACATGACCCTCATCTTCTTCCATTTAGACACTCATCATAACTTCTGGCTGGAGGTTTCCATGAGGGGCTCAGCCAAAGACAGTGTCCAAAATAATCTCCCTTGCCCCTCATTTGCCTAAATTCAGGGTGGCCTGGACACCCTTTCTGTGAACCAGGCGTGATCAAATAGGCCTGCCATTAATACTGCTCTGCTTCTCCAATTTGAGGTCTACTGACTATGGGTTTTAGATTATTTATGTGAATTGGATTCATGAGAAAACCCAAGCACCGATGGGCTAGCCTCTGCAGGACATTGAGGAACTCTTTTGACCCAAAGGATCCCTATTCTCACTTGATGGAGGTCAGGAAACTTACAGAGGAATGCGAGAGACTTCATCCACAAGGACTGCTCTTATGGCCAATTTCGTTTTGGATGTACACATGGAATCTTTCTTTAGATCCATCAGGTGCTGAGACTCTAAGCCAAAGCCTCACGCAGGGCCAAGATTCTGAATAAGACACATCCTTTTCAAAGCAATTAAGCAAAGAGCCACAGGTGATGCCCATTCAATTCCATTTGAAAACTCTTTTCTTCAGGCTTAAAAAAGGGGTGGCTTGAGGCAAAGACCTTCCTGACATTCAGGGCAACAGAAAAATAGGTAAGCAGAAGGCGCAAATCAGGGTTTCTCCAATGAGACTTTTCTGGTCCAAGTGATTTCTGAGGTTTCTGAGATGCTTGCCATTTCCTTCAGCTATCCAATACATGGCCATTTCACAGAGCTTGGAGGTGGTATATAACTTGGACACAAAACCATGAGCCTATTCTGGAGAGTGGCCAGAATTCAGGAAGAAAACAGGAACTTAGGAAGATAGCAGGTGTAGCCCATCGATAAGGGAAGTCGCAGTCCATTCATAATTTGGGCAGGATGAATGCTGGGAAGCTTTCTACTAGACAGGACACATCCATTGATGAATTCTCTTTTCTAATGTCTACAACCACGGACACAGTGGGATATACAGACATAGAAACACTCGCATTGTCAAAGGACTTACTAGAAAAGGTTCACTAAATCCAAACAAACTGCCTTTCCTACCTATTCTCAGAACAAGGGAAAATCACAAAACTACACCCACACCCACAAAGGCACCTCCTTACCCCTAGTAATTCTGAGACTATCTGGAGTGTCCTCTGACTTGTGGGCCATAGTATGTTCCATCAAAATGGCATGCCCTGTCTCAGATTTGTTCTCCTTAGCCAACTCTGTAAAGTTGTCAGAAGCCAGCAGTGAGCAACTACCTTGTTTCCCAGGAAAGGCCCCTCTTAAGAACTCTCTTGGCATTTTGCCATCCTCACATCAGTAGGTACCAAGAAAGACTGATTCTTTCTTTGGTAAATACAAACAAGTGAGAACACTGGGACTGAGACTGGGACTGGCTCTGGGTGCCTGCCTTCCTGGATCCCAAGTTCAAGAGTTTCATCAACAAGGAAGTGAGGTGAGGTCATTTCCTTCAGGAAATGAATGAGGCAACCACTTTGTCCTAACAGTTGCTTCCAAGGGTCCCATGAGATGCAGGCTGCCCCTACTACCTGTTACAGTTTTACAAGTTAGAATGGTATATCAACCATAGGCACCCGGGAACAACTCTCCACACAGGCCTGGTTTGTTCCATCTTCTCTACATTAAGAAGAGAGAGGCTGATTCAGACACATCCCTTCATCCTGACCAGGTTGTTTGCCATGGAAGATGACTTTTGCTCTCTCAGGTCCTTCATAGCTGCCTACATATTCTCCAGGGATCATATCTGCATGGACCTTTGAGGTTCTCAGCAGGTGAAAGATCCCCTACATTCCTGTATTGTAAGACCAAGTCTGTGCCTGTTCTTCTGTAAAGTTAGATTGAGGTAAGATGATATGGTTAGGATTAATAACTTGTTCGATTTTTGTTAGGAATCATTCTGCTGGATGAATAATGGTATTGGTAACGTGCAATATTTTATAAGAATATAGCGGTGAAATATTTTAAGATCAGGTCAGCATAGGAGGAAGAGACCACCAAGAGACTGTCTCATACAACAACAAAGGTTTTATTGTGGGTCCAGCATGCTGGGGCGCAGAGCTCACTTCAATAGAGCAGAGAGCCCTGAGAACAGCTTAAGCAGAGCTTATGTACTTTCTTTGGAGAAGGCAGCGATGGAAGTTTATTGATGGGTCAGTGCGAGTGGGCGGTTTGCTTTTCAACCGGGTGACTGAGTACATTCTGCAGTTTGGCAGTTGGGGACAGTTCTCAAGATTTTAACAGTGTTTTGTTAAGCATACAGAAATACAGGAAGTGAAAAGTACCTATTTGATTAACCTTTCATTCCCCACTTATTCTTCTGCTAGTGGGGTATATTGTTGTCTGATTACCATAAGTTTAACTTGTCCAATTTGAGCTTGGAGAAAGGAAACTACATGGTTGAGCCAACAGGGTCCCACAGTTCGCAATAATATGAGGATTATTAATGGACTGGCCAGGGCTGATGAAAGCATAGTTAACAAAAGGGACTGTGTGAACCAAGACTCAAACCACACTTTTTTGACCTCTGTCTCTCGTTGACGCTCTTCAAGGCGTTTTCTTAATTTACTCATAGATACTTTTACAACTCCAGTATGGTCAGCATAAAAACAACATTCTTCCCTCAATGCAGCACATAGTCCCCCTTCTCTCATGAAGAGAATGTTTTAACCCTCGCCTGTTCTTTAAACAACTTCAGAGAGAGAGGTTAAAGATTCCTGTAAAGCTGTGATGGAGGTTTTATTGTCTTTAAGTTTTGGTCTATTGCTGCTTCTAATTGGAGCATTTGTTGCATCCCATGGACTAGGGCAGTGGTTCCTTTGCCCACTCCTGCAGCAACTCCTCTTCCTAATAGGATGGCTAAAGTGAGAGATACAGGTTCCCGGTGGAACTGGGTTTTATGCCCTCCTATTTGATTCTTAAATGGACCTGCATCATCATTGAGCACTCTGGGAAACATCTGCACCATTACATAATTAATCACATCTGTTGACCATTTCATGAAAACATAAACAATGTTTAAGTATATAGAATCTTTCTGTTGTAGGGACGGACAAGGCAAGGCACCTAAGATAGCACCAAAGACAAAGAAACAGTCCTATTTGGTTGTAAACGGATTTAGAGCGCATTGCTTCTGTTGTAATCAATTAATCCCCTGAACCACAAGTTTAGGTAGTTTCAGAATTTCTACCCAACATGTAAGGGAAGGCGCTCATAAGTTCACAGTCTGCAGAAGTTCACAAAAATCAGTTTTTGTTTCTGTTATTTTTTCCTCTGTTCTGGGCAAGTTAAATTTTCAAGGACACCTGAAACGGGGAGAGCTTTTTTTTTCTCCCTGACAGCTGTTACCATGGAGCCTAGTTGGTAACTTCTTTATCTTAGAATTGTAGCCATCTCTGTGAAGTCCAACTCAAGGTCAGAGGCCTGGTTCACATATTTTGTGAAAAACTAGTAAGGGTGTGTCTAGCTTAGTAGTGCTGATTTTTTAGCCAGTTGCCAAGTAGACCAGGGCAACACGAAAAGAGAAAGTTTATCTACAGTGAACTCTTTTATAGGTACTCTTATGCTCAAAGTCCTAAAGTCAGCCATGGTGAAGACTTCTGGAGAAGGTCATTTAAGACTTTTCTGTGGGCCTGGTACAGAGAGGAAGACGTGGAAGGCAAGGCTGAGAGCAGCTCCGTTGATCTGAGAATGAGGAAGGAGAGATGTAAAAGAATACTGTGAAAGGGGTTTGAGATTTTCCTAGCAACAAAAACTTAAGCACAAGAACAGGTAGAGCAGAGGGGACGACGAGAATGAGTTTCCCAAAAAGCCTGTGAGAGACTTTAAATTCTTAGTCACCTGTTTTCAGTGATGACAAAGCAACTTTAAAGGCCATTTTCATTACATCTTGGATAGGGGTCTGAGGGTTCTCCTCAGCTGATTTGAGCTTTGGGTTAGCTGCTAAGAGGACCTGGTGGAACCCGTTGCGGGCACTGACAGGAGAAGAGAGGAGTGTCTGGGTGGAGGGGTACCTCCGTACCTGCTACCTCAGCAAAGGGGTTTCCGTTGTCTAATTGGTAATATGGCCAATGCTGTGTACTGAATTTGATGATTAGTTTGGATTCCACCAGGCAGTCCCTGTATGCTAACATCCCCATGACTTACAGAAGAAGTCAGCTTTCCCCCACACAGACGAGGCTGTTTGTGGCTTTGATAGTATGCTGGGCAGACATAGTAATCTAGGCTAGCCAACATACATTTGGCTCGCGTGTCCCTACATCCATAATGTTTGTTTCCATTATCTATGATACGGAAGGGATTTAATGGAATTTTAGTGGGATCTGCTTTATCAGGGATATCCCAATAGGAAAAACCAATAGCCAGCTGACAAATGTCTCGGTGTTGAGATGGCCACCAGGTCCCTAAGGGGGCTGTATGCGCGATAGACCATTCTTCTTGTCAATGAGGATTTGTTATCAGCCATCACTGCTGAATGGGCTGATGAGGGTTAGGACTACTGGTGGACAAGGGGAGAGTCTATAGCCTTATTCACACGCCGAATACGCAATTTGAAAGGGTTACCAGTAATTTCCAGTATCCAGCAAGAGTCTGGACAGGGCGCAGGCTTGAGATGAGAGGCATGGATTCAGCAAGTGATTCCGTCTACCTTTACCACTGTAGGTGTTATAAGTAGCACCTGGTATGATCCTTTCCAGTGGGGTTCCAGGGATGACACCTGATGTCGTCTTATGTAGATGAAGTCTCTTACTTGATATCAATGTGGAGTCCCCTCGTCCCCAGGTTGGTAGGCCATGGCCAGCTGTTTTAACAGGTATCACTGAGTTCTTTCAAGAGCTTTAAGTCTGTCAAGCAAGGGGGTGTGTAAGGGATAGTTAGGTCTTAGAGTTGGGGTTAGGTTCCTTACTGGAGGAGGGGCACCACAGAGAATTTCACAGGGGGAGCGGTTACACAAAGAAACAGAGGGAGTATTTCTTGCATGAAACAGTGCATAAGGCAGGAGCATAGTCCAATCTTTTATGCAGGTCTCTAAGCTTAATTTAATTATGGTCTCTTTAATGGTTCTATTTATTTTTTCTACCTGTACTGAGCTCTGAGGTCTATAAGAATAATGTAACTACCAATTAATCACCAGGGTAATGGTTAACCCATGACCTATCTTGCCCATGAATGCCGGTCCATTATCAGACCCTATTACTGTAGGCAGGCCATATCTTGGAAAAATATCTTTCAGAATCATCTTGACCACCATTTGCACCATGTTTTCTTTTTTCTTTTCTTTTCTTTTTTTTTTGTTGGGAAGGCTTCAATCCATCCTGAAAATGTACCTACAAAGACTAGGAGATATTTAAGTCCATAACTTGCTGCCTAATTTCAGTAAAGTCCACTTCCGAGAATTGTCCTGGTCTGGTGCCTCGAAGGTGCTTTCCTACAGGAAGCTTGAAAGGGTAAGCATTAACCCATTGATGGACCCGACAGGCTTTTGTTACCCATTCAGATATTTCCTTTTGCTGTGAGTCGGTTAGTCAAAAACTCTGTTCTTGATTCTTCAGGAATGCCTGCAGTTTCTTTGAACCAAGGTGATTGAGTTGATGTACATTTTCTACTGACATTGTTAGAGCCATGACTATAGGAGTATTTACTGAAGGATTTAGAAATTCCACTTGGGGGCCTTCAGGGTTAAAAGTTATTTTGGCCCAGAGCTTGGTGAGCAGATCTCTACCCATCAATGGGGCTGGGCATTCTGGGATTACTAGGAAAGAGTGATGGATTTTTCCTTTTCTCAGGTGCATAATCCTCTTAGTTGTCACAACCCAATATTTACTGCCCTTAGCCCATTGAACTAGAGACCTTTTATTTGATAGAGGGCCCAATGTGGCCTTAAGGGCTGAATATATTGCCGCTGTATCCACTTCAAAGTTTACTGGGGTCTCCTCCACTTCAAAAGTTATTTACTTTCACTGTGAGTTGGTTAGTTGAGTTGGTTAGACTTCATCCACAATGAGTTCTCTTTTGCCCATTTTTGTTTTGGATTCACACAAGGGATCTGTCATTAGATCCATAGGGTGCTGAGAATCTAAGCCACAGCCTCACACAGGGCCAAAATTCTGATTTAGACACATCCCTTTCCAAAGCAATTAAGCAGGAAGCCACAGGTGATGTCCACTCATTTCCATTTGAAAACTGTTTTCTTCAGGCTTCACAAAGGTGTGGCCTGAGGCAAAGTCCTTCCTCACATTCAGGGCAACAAAACAATAGGTTAAAAAAAGGCCCAAAGCAGGGTTTTTCCACTGAGACTTTACTGGTCACACTGATATCTGAGTTTTCTGAGATGCTCCCATTCCCTTCAGCTGTCCAGTACATGGCCATGTCACAGAGCTTGGAGGTGGTACATATATTTGACAAAAAACCATGAGCCTATTGTGGAGAGTGGCCAGAAGTCAGGAAGAAAACAGGAACTTAGGAAGATAGCAGGTGTTGCCCATTGATAAATTGGGCAGGATGAATGCTGGGAATCTTTCTACTAGACAGGATGTATCCATTGATGCATTCATTTTTCTAATGTCTACAATCATGGACAGAGTGGGATACACAGATATAGAAGCACTCGCCTTGTCAAACGACTTACTATAAACAGTCAACGCCAATCCAAAGAAACTGCCTTTCCTACCTATTCTCAGAACTTGAGACAAAACCACAAAACCACACCCACACTCACAAAAGCACCTCCTCCCCCAAGTAGGTCTGTGACTCTCAAGAGTGTCCTCTGACTGGTGGGCCATACTATGTTCACCGGAAATGGCCTGTCCTATCTCAGATCTGGTCTCTTTGGCCAACTCTGTGAAGTTTTCAGAAGTGAGCGGTGAGACACTACCTGCTTTCTCAGAAAAGGCCCCTCTTAAGAGCTTTCCTGGCATTTGGCCATCTTCACATCAGTAGGTATCAAGAAAGAGTGACTCTGTCCTTGGTAAATCCAAACAAGTGAGACTACTGGGACTGGGACTGAGACTGGCTTTGGGTGCCTGGCTTCCCGGATGCCAAGTTCAGAGAGTTCCATCACCAAGGATGTGAGGTGAGGTCACTTCCTTCCTGAACTAAATGAGGTCACTGCCTTGGCAACCACTTTTTCCTAACAGTTGCTTCCAAGGGTTCCATGAGATGGAGGCTGCCCCTACTTCCTGTGACACTTTCTCAAGTGAGAATGGTATATCAAACATGGGCACCCGGGAACAGCTCTTTACACAGGCCTGGTTTGGTCCATCTTCTCTACATTACGAAGAGAGAGGCTGATTCAGACACAACCCTTCATCCTGACCAGGTTCCTTTCCATGGAAGATGACATTTGCTCTCTCAGGTCCTTCGTAGCTGCCTACATCTTCTCCAGGGATCATTTCTGCATGGACCTTCAAAGTTCTTACCATGAGTAAGATCCCCTACATTCCTGTGTTTAACACCAACTCTGTCCCTGCTATTCTGTAATGTAAGACTGAGGGAACAGTGTATGGTTAGAGTTAATAACAGATTCGATTTCGGTTAGGAATAATTCTGCAGGGTGAATAAAGGTATTGGGAACCTGCAATATTTACAACAATATATATAAGTAAAATATAATTAAGAAAAGAGAAATCTATGTAAGATTTGAAGCCCAGAATGTCATTGGGCCCTTGATTAGGATACGTAGCGTTGAATTAGGTTCTGCACAGATGTCTCAGATAAATCGATATACAATGGCATACGACCTTGTACCTTGGATGATTGAATGTAGAAGAGAACATCCAGTCAAAAAGTGATAGAAGTTAGGATTAGGAAGATAGTCGGTAGGTTTAGGAAGAAGAGTGGAAATAGGATTTGGAACAAATGTTCTTCAGCAATAGGGTTTTAGTTAGAGAGTAAATGTATGTGTCACCACATGTAAAGATTCAGTCACAATGATGAACTGTGCAAAATATGAAGGAAAGAAGATATCAATAGAGACATTACAAAATCAGGCAAAGTATAAAGTGAATGACAGGATTAGACTTTTTCAACAGGGTTGAGTTTGAATATATAATCTTTGGAAGAAACAAATATGGAGTCACCAACAGGATTTTCAAATGAGAGCATTAGGCAACCTGGACATGGATGATTTTAGTAATCCATGTTCAATTTCCATTTAGGTTTGTTACAATCATAAGTGTGGCATTTGCTTTCCGTGTCCTGAATATTATTGTGATGAATTGTATATGTAGATCAGGTGACATGGGTATTTCTCCCACCATTTCTGGGAGCAATATTTTGAAGACGTATAAATTAGTATTGGGGGTACAATGAGGTGTACCCTGTGTCTATGAATATAGAGATAATGCATGAATAGATGATACTGTGAATAAATAATATAACTGATTCCACTTTAAATAATGGATTCAATTGATATCTGAAAATATGTAAGAAATCTTATATTGATATACATTTACTCATTCCAACCAGTTGTACATCTAATGTTAACATTAGTGTTATGGATTATCATGAAGGGTTTGTGAGTATTGCTTCAAAAGTGATTATGGGAATCGAAAATAACGTGTTTGGAAAGAAGTCTCATGAAAAGACCCGTCAAGAAACCTGGAGGAAAACATGTGTTCTGAAACAGGAAGCGATTGAAAGTGAAATCAATGCCTATAATTTTGCGAAATTGTGGATGAAATATATATCCAATGATGTGCATAAACTGAAGAAATAGTAAAGTACCAGTGTTGAATAAAAATGAATGTCAAAACACACATCATATCCCATAGGAATCTACTTGCATTGATGTTAAACTGGGTGAGGTATTGTAGAAATATTTGGATTTGAATGCACCATTCACTGAAGTTAGTTATCAGTACTAGGAAACAATACGTATTTCGGGTGGATGAATATTTCTGAGAAAAATCTTGTGACATGTTGATTATAAATCCACACACATAAACATGAATAAATTTATAGAATGTATAATAAGACACATATATTTCATATTTTGAAAAATCTGGAGAGTGTGTGTGTGTGTTTGTGTGTGTGTGTTTGTATATATATATATATATATATATATATATATATATATATATGTGTAACACAGACATTAAAAATTAGCAATATATATGCCAAACGAAATTCATCTTGAAATATATATCATCCACAGATCCAAATATATTTAATTTACTGAACTTGGATTTATGTATAATGTTGTTCAACTAAAAAATTCACCCATAATTTGAATTTTCAGTTCCAACAGCGTTTAGTAGGAGTGATCTCTGCTCACAATTTGTATCTGCCAAATCAGCCATCTCAAAAGAATGTACATGTGATACCACGTAGAAATCTATGTGCATATAAAATTACATATGCTGAATAGGCTACAGAGAAAGGGAGACAGGAATCCATATATTTGTTAACTTAAAAACACATGGAGACCTATTTCAACAAAAAATTGACTAGAATTATAACAGCTACACTTTATCATGCAAAAGGCAAGTCCAACTGTACACCATGCCTACTCTGAACTGCTTGAATTTCCAATCTGTTTGGGTTATTTCTCTCCATCATATTAAGATTAGTAGTCAGAGTCTATTAGGGTATGGGGTAGAGTCAGGGATTCAGTATTTCCAAAAAAAAAAAAATGGAAAATGAATCCAATGGGAAGGCAAATATGTGCTACAAAATAATCCTCCCACACTCATCCAGAACAATGCATTGACATAACCATTACCCAAAGTGAGACACAATTAGAGGAGAAGAGTTTGAAAATCTCTGAATATATATCTGGAATGGAACATGCTCAGGAGTTCACAAACTTGGAGGTGGTAGAGGAGTTTCCAAAAGTAAGGGACAGTGTAAACAGGCCACAAACATGGAGCTCTGCTGGATTAAAGACTTCTTGAGAAACAGCCTCTGAGTTTGGGCACATGAAATATATGTTGTTGTCAGGAGCTTTAGCTTCCTTTGCAATGAGACCCCCAAAACTGGGTCTGCATCTATGTGACCTGGAAGATATGGTTTCTTATTTTCCAATGAACATGAGTCAGCAGTGCTGTATTCTCTCTTTGAAGGCAAACTGTGGCCATTGGGAATTAAGTGTCTCCCCCCCGTGGACTGTGAAGCCATTTGGTCATCCTCGAATTTTCCTTTTGTTTATTGGTGCTGCACTGGGAGTTTGGTATTTGCTTCACGAAACACCAGGAGTTCAACTGGGACACAGTGCTGGAGGAAGTTCTGTCACGTGTGGTGGGTCAGGGTCAGCAAGGAATGCGCCAACCAGGCATCTATCCCATAGAGCTTGCCCCCTTGACTATAGCAACCTGATTCTAAACATTGCCCTGAAACCTCTGTATATAACAAGATGCCTTTACTTATAAGGGTCTGCTGGTTGCACCATGTCAGTCACAAGCCATTTGGAAGCCAATGGCAGATCCACATGGCCCCACCACAGGTGTTTTATCACACTCCTCCCCACCACTGCTCTAAGCCCACTACTCAGCAGGCTCCAACTTACTGGCATCTCTGTTCTACACCATTTTCATGAAACCCAGTCAATCAAGGCACTGTTTGGTACACTCATGATCAGCAACAGGAGACCCAAAGGTTCTCCAGTGCCACCTGTTCATGGGAATTTCAATAATTTCATGGTATTTATGTAGCCATTTTTCAAGGATGAAGTGGTAGGCACTGTGGGTTTCAATTTAATCAAGAACCATTAAATGTGAGGAAGCTCATTTCAAAGAAAGCTCTGGAAAACTCTCTCAAGCAAGGCTTCCAAAAGAGTGGCCAAAAGGTCACATGAAGCCAGGCCCATTGAGGTCTACAATGTGAGGTCCATGTGTGTTTTGCCTCTCAACTCTTGCTGCCAAGTTTTTCAGAATAAAATCATGTGATATCCTGGCTGAGATTCACAGTGCTCTGTGGAAAGCAACCCTGGCCCTAGATCAGTTTCCAAGGGCAACTCTCATGAGTGGCCTCCTTAAATCCCAACATAATTCATGCCAATACTTCTCTGAGGTCAGTTTCAGAACTTAGTCTCTAAGGGGAATCACGCCAGAGTTCAAGCCCAGGTGGACCCAATCATCCCTTGCAACCGCCACACAAATGACCACAATTAAAACCAAAACCCTCCCACATGGCCCTCATCTTCTTCCATGTACGCACTCATCATTAACTCCGGCTGGTAATTTTCATGAGGGGCGCAGCTCAAGACAGTGTCAAAGATAATCTCCCTTGCCACTTATTTGCCTAAAGTCAGAATGGCCTGGACACCCTTCCTGTGAACCAGGAGTGATCAAATAGGCCTGCCATTAATACTGCTCTGCTTCTCCAATTTGAGGCCTACTGACAGTCAGGTATAGATTCTTTATGTGATTTGGAGTCAGGAGATACCCCAATCACCTCTGCAGGGGTTTGTAGAACTCATTTGACCCAAAGGATCCCTATTCTCACTTGATGGAGGTCAGGAACCTAACAGAAGAAGGCAAAAGACTTCATACACAATGACTGATCTTTTTGCCATTTCGGTTTTGGATGCACATATAGGATCTTTATTTTGATCCATCAGGTGCTAAGAATCTAAGCCACAGCCTCACACAGGGTGAAGAGCCTTATTCAGACACATGCTTTTCCAAAGCATTTTAAGCAAAGAGACACAGGTGATGCCCATTCATTACCATATGAAAACTGTTTTCTTCAGGCTTCACAAAAGGGTGGCATGAGGCAAAGACATTCCTGACATTCAGGGCAACAGAACATTAGGTAAGCAAATGGCACCAAGCAGGGTTTCTTCAATGAGACTTTCCTGCTCACACTGATATCTGAGTTTTCTGAAATGCTCCCATTCCCTTCAGCTATCCAGTACATGTCCATGTGACAGAGCTTGGAGGTGGTACATATCTTGGACACAAATCCATGAGCATATTCTGTAGAGTGGACAGAATTCAGAAAGAAAACAGGAACTTAGGAAGATAGCAAGTATTGCACATCAATAAGGCTAGTAACACTCTATTCATAAATTGGGCAGGATGAATGCTAGAAAGCTCTCTATTACACAGGAAACATTCATTGATGCATTTTCTTTTCTAATGTCTACATCCACAGACACAGTGAGATACACAGATATAGAAACACTTGCCTTGTCAAATGACATTTTAGAAACAGTCCAGGCAAAACAAAACAAACCGCCTTTCCTACCTATTCTCAGAACATGAGACATAACCACAAACTCACACCCACACACACAAAGGTACCTCCTTCCACCAAGTAGGTCTGTGACTATCTGGAGTGTTCTCTAACTGGTGGGCCATACTATCTTTCCCAGACATGGCCTGTCCTGTCTCACATCTGGTCCCTTGGCCAACTCTCTGAGGTTTTCAGTAGCCAGGGGTGAGCCACTACCTGCTTTTTCAGGACAGGAGCCTCTTCAGAGCTTTCTTGGTATTTGCCCATCCTCACAGCAGTAGGTACCAAGAATGCCTGACCCTCTCCTTGGTAATTCCATTCAAGTGAGCACACTGAAATTGGGACTAGGTCTGGCTCTGGATGCCTGGCTTCCTGGATCCCAATTTCAGAGAGTTCCATCAACAAGGAAGTGAAGTGAGGACACTTCTATCAGGAACTGAATGAGGTCAATGCTTTGGTAACCATATGTCCTAACAGTTGCTTCCAAGAGTCCCATGAGATGGAGGTTGCCCCTACTTCCTGTGACACTTTCACAAGTTGGAATGGTATATCAACCATAGCCACCCGGGAACAGCTCTCTACTCAGTCCTGGATTGGTCCACCTTCTCTACATTGAGAAGAGAGTGGCTCATTCAGACCATCCAGATCAAGTTGTTTGCCAGGGATGATGACTCTTGCTCTCTCAGGTCCTTCATAGCTGCATACATCTTCTCCAGGGATCATTTCTGTATGGACCTTTGAGGTTCTCAGCAGGTGAAAGATCCCCTACATTTCTATAGTAAGAATAACTCTGTCCCTTCTCTTCTGTAAAGTTAGATTGAGGAAACTGTGTATGGCTAGGATTAATAACATGTTCGATTTGGGTTAGGAATCATTCTGCTGGATGAATAATGGTATAGGGAACCTGTGATATTTATAAGAAGAGGTGAAAGGTGAAATATAAGTATGAAAACAGAAATCTAGGTAAGATTTGAATCCCAGAAGGGCATTGGGCCCTTGATGGTGATACTTAGCTTTGAATTACGTTCTGCACAGATGTCTCAGATAAATCGACATACAATGGCATAGGACCATTTACTTTGGATGTATGAATGTAGCAGAGAACATCCAGTCAAAGAGGGATAGTAGGCAGGATTGGGAAGGTAGTCAGTAGATTTTGGAAGAAGAGTGAGTATAGGATTTGGACCAAAAGTTCTTTAGCAATAGGGTTTCTGGTAGAGAATGAGTGTAAATGTCAGCACATGTGAAGAGTCAGTCACAATGATGAACTGGTGAAAATATGTAGGAAAGCTGATATCAATAGAGACGTTAGGAAATCAGGCAAAGTATAAAGTGAGTGATAGGATTAGACAATTTCAACAGGCTTGATTGAATATATAATCTTAGGAAGAAACAAATATGTAGTCACCAATATGATTGACATTTGAGAGCATTAGGCAACCCGAAGGTGGATGTTTTAAGTAATCCATGCTCACTTTCCATTTACGTTTTGGTAGAAACAAAAGTGTGAACTTTGGTTTTTGTGTCCAGAATATTACTGTGATAAAATATATATGTTGTGACTTTAGTATTTCTTCCACCATTTCTAGGAGCAATATTTTAAGACGCATAAATTAGTATTGGGGGTAAAAATAGGTTTACCCTGTGTCTATGAAAATAGAGATAATGAATGAATAGACCATAATGTGAATAAATAATATAACTGGTTCCAACTTTAAATAATGGATTTAATTGATATCTAAAAATATACAGGAAGTCTTATATTGGTATACATACATTCAATCCAATGAATTATACATCTAATGATAATATTAGGGTTACAGTTTATCAGGAAGAGTGTGTGAGTTTTGCTATTATGGGTGAAGGAACACGCAAGCCAGAAGCAATTTGGCTAGCCTAGATTACTATATTTACCCGGCAGTTATCAAAGCCACAAAAGCCACGGCTGTGTGAGGGAAAAGCCGACTTCTTCTGTAAGTCATGGGGATGCGAGCATATAGGGGCTGCCTAGTGGAACCCAAACTCATCATCAAATTCAGTACACAGCATTGGCCATATTACCAATTAGACAACCAAAACTGATGGCCCCCAGAGGGGTCTCTAGATCCTCAAATTCTGCGTGACCTTTTTAACTTCGGCAAGTGCTCAAAAAGGTGGAAGGAAATTCCCCTATGTGGAGGCCTTTTTCCTCCTTCACTCAAATCCTGAACTATGCTTCCCCAATAGATCCCCACTCTATGCCTTCTGCTCCAGACGCTCTGCTGTCAAACCCACCTAAGCAACCTGATTTCTCCCCTCCATTACTAGATCAAATACCCAAACCTCCGCCTGTTTTCAGACCATTGCCCCCCTGCTGAGGTAGCACTTACTGAGGTACTCCTCTACCCACTCACTCCTCTCTTCTCTTGTCAGTGTTCGCACCGGGTCCCAACAGGTCCTCTTTCCAGCTAACCAAAAGCCCAAACAGGCTGAGGGAACCCTCAGATCCCTATCCAAGATGTAATAAAAATGGCCTTTGAAGTTGCTTTGTCAACACTGAAAACAGGTTTCTAAGAATTTAAAGTCCCTCACAGGCTTTTTGATATACTCACTCCCATCTTCCTCTCTGCTCTACCTGTTCTACTGCTCAAGTTTTTCTTGCTAGCAAAATTCCAAACCCCTTTCCCATTATTCTTTTACATCTGTCCTTCCTCATTCTGAGATCCACAGAGCTGCACTCACCCACCGCCTTCCACGTCTTCCCCCTCTGTACCAGGACCACAGAAAAGTCTTAACTGACCTTCTCCAGAAGTCTTCACCATGGCTGACTTTAGGACTTTCAGCAAAAGAGTCCCTATGAAAGAGTTCAATGTAGATAAACTTCCTCATTTCTTGTTTCCCTGTTCTACTTGCCACTGGCTGGAAAAATCAGCACTCCGAAGCTAGACACCCCCTTACTAGTTTTTCACAAAATATGTGAACAAGGTCTCTGGCCTTGAGTTGGGGCTTCACAGAGATGGCTACATTTCTATGACAAAGAAGTTACCAACTGGGCTCCATTTTCACAGCTGGCAGGGAGAAAAAAAAGAGAAGACCAAAGCTCTCCCCCTCTCAGGTGTTCTTAAAATGTTAACTTGCCCAGAACAGAGGAAATAAAACAGAAACAAAAACTGACTTTTGTGAACTTCTGCAGACTGTGAACTTCTGAGTCCCTTTACTTACATGTTGGGTAAAAAATTCTGAAACTACCTAAACTTGGGGTCCAGGAAATTAATTGATTACAACAGAAGCAATGCCTTCTAAATCCATTTGCAACCAAATAGGACTATTTCCCTAGCTTCGGTGCTATCTTAGGTGCCTTGCCGTTTCTGTCCCTACAACAGTATAATTCGATATACTTAAACATTGTTTATGTGTTCATAAAATGGTCAACAGATGTGCTTAATTATGTAATGGTGCAGATGTTTCCCAGAGTGCTCTATCATGACGCAGGTTCATTTAAATTTCAAATGGGGGGCATAAAACCCGGTTCCGCCGGATACCTGTATCCCTCACTTTAGCCATCCTATTAGGAATTGGAGTTGCTGCAGAGTTGGGCACAGGAACCACTGCCCTAGTCAATGGGACACAACAAATGACTCAATGAGAAGCAGCAATAGACCAAAACTTAAAGATATTTAAAACCTCCATCACAGCTTTACAGAAATCTTTAACCTCTTACTCTGAAGTACTTTTACAGAACAGGCGACGGTTGGACCTCTTCTTCATGAGAGAAGGAGCCTTTGTGCTGCATTGAGGGAAGAATGTTGTTTTTATTCCGACAATACTGGAGTTGTAAAACAATCTATGAGTAAATTAAGAAAACGACTTGAAGAGCGTCAACCAGAGACAGAGGCCCAAAAAGGGTGGTTTGAGTCTTGGTTCACACAGTCCCCGGGGTTAACTACGCTTTTATCAGCCTTGGCCGGTCCATTAATAATCCTCATATTATTGCTAACTGTAGGGCGCTGTTTGCTCAACCATGTAGTTTCCTTTCTCCAAGCTCAAGTTGGACATGTTAAACTTATGGTAATCAGACAACAATATAACCCACTAGCAGACATAAAATGTGACACCCCCCCATGATCACTTTTATGATTAAAAGTAACCCGAAGATCAAGTGGGGAATGAAAAGTTAATAAAATAGGTACTTGCCACTTCCTGTTTCTCTGTATGCTTAGCAAAACACTGTTGAAATCTTGAGAACTCTTTGCTAATCTTCTTTCCAGAGTGTGATGTCCCCAACTGGCAAACTGCAGAATGTACTCCTGCATACATTTGCACGCACACCGCACACTTGCCCTGACCCATCAATAAACTTCACTCCCTGCCATCTCCAAGGAAAGTATATAAGCTCTGCTTAAGCTGTTCTCAGGGCTCTCTGCTAAATTCAAGTGAACTCTGAGCCGCAGCATGCTGGACCCCCAATAAACAGTTTGCTGTTGCATGAGACAGTCTCTTGGTGGTCTCTTCCTCCAATGCTTGCCCGACCTTTCCATTGGTACAATTATAACTGTGACATTTGCTTTTTTGTGTCCAGAATATTGCTGTGATAAAATGTATATGTAGGTCAGGTGACATGAGTATTTCTTCCCCCATTTCTGGGAGGAATATTTTGAAGACGAATAAATTAGTATTGGGGGTATAAACATGTGTACCGTGTGTCTATGAATATAGAGATAATGCATGAATAGACAATACTGTGTATAAATAATATAACTGGTTAAACTGTAAATAATGGATTGAATTGATATCTGACAATATATGAGAAATAATATATTGATATACAATCATTCATTCCAACCAGTTATACATCTAATGGTAATATTAGGGTTATGGTTCATCATTTAGGGTGTGTGAGATTTTCTTCAAAAGTAATTATGGAAATCAAAAATAATGTGTTTGGAAAGAAGTCTCATGAAACGATCAGTCAATAAACATGGAGGAATATAGGTTTTCTGAAGTAGAAAGTGATTGAAAGTGAAACAAATGACTATAAATTTGTGAACTTGTGGATGAAATATATATCCAATGATGTGCATAAACTAAAGAAATAGTAATGTACCAGTGATGAAAAAAATGAACTTCAAAATACACATCATGTCCCATAGGAGTCTACTTGCATTGATGTTAAACTGGGTCAGTAACTGTAGAAATATTAGGATTTGTATACACCATTCAGTGAAGTTAGTTTTCAGTAGAAGGAAACAAATAGGTATTCCAGGTGGCTGAATATTTCTGAGAATAATCTTTTGAAAAGATGATTATAAATCCACGTACTTGAATATGAATGAATTTTGGAAATGTATAAAGATACATATATATTTCAAATTTTGAAAAATCTGGAGAATGTATATTAATATATATGTGTGTGTATATATATATATATATATATATATATATATATACACATATACACACACACACACACACACACACACACACACACACACACACAAACACACACAAATATTAAGAGTAGCACTATATGCCAATTGAAATTCACCATGAAAAATATATCATTCACAGATCGAAAATATTCATTTTACTGAACGTGGATTTATGTATAATGTTGTTCAGCCAGGAAGCTCACCCATAGGTTGAATTTTCAGTTCCAACAGCGTTTAGGAGAAGTGATCTCTTCTCACAATTTGTATCTGCCAATTCAGCCACCACACAATAGTGTACGTGTGGTACCAGGTAGGATTCTACATGTGCTTATAAAAATACATGTGATGAATAGGCTACAGTGAAAGGGAGACAGGAATTCACATATTTGTTAACTTTAAAAACACATGGAGAACTATTTCAAAAAAAAATTGACTAGATTTATAACTTCTACCCTATATAATGCAAAAGGCAAGTCCAACTATACACCATGCCTCTTCTGAACTGCTTCTATTTCAATTCTGTTTGGTTTATTTTTCTCCATCATATTAGGATTAGGTGACAGAGTCTTGTAGGGTATAGGGAAGTATTAGGAATTCAGTATTTCAAATGGAAAAGTGGAAAATGAATCCAATGTGTATGCAAATATATGCTACACAAAAATCCTTCCACTCTCATCCAGAACAATTACTTGACATTACCTTCACCCTAATTAAGACACAATTAGAGGAGAAGAGTAATAAAATCTGTGAATACATATCTCGAATGGATATTGCTCAGGAGTTCATAACTTTGGAGGTGGTAGAGGAGTTTCCAAAAGTAATGGACAGGGTAAAACTCCACAATAATGGAGCACTGTTGGCCTACAGACTTCTTGAGAAACTGCCTCTGAGGTTGGGCACTTGAAATATATGTTGTCAGGAGCTTTAGCTTCCTTTGTAGTGAGACCATCAAAGCTGGGTCTGCATCTATGTGACCTGGAGAACATGGTCTCTTAAATTCCAATGAACATTAAGCAGCAGTGCTGAATTCTCTCTTTGTAGATAACTGTGGTCACTGGGGCTAAGTGATTCCCCATGTGGACTGTGAAGCTATTTGGTCATCCTCACTTTTTTTGTGTTTCTTGCTGCTGCACTGGGAGTTTGGTATATGCTTCATGAAATACAAAAAGTTCAACTGGGATGCAGTGCTGGAGGGAGTTCTGTCACGTGTCGTGTGTCAGGGTCTGCGGGAGAATGCAACAAACAGTCTTCTATCCCACATTGGTTGCCCCCTTGACCATAACAACCTAATTCTGAACATTGCCCTGAAATTTCTCCATATAACAAGATGCTTTCTCCATATAACAAGATGTTCTGCTGGCTGCACCATGTCAGTCACAACCCATTTGAAAGTCAATGGCAGAACCACATGGCCCCAACACAGATGTTTTATCACACACCTGCAAAACACTGCTCTATGAACAGTAATCAGCAGGCTCCAACTTACTGACATCTCTTTTCTACACCATTATCATGAAACCCAATCAATCAAGGCACTGTCTGGTACACTCAAATCAGCAACAGGACATCCAAAGATTCTCAAATGCCACCTGGTCATGGGAATTTCAAAAATGTCATTGTATTTATGTAGCCATTTTTCAAGGATGAAGTTGGAGGCACTGTGGGTTTCAATTCATTCAGGAACCATAAAATGATGAGGAAGATCATTTCAATGAAAGCTCTGGAGAACTCTCACAGGCAAGGCTTCCCAACAATTTCTGCCAAGTCTTTCAAAATAAAATCATATGATATCATAGCTGAGATTCCCTGTGCTCTGTGGAAAGCCACCCTTGGTATAGATCTCAGTTTCCAAGGGCGAGGCTCAAGCGTGGCCTCCAAAAATCCCAACACATTTCATGGCCTCTGTGCTTCACTGATAGAAGAATGTTGTTTTTATGCTGACCATACTGGAGTTGCAAAATAATCCATAGGTAAATTGAGAAAAAGACTTGAAGAGCGCCAGAGAGAAAGGGAGATTCAACAAGGGTGTTTTGAGTCATGGTTTACCCAGTCCCCCTGGTTAACTACACTTCTATCAGGCTTAGCGGGACCCCTGATCATCCTTATGGTGTTGCTAACTGTGGGAACTTGTTTGCTTAACCGCATAGTTTCCTTTCTCCAGGCTCAAATTGGACAGGTAAAACTAATGGTAATCAGACAGAAATACGCTCCACTGGCAGAAATAGAATGTGAGACCCCGCAATAATTATGACTCATTATTTTTGAGATTAAAAGTAGTCAGAAAAAGAAGTGGGAAATGAAAGAATAAAAGAAATTGAAATTGAAACGTAAAGAACCAGGTTTTGTAAAGCTTCCAAGTTGCACTAAGAACCTGAAATTCCTGTGGCATTTAAGACAATTCCCAGAACTGCCCATTAGATGTGTGCTGAAATCTTCCCTGACCACCTAGTTAAATAACAACCCCTTCCCAGAAACCATGCAGATCTGCACGTATATATCTCAGGATTTCAACCAATTAGTTTAAATGTATAGCCCTTCTCAGGGCTGACCAATCATCCCGTGCCCGGCATGCTCCCGCCAATAAATTTGCTTATCATGTTTTAGAGTTGTTATTTGATTTTCCCTTGGTATATGATGATTTGCTAAAAGAAGATATGATGTATGTAAAGTCGCTGCCCTCTCTAAAGAATGTATATAAACTTTGCTCAAGTTATTCTCGTGGCTCTTTGTTCTTTGCTCCTCAGAAGTGAGCTCAAAGACCCAGCATGCTGGACCCCCAATAAACCCTTTGCTGTTGCATGAGACATTCTCTTGTTGGTCTTTTCTTCTGAGGTTCACCCGACCTTTACCATTCCTGATTTCCATCAAGTGAGAATAGGGATTCTTTGGGACAAATGAGTTCTTCCAGGCCCTGCAGAGGCTAGCCCTTAGGTGCTTGGGTTTTCTCATGACTCCAAATCACATAAAGAATTTATACCTGACAGTCAGTAGGCCTCAAATTGGAGAAGCAGAGCAGTATTAATGGCAGGGCTATTTGATCATTCCTGGTTCAAGGAAGGGTGTCCAAGCCACCCTGACTTTAGGCAAATGAGGGGCAAGGGAGCTTTTTTTGGACACTGTCTTGGGCTGCGCCCCTCATGGCAAATTCCAGCCAGAGGTAATGATGAGTGTCTATATGGAAGAAGATGAGGCCCATGTGGGAGTGTTTAGGGTTTAATTGTGGTCATTTGTGTGGTGGTTGGAAGAGATGACTGGGTCCACCTGGGCCTGAACTCTGGTGTGATTCCCCTTAGAGATTAAGTTCTGGAATTTATCTCAGAGAAGTATTGCCATGAATTGTGTTGAGATTTTAGTAGGCCACGCATGAGTGTTGCCCTTGGAAACTGAGATCAGGGTCGCTTTCCACAGAGCACTGGGAATCTCAGCCAGGATATCACATGATTTTATTCTGAAAGACTTGGCAACCATAGTTGAGAGTCAAAACACACATGGACCTCATATGTAGACCTCAATGGTCCTGGCTTCATGTGACCTTTTGGCCACTCTTTGGGAAGCTTTGCCTGTGAGAGTTCTCCAGAGATTTGATTGAAATGAGCTTCCTCGACATTTACTGTCTCCACAATGAATTGAAACTCACAGTGCCTCCAACTTCGTACTTGAAAAATGGCTAGATAAATACCATGAAATTTTTGAAATTTCCATGACCAGGTGGCACTGGAGAACCTTTGAATGTCCTGTTGCAGTTCAAGAGTATACAACACAGTGACTTGATTGACTGGGTTTCATGAAAATGGTGTAGAACAGAGATGCCTGTAGTTGGAGCCTGCTGAGTAGTGGGACTAGAGCAGTGGTGGGCAGGTGTGTGAAAAAAAATAAAAAATAAATAAAACATCTGTTGTGGGGCCATGTGGATTGGCCATTGGCTTCCAAATGGCATGTAACTGACATAGTGCAGATAGCAGACCATTATATGTAAAGACATGTTGTTATATGGAGAGGTTTCAGGGCAATGTTCATAATCTGGTTGATATGGACAAGGGGGCAATGGGGCAAGCTATGAGGGATAGAACACTGCTTGGTGCATTCTCCTGCAGACCCTGACACACCACACGTTACAGAACTTTCTCCAGCACTGTGTCCCAGTTGAACTCCTCGTATTTCATGAAGCAACTACCAAACTCCCAGTGCAGCAGCAAGAAACACCACGAAAAGTGGAGGATGACCACATGGCTTCACAGTCCACACGGGGAATCACTTAGCCCCAGTGACCACAGTTTACATACAAAGAGAGAATTCAGCACTGCTGCCTCATGTTCATTGGAAAATAAGAAACCATGTCTTCCAGGTCACATAGCTGCAGACCCATCATTGATGGTCTCACTACAAAGGAAGCTAAAGCTCCTGACAACAACATATATTTCAAGTGCCAAACCTCAGAGGCAGTTTCTGAAGAAGTCTTAATACCAGCAGAGCTCCATGTTTGTGGAGTGTTTACACTGTCCCTTACTTTTGGAAACTCCTCTACCACCTCCAAGGTTGTGAACTCCTGAGCATTTTCCATTTCAGATATGTATTCACAGATTTTCTAACTCTTCTTCTTAATTGTGTCTTACTTTGTATGAAGGTAATGTCAAGGCATTGTTGTGGATGAGAGTGGGAAGATTTCTGTGCAGCATATATTTGTATACACATCAGATAATTTTTCCAATTTTTCATTTGAAATACTGAATCCCTGACATTAACTCATAAACTACTAGACTCTGACTACTAATCTTAATATGATGGAGAAAAATAACCCAGACAGAATAGAAATACAAGCAGTTCAGAGGAGGCATGGTGTATAGTTGGACTTGCCTTTTGCATGTTATAAATCTATTCAACTGTTTGTTGAAATAGTTCTCCTTGTTTTTTTAAAGTTAACAAATATGGGAATTCCTGTCTCCCTTTCGCTGTAGCCTATTGAGCACATGTATTTTTATATGCACACATAGAATCCTACCTGGTACCACACGTACATTCTTGTGAGGTGGTTGACTTGGCAGATACAAATTTTGAGAAGAGATCACTCCTGTTAAACACTTTTGGAACTGAAAATTCAACCTATGAGTGAGTATCCTAGATGAACAACATAATACATAAATCCATGTTCAGTAAAATGAATATTTTTGGATCTGTGGATGATATATATTTCATGGTGAATTTGGGTTGGTTCATATATTGCTACTTTTTAATTTCTGTGTGTGTATTTTAATGTCTGTGTGTGTGTGTGTATATATATATATATATATATATATATATATATATATATATATATTCCAGATTTTTCAAATACGAAATATATGTGTCTTATTATACACTCCCTAAATAAATTCATATTTATGTGTGTATGTATAATCAACTTTTCACAAGATTATTCTCATAAATATTCATTCTCCAGAAATACATATTTGTTTCCTAGTACTGAAAACGAACTTCAGTGAAAGATACATCCAAATCGTAATATTTCTACAGTATCTCACCCAGGTTAACATCAATGCAAGTAGATTCCTATGGGACATGATGTGTATTTTAGGTTTATTTTTATTCACCAGTGGTACATTACTATTTCTTTAGTTTATTCACATCATAGGATATATATTTAATCCACATGTTCACAAATTTATAAGCATTTGTTTCACTTTCAATCACTTTCTGCTTCAGAACACATGTATTCCTCCAGTATTCTTGACTGGTCTTTTCATGAGACTTCATTCCAAATACATTATTTTCGATTTCCAAAATCACTTTTGATGCAAAACTCACACACTCTTTATGATAAACCATAACCCTAATATTACCGTTAGATGTATAACTGGTTGGAATGAATGTGTGAATATCAATATAAGATATCCTGTATATTTTCAGATATCAATTCAATCCATTATTCAATGTTGGAACCCGTAATATTATTCATTCACAGTATGGTCTATTCATGCATTATCTCTATATTCATAGACACAGAGAACACCTAATTGTACCTTCAATACTAATTTATATGTCTTCAAAATATTGCTCCAATAAATGGTGGAAGAAATACTCATGTCACCTGATCTACACATATATTTTACCACAGTAAAATTCTGGACATAAAATGCAAAGTTCACACTTATGATTTTACCAAAACCTAAATGGAAATTGAGCATGGATTACGAAAAACATCCATGTCCAGTTTGCCTAATGCTCTCAAATGTCAAGCCTATTGGTGATTACATATTTGTTTCTTCCTGTAATAATATATTCAAACCAAACCCTGTTGAAAATGTCTAATTCTATTACATTATACTTTGGCTGATTTCCTAGTATCTCTATAGTTATCCGCTTACCTACATATTTTCCTCAGTTCATCATTGTTACTGACTCTTCACATGTGCTGACATTTAGATTCACTCTCTAACCGAAAACCTATTGCTAAAGAACTTTTGGTCCAAATCCTATACTCACTCTTCTTCCTAAACATACCGACTATCTTTCTAATCCTACCGACTATCCATGTTTGAGTGAATGTTCTCTTCTACAATCGATCATCCAAGGTACAAGGTCCTATGCCCATGATTACTAATTTATCTGAGACATCGGTGTGGAACGTAATTCAAAGCTAAGTACCCCAATCAAGGCCCCAATGGCCTTATGAGTTTCAAATTTTACCTAGATTTATGTTTTCATACTTATATTTCACCTCTATATTCTTATGAATATTGCAGGTTGCCAATACCACGAATCATCCTGCAGAATGATTCCTAACCCAAATCGAACATGTTATTAACCCCAACCATACACTGTTCCCTCAATCTCACTTTACAGTAGAGCAAGGACAGAGTTGGTCTTAAAATATAGGAATGTAGGGGAACTTCCACCTGCTGAGAACCACAAAGGTCAATGCAGAAATGATACCTGGAGAAGATGTAGGCAGCTATAAAGGACCTGAGAGAGCAAAAGTCAGCTTCCATGCAAACAACCTGGTAAGGATGAAGGGTTGTGTCTGAATCAGCCTCTCTCTACTTAATGTAGAGAAGATGGATCAAACAAGGCCTGTGTGGAGAGCTGTTCCCGGGTGCCTATGGTTGGTATACCCTTCTAACTTGTGAAAGTGTCTCAGGAATTAGGGGCAGCCTCCATCTCATGGGACCCTTGGAAGCAACTGTTAGCACCAAGTGGTTGCCAAGGCAGTGACCTCATTCAGTTCCTGAAGGAAGTATCCTCACCTCACTTTCTGGGTGACCGAACTCTCTTAACTTGAAATCCAGGAAGCCAGGCACCAAGAGCCACTCCCAGTCCCAGTGCCAGTGGTCTAACTTGTTTGGATTTACCAAGAACAGAGTCAGTCTTGGTACCTACTGATGTGAGGATGAACAAATATAACAAAAGCTATGAAGAGGGGCCTATCCTAAGAAAGCAGGTAGTGGCTCACCACTGGCTCCTGACAACTTCACAGAATTGGACAATGAGACCAAATCTGACACAGGACAGTCTATTTCAGGGAAACATAGTATGGCCCAACAGTCAGAGGACATTCTGGATATTCACAGACCTACATGGGGGAAGGAGGTGCCTTTGTGGGTGTGGGTGTGGGTTTGTGGTTTTTTCTCATGTTCTGAGAATATGTAGGAAAGGCAGTTTGTTTGGTTTGGAGTGGACTGATTCTAGTAAGTCGTTTGACAAGGCGAGTGTTTCTAAGTCTGTGTATCCCACTGTGTCCGTGGTTGTAGACATTAGAAAAGAGAATGCATCAATGAATATGTCCTGTCTAGGAGAAAGCTTCCCAGAATTCATGTTGCCCAATTTATGAATGGACTGACCTAGACTGATGGATGGACAACACCTACTATCTTCCTAAGTTACTGTTTTCTTCCTGAATTCTGGCCACTCTCCAGAATAGGCTCATGGAATTTTGTCCAAGATATGTACCACCTCAAAGCTCTGTGACATGTCCATGTACTGGATAGCTGAAGGGAATGGGAGCATTTCAGAAAACTCAGATATAAATGTGACCAAGAAAGTCTCAGTGGAGAAACCCAGCTTTGGGCCTTTTGTTACCTATTGTTCTGTTGCCCTGAATGTCATTAAGGTCTTTGCCTCTGCCCCCCCCCCCTTTTGAAGCCTGAAGAAAGCAGTTTTCAAACTGAAATAAAAGGGCATCCCTTGTGGCTCTTTGCTTAATTGCTTTTGAAAGGGATGTGTCTGAATCAGCCTCTTGGCCCTCTGTGAGGCGGTGGCTTAGAGTCTCACCACCTGATGGATCTAAAGAAAGATCCCATGGGTGCATCCCAAACCAAAATGGCCAAAAGAGCAGTCATTGTGGATGAAGTTTCTCGCCTTCCTCTGTAAGGTTCCTTACCTCCATCAAGTGAGAATAGGGATCCTTTGGGTCAAATGAGTTTTTCAAAGCCCTACAGAGGCTAGCCCATACGTGGTTGGTTTTTCTCATGATGCCAATTAACTTAAAGAATCTAAACCCCACAGTAAATAGGCCTCAAATTTGAGAAGCAGAGCAGTATTAATGGCAGGTCTATTTGATCACTCCTGGTTCAAAGGAAGGATGTCCAGGCCACCATGACTTTAGGCAAAAGAGGGGCAAGTGAGGTTATTTTGGACACTGTCTTGGGCTGCACCTCTCATGGAAACCTCCAGCCAGAGGTTATGAGGAGTGTCTATATGGAAGAAGGTGAGTGCCATGTGGGAGTGTTTTGGTTTTAATTGTGTTCATTTGTTTGGTTGTTGGAAGAGATAACTGGGTCCACCTTGGCTTGAACTCTGGTGTGATTCCCCTTAAAGACTGTGTTTTGGAACTGACCTCAGAGAAGGTACAAAGTCCTGTGCCATTGTATATCGATATTTCTGGGACATTTCTGCAGAACATTATTCAACGCTAAGTATGCCAATCAAGGGCCCAATAAACTTCTGGGCTTCAAATCTTACCTAGATTTCTGTTTTCATACTTATTTTGAAAGGTTAATAAAATAGGTACTTTACACTTCCTGTTTTTTTGTATGCTTAATAAAATACTGTTGAAATCTTGAGAACTCTTTGCTATTCATGTTCCCAGAATGTGCTGTCCCCAACTGCCAAACTGCAGAATGTACTCCATCACACAGTTGCATGAAACCACCCACTCGCCCTTGCCCATCAATAAACTTTTTCCCTGCCCTCTCCAAGGAAAATATAGAAGCACTTCTTAAGCTGTTCTCAGGGCTCTCTGCTCTATTCAGATGAGCTCTAAGCCCTTACATGCCAAACCCGCAATAAACCCTTTGCTGTTGCATGAAACAGTCTCTTGGTGGTCTCTTTCACCGACCTTTGCCCGACCTTTACATTTGGTGGCCGCAGCGAGATCTGGCCACCGCAGACGAAAGACACCCAACGGGCTTCTCTGGGGGTAAATAAGGCCCCTCTTTCAGGTTTCAAGTTTCAGGTTAGGATTTGGCAAAATGGCTATCGGTGAAGAGAGTGTGCTCTCTCCGAGTGTGACTGACAGACATGTCACAGAGCCACAGGCCATGTCCCTGGGGAATGGAGTCAGGAAATCGAGGAACATAGTCTCCTCGACTCAGTGCTATTTTGTTTTGGATTCGGTATTGCCAGCCCATCGGGTTTTGCTGGCTACTCAGTTTTGGTCTCAGTATTGGACGTCCATTGCCTGTCTTTATTGTCTTGTCTTGTCTGTGTCATGTGCCGTTGCTTTCAATGTCTGTGTATCTTTCATTATGGGATAGAGCACTTCAATGCCTCTGTCCCTGACCCTTGATCACTGGACCAAAGTCTGCTTAAAGGCTCAGAATCTTTCTTTTTCAGCAAAACGCTAAACCTGGCATATTCTGTGCCTCAGAATGACCCGCCTTTGGAGTCAGAGGGCCCCCAGAAGGATCTTTCTACTTCGCACTAATTCGAAAAGTCAGAGATATTGTCTTTCAGCCGGGTCCACAAAGCCATCCAGATGAACAGTCGTATATCTTAACTTGACAAGACCTCTGCAAATCTCTTCCTCCATGGGTGAAGCCTTTCCTTGTCCCTGCCCCCACTCCTACTCCTTCCCCCATGATTCTATCTCTCAAACTCTCTGCTCCTTTTCCTCCACCCTCTGTTCTCCATGTATCTCAAGACTCTACTGGACTCTCCTCCCCCTCCTTATCTTCTGCCCTTGTCCCCCAACACCCAAAACCCTCTAAGTGATTCCCCTGCTGCTGACTCAGCCTCTCCATCATTCGAGGAAGCTAGGCTGGCCCACTGCCATCCCGATGACTCTCCCATGGAACACACAGCCCCTCCTTCCCAGGAGAAAGCTGGCCCAGCTAAAAG